>NW_023339807.1:10602136-10605582 GCF_004916995.1 Morone saxatilis | reverse complement strand
CACATTTCCTGTGAAGGACAATAAAGTATCTATCTATCGATCTATCGATCTATCTGATCTATGTGATCTATAGTAATGTAGGGATCTGTTCATACATCACATACCGTGTGACTGTGTGTGTCCTTTTGTTTGTGCCTAATGGACAACCTTTGAGGAGTACAGGCACACGCACACACACGCACACACACACACACACACACAGACAGACACAGACACAGATGGTTTGACCGGTCGTTCACCTGGCTGCCAACCTGCTATGTCTGTTCTATTCTGGCCTCCCTGCCGTTTGGTGGATCAATAGACCTTCCAGGAGATGAGACCAAGACTACTCAGTTGAACATGGCAGGAAGTAGAAAAGGCATAAGAATATATGATGGCAGGAGGGAGAAAAATATGAGAGATAGGGGATAGAAGGGGAGCAGGAGAAAGGGAAACCGCTTGATGTAGTTGAAAATGATGAAAAGGAAGAAGGGATTCACAAAAACATAAATAATGTATTTGAAGTTGATATTCCTTTTAGATGTTAAACTGTATACATACATGACATCTCATTTGAAGGGTGGAATAGCAGTGATAAGCAGCAAGTAAAAAAGCTGTCATGAGGAAGTGGCTAAAATCAGAGCCCCCACGAATCTGAATGGTACATATAATACAGGAAATATATATTATGGAAAGGCAGTCATTCTCCCAAAAAGTTATATTTTATACATTATATATTGTATATTGAATCACATCTAACAGCTCACATCATACCATATATCAGTCCTTATTCATTTTTATTTATTTTATTTACTTCTGTCCTCAAAGTGAAAGATACCCATGTCCAACTGTAAATAATTTAAGCTAATGTTGAAAATCTGTGGAAGACAACGTCTTTAATGTCCCTCTGCCATCAATCTAGTTGCCCAATTTGCATGTGTTTTCACACGTACATGGCTGTCTTGTCCCCTTGCAGAACATTTCCCACTAATGCACATAGATACAGTGGCTTTCAAAAGTATTCAACACCCTTAGAAGTTATACCTACACATATTTTTCAGTATTTTTTCAGTATTTTTATTGCAAACCCATACAGTCAAACCTAATATTATTTGTCAGCAGACTTTTTAAAGAAAATTAAATGCTAATAAAAATGCTGATTTCTGAGTATTCAACCCCTCAATAATAGCTAGTAAAATACTTTTTATGTTTTCTATTTTTTGGGAAATGTCTACCAGCCTTTGGGATTTTTTCCCAATCGTTTTTGGCAGGTTTGCTCCAGGTTGTTCAGGTTGACGCTTGATGACTGCAATATTCAAACAGTGCTACAGATTCTCAATTGGATTGAGATCAGAACTTTGACTTGGCCATTGTCGAACATTCACCTTTTTGTTTCATAACAACTCCTGTGTTACTGTGCCCTTGTGCTTGGGGTTGATACCTTGCTGAACTTTCTCACAAGCTTTATTTTTTTAGCAGAGTGAAGCAGATTCTCTTGAAGTATGTCTGTGTATTTTGCTCCATCCCTTCTTCTTTCAGTTCTAACAGGATGCCCAGTTCCTGCTGAGGAAAAGCATCACCACAGTATGATATGATATTGCCACCACCACCGATCACTGTGTGGTGAACACATGGGCCGTTTTAGGTTTGTGCCACACAAAGTGCTTTGAATTTTGGACTAAGCTAAATTTTGGTCTCACATGACCACAAAACCTGGTCCCACATCTGAGCTGGTAAACTCCAGACTTTAATGAGGTTTCTCTGGGGCAATGGCTTCTGTCTAACCAACTTCCCATACAGAGAAGGAAATAATTCCAATATGATGGTTTTACCACATTGTGCAGCCCTAGCTGAGAGGAAAATAAATCTCAGAGGATGTCAGGAAGAGGGTAATAGCGCATTTGTCTTGGGAAGCTGTAAATTCATCAAAATAAATGTTGAGCTCCATTAGTCCACCACGAGGCTGACCAATGGTTCACAAACTTTTGAGCTGAAATTACTGAACATTAAACCAACATCGCTTTAAAATAGGCCTAGTTAATTTTAGTGCTGGTCTTTTAAAATAAAATAGTACAAAGAAAGAAATCTGTGTCTCATTTGTAATTCAGGCAAATCCTTTTAAGAGGATTGAATACTTTTGCAAGCCACTGTATATTGACCCTTCCTACCTCTGTCTTTCTCCAAACATTAGACCTCCCTATGGCAAATGACCTTTTCTTTGAAGGTGGCATTGGACAGTTTGTTTCTGTAGTGTTGTATTGAGGCAGTGGAGTGTGACAGCAGAACTTACAGATAACACAAAATGTGGTATAGGTAAAAGGGAAAACTCAGTTCTCATCGGGGGATTCATAGAAATATGCAGATATAACAGGAGGGGAGAAAACAGCCTTTTAAGCTTGTTAAGTAGATAAATTAGGGCTATTTGCCTTGCAGTGTCTAAACAGTCTACTGTAAAACGAACAAGTGATTTTGGCATTTAAGGATTAAAGTCCCTGTGCTATAACTTTTCCACTTATAACCATGTGGTGCAGGTATGAATGGACTGTATGACAAACTGTGAGATTAAAAAATGATTGAATGAATGAATACTGTTTCACCTCAGTAAACACAGGGGGAACTAAAAAGATGTGTCAAGGTTATCACAATTTAACAGCTAAATGAGTATTCTTCATTAAATCACTGATGATGTTTGTAATTAGTGTTTGGAGAGTTAATGATTTTGTATCTGCTGCCACTTACCAGCAACCTGCAAAATTATCTCCAGTCTTAAATCTTACACTTGTGTATTAAAACCAAAGGGTTTTGTTGAGGGTAAATGTATAGTTTTTATTTTTTATTTTCACTTCAGTCTATAAATAAACAATGTTAAGTTGTTAAAATATCCCTTGTAGTTGAACAGTGTGTTAAAACATAAAAATTAAGACATTTATTCCATGTTTAGCAAAAATAATTCCTGCATGTCTAGGAAAGCCACACAGTTGGTTTATTTAGAAGTATAACATATGCATGCATTCTTTTGTTTAGTTCATGCTCACAGAACTATGCTTTCCTTCTAAATCGCCACAGAAAACCTTGATCTTAATTTGGCATAATGCTGAATTTATTTACTCAAAAAACAAACTGGGTAGTTGAAAATAAGAATAAATGAAACAGTTCAATATCTAATGTTGATTACTGTCACTGTCTTAAAAATAATGGGGGGGGGGGGATCTCAAATGTTACGTTAAATATCCCTTACCATAAATAATGTAATTCCATTTAAGTGAACATGCCACCCTGTAACATAATTACATTCAAATCAAGTGTTGTGTATGTATAATATAATTACATTCAGATAAACAGGTTTGTACATGTAATAGCCTTCCGGGCGAGGCAGAAACATCTGGGAAGTTTACCACTGTCGGCCCTTTCATTGTCATGACTAGATTGGATTATGCATTTATACACACAAACACAGACACAGACAC
>NW_023339807.1:10601904-10602036 GCF_004916995.1 Morone saxatilis | reverse complement strand
ACAGACACAGACACACACACTGATGGACGCATGCATGAACAGCCACACACACTTAGACAGAGTATGCACACACTCCCCTTGTGCATCCTTGGTAGTTACAATCAACCACACAATCACAATGACAGTGACAGT
>NW_023339807.1:10596392-10601809 GCF_004916995.1 Morone saxatilis | reverse complement strand
GCTGTAGTTAAAAAAAAAAGTGCTTCCTGTTGAATTCATTCAGTTTAATCGACCTGTGTGTCAGCTTTTACGTGTATTTCTGTTGTGTTTTTCTTTCTGAAGCTGCTGTGGAATGAATGACAGTGTATTGTGTAGAAGGTACACAGACAGTCACGCAAGCCTACAGTGTTTCGCATCTCTGAACTAGACATGTCACATCCTGTATCTGAGACACATCACACACATCCACTCGCACATACACAGTGCTGGCTAGGTAATCAAAGGATTACAGTGGGTAAGCAATGTTGTAAACATGGCACGCACATCAGTCTTCTGAGCATACTGTATGTATGCCTTGGATGTGCTACATGGTGGATATTGTGTGAAAATTTTAGTCCAATTACAAATTATATGCACTTCACACTATTGATCATTGTGTATAATGTTACACAAATGAAATATATCCAAAAATAATTTATTGTTCCTTAGGTTTTGTAGGATTTATACACTGTTTTTCTAAAGTTTTGCTTTCACTTTTATATTTTCTTTTAAATCCTTTATTCATAAGACATACATTTCTCTCACCCACAGTGTTTACTCATGACTGCCCAGCTTTTGCAACAGTTCTTACTACAGGTGCTCTCTCTCTTAGGCCAGAGATAGCTCTTGTAAATGTGTGTGTAAATGTATGCTTGGGTTAGTATGGACTTTTGTCTGCTCTATACACACTGGACCTAATTGAACCTTTTGGCAAATATTCCACTTTTGAATGCCACATTTGTATTTTGCTCTATTTTAACCTTTAACCAAAAAGAATAAGAATAGATCTACGGAAACTATGTTTTTTTTTTCCTTACATATACTATTTTCTTATTCAAACAATTATCCAGGTATATAAAGCAGGATTCGATAAGAACCAAAATTAAAAAGTGAGTTCTGAATTTATCGCTAAAATCTAAACAATTCCCGACCCTTACTGTGAGTAGGGACACCCGCTGCTGCTCTGAATGAACCGAGATTGCCTGGCCATTAGAAGAAAAAGGGTTTTATCTCAGCATGTAGCATGAATATAACTACTGCCTGCAAAGCGCAATGTGCATCTGTGTTAGTGTGTGTGAAAGAAGGGTTACTCTGGGTAATGGGCCTGGAGGCATTCAAAACGAGTGCCAGCGGCTCAAGCATAGACCTCTAAGAATAGAGAAAGTGAGTGAATTAGAGGTGGAGGAGATGCTGGGAGGAATGAAAGGAGAAATAATGTCAGGAGAAATTTTTTTTTCTCTTCCCCATTACTTAATCTCTCTCCATTCCTCTCTGTAGCTTGCTCTCATCCACTCTACCCCTGATTAGCAGTAGGATGGTAGAGTTGTGAAATCAGTGCTGTTCTTAGTAGAATATTCTGGCTCTTTTTATATGAAAGGTTTTTTTATTGTCATTTACAATGCAAAGTTGTAGAATAAAATTTAGATATAGTTCCATTTTATGCTACTTATTAGTAAAAATTGAGTAAACGTGAAATAAAAAAAGTGGCAATGATCTTTGGTTTAATCACCCGCTGCAGAGTCTGTCCTGTACAGCCTGTCCTGGGCCGTGCGTCCAGCTCAACCTCCTAATAGGCTTTCTACATGAACTGGTGGAGTTCCCCTTGGCAGATGTGTAGGATTTTCTCCATAGCAGGCAATGAAAGGAATAACTCATTAGTCATTCTCTCATAATCTCCCATTGGTTTATTCTCACCTGTGTGCTACATAGATACCTAGTGGCATTTTGATCTATATCACTTAATCCTGGCTGGAGAAATATGTGTGATTCCATCAGTTTGTTTGTGTGCATACTGCATATTGCCTTTGTGTACATTTACATGCCCACATTGTTTGAATGGTGACCAGTACATGTCTGTCTGTGGGTTGTCAATATCAGGCGTTTGTTTGTACTGTGTAGACTTTGTCAACATCAATAAACTTCTCCCATGTGCGTCTGTCTGTATTTCAGGTCCAACAGATTGATCGAGTGGTGGAAGTAGTGGACGAGGCTGTTAAAGGTATTTTAACACAAATGCGTGCACACACACACACACAAACAAAAAACACTGAGTGTGAGTGAATAAGCAGCGATGCATTGATCGGCAAATGAATTAGAGTCCTTTCATTTTTGGAGGAGCTTTTGCTCCATGTATGAATGATTTTTAGAAAAGTAGTTCCACCTATTGATTAATACGAGGACTAAGGATGACTTGACTGTCAAGAGTAAGAATATATCACTTTCTTGTAGAAAATCATATAATCAAATGATAAGGGCTTTGGGAGTATTCGGTCTGCTTTCTCCCAATTAAACATTTGATTCTAAGCAATTATTGTTCCCGCTAGAGTGTTGACTGATGAAATTTAGTATTGTTAAAAGTGCAAAGAGCTACAAGAGTATGTTCTCTGTGTTAAAGTTTGATATTCAAGAGCAGAGTGACTTGATTTACTGCTTTTTCATGGTTTAAAGGATTGTACATTTCTTGAAACAAACTGCATACAAAACTTATTTTTGACTTCATGGCTCAGGTCACATTATATTTAAAAGCAAAGAGATCAGATCCTGTCTGTCTTGCTGTCTGTTAAGTGGTCTTCTCTGTCTCGGAAGCTCACCGACAGCGAGACAGACTCACATGGCAGTGATTAGGTCATCCATTTAAACTGTTAGTGAACCACCGCACTTAACTGTTTAATGAAGGTCAGGCAGAGTTTATAGTGTGAGAGTGTCCAGTCAAGCTGTCATACACCCCCAGCTGTTCTCTAATAAAGAACAGATTGAGTTTACACTTTATGTGTGTGTGTATGAGAGACTAGTTTGCACTGCAGGCCTCACTCTAATGAAGGACAGCTGAACTGAGACTTAATTTTACAATGTGTCATCAACCCTAAATCGTCTGGCTGCACATACACACACTCACATCCACACACTGACTTTAGTCCCGCTTTCTTCTCTGACTTGCTCATTCTTTCCCTTTTATTCCCTTTCCTTCTTCCTCCAGTACCTCAGCATCTTTTGATCTCTGTTGCATTTTTCTTCCTCCTCCCTCTGCCTTCTCACTACCCTGTTCCATCCCTTCTGCCCTCTTTCCCTCTCTTTTTCCTTCCTCCTTCACCCCCTCCATAGAAACTAATTTCCCCAGTATCATTACAGTTCTTTATGACCTCGTATAAACTGAGAGCTGTTATTTCAGCTCGGAGGCCTGGGCATAAACCTTAAAGCTAGGGGATTTGCCTTTCGTAATGGCTACTAAAATACTTACTTCAATGAACTGCTAATAGACGCAGTCCTTTGCTGCACCAAAATTGCTTGCAGGTCTGTTTTCCACATGACAAGAGCAGTGGTATGCTTTTATGAGCTTACTTTTGGAGGTGTGAGACTGTCTACTGTATTCAGTTTGGTTCCCGGCTCAAAAAGAACTTAAGAATGGTCACTCCATAAAGATACTTCACTACTATAAAACTGCTTTTAATCATAGTGCATCTACCTAACATAAAGCTCAAGTAACTACCTGCTGTAAATGGCAGGTCATTTTTATCTTTTAGTTATCTCAGGTTGGATTGCTGAGCATGCACACAGTACTTAACATTTACGCAGTTATACACATTGCAGCCCAGTCTTGTGGTGCTTGAACTGTGCAGTGTCAGTGATTTGGTGGGTAGTGTTGTTCCTGTGGTCACAAGCTTGCTTCAAATCAAATCAATTATTTTTTTTAGCTATGCCAGATGTTGATTTTTTTTTTGCTAACAACAAACACATACTGATCTTGTATTCCAAGCCCACTGGCAGATGCATAAAAAAATAATTAATGACACCCTTTGCAAGAACATCTAGCCGGATCTCTTAGTGATGCTCAACAAACAAAAACACAAGAACAATCAATTATTTGATGAGTGAAATGCAGAGAATGTATGCAGAAGCCCACAGCAAGGCTAAAAAATGCATTAATTAATGTTTTCACTCTCAAAACAACACAGATAAATGTGATAAATGCCCTACATTTCTTTATAGGTCCATTTTGATGTCTCTGTTTCTTTATTGGCCTCCTAATATTGATCTTCTCTCACTGAGATGATAGCCTTGGATAATACAATTTCACCTGATATTCTTTTATCTTTTAGAAACAGTTTAGATTTATTGTGTGTCTTTGTGACATAGAAACGGGACAGAAAAGGTTAGACAGGCTAATGTATCTACTTAGCTACAGATCAGAGGCTACATGGCACCCATATAACCTCTTGATCCTTATTTCACCAGGATAAACAAACTGTTGGCGTCTATCAATGCTGAAAATATAAAGCAGGGGTATAAAGATGTGGCTGAAGAGAAAGAGACCGCTAGACAGGAGGAAGGGGAAATGAAGAACAGATGCATTCACATGCGTTTTAAGTCATCTGAAGGTATTCTGATGGTTTTTATACTAAGTGACCTCCCATCTGGAAGTGACAAAAGCAGTCTCTGTGGAGGAGCTTGTCATTGTCAAGCATCAAGGCTTCATGTGTGGCTTTGTAAGGAAGTGCTGTTTTGAAATGTTTGCATTAAGGCACAACGTAGAATTGTAAGTAAGGTACATGAAGTGCATCTTAGACATTTGACATCAATATTAATTTGAATGACATTTGCCAAGTAAATAAACTGCTTTTTCAGAGACAGTCGTACATATCTAATAACCTGTTATATCAAGAGGATAAATGACAAGCATTACACCCCTCCTGTCCTCCTCATCTGCCACCTTTGTCCCTCCTTTCCAATGTGCTCCCATCCCCCCGATCCTGCCTGCTGCTTTACAATCAAACCTGGGAGCACAACAAGACCCACCACTTATGAGACATCAAACACAGGTCAACAGGTCAATCTTTTAGCTCCCTACCTCTCTGATCCAACCATCCATCTGGCTATCCTGTACATCTGTGATGCATTTTTTTTTCTATCATCACCCAACCATCCATCCATCTACCTTTCCATCCATCTATCCTGGCCTTCCCTACCTCCACCTCCCTCTACTTGGTATAATGGGCCATTATGAGTGGATAGAAGGATTTATGTCGGTTTGTATTTATGAAGGAGAGAAAAGAACAAAGGAAACTTGGGAGGGAATGGACGAGGGCAGTGAGTAACTAGAACATGTTGTACAGGGTGTGTGTGTGTGTGTGTGTGTGGGGTTGCCCATCACAGCAGTTTGCCTCTCTAAACTCTGTAATTGAGATGACAAATAGGGCAGCGTTTTTTGGTTTTCCTCAACAACTCAAGTTAGCTATTTTATCTCTTGCTTCCCATTCATGGTCCCCTAGGCCCTGAAATTGAATTTGGCTTTAGGCAGACTCCTGGAGTGATTCCATGCTGGTAGCAAGATTATTTCCTGAGTCGTTGGTGACAGTTGCATTGACAGGGGTCCTTCCACAGTTTTAGAGGCTACACCCCCC
>NW_023339807.1:10594712-10596292 GCF_004916995.1 Morone saxatilis | reverse complement strand
TATATATATATATATTCATATTCATATATATATATATTCATGTATGTGTGATGCGCAGGTCGCAGTTATAACCACGGGCACTGCAGATCCACGGATTGGTCGCGCTTTGTCTTAAATACTGGGTGAAGCTGTCCCCATGAAGTGAGATGCTCTGCACATTTATCAGGCACTGCAGTATCTTCATTGGTTATTGTGGGTGATTGTGGCTCAAGAGGTAGTGTGTGTGATCTCTGGCTCTTCCTGCTGCATGTTGAGTGTCCTTAATATACTGAAACCCAAATTGCTCACAATGCTTTGCTACTTTGCTATCGTCGTAGGAATTTGAGTGAATTCTTGACAAGAAAAGGGCTATATAAGTGCGGTCTATTTACCAATTATTTAAATCTCCTGAGCGCAATAGGATTGGTCAAGATCTAATCTTTTAATATAATGATCTAATGTTATTACAGTGTAGTTAAGTATATCAGAGTTTGTGTCATTCTCTCCACTGAAGGGGATGCCTTGAACAGGTAAAAGTTTTTGGTGTTTCCAAAACACGACTTGTTCAAGCTGAACCATTTATTTCACAAGAAAAAAGGTTACAAATACTAAATGGTTCTATAATTTCCAGTTAAGTCCAAGTTGACTCCAAAGCAATAAAAAACAAGTTAGAATGAGAATCGATAGTGGTTAAAATTGGTAGAAAACCACAGCCTCCAGCTGTCTGACACTGGTGGTGGTGATCAGAGGTGGAAGGAACCTTGTGTATTTTATTTGAATACCTTCAAGTCTTCAGAAAACATCAAAAATGTTGATTTAGGAAAAGTCTTGGGCTGCTTGTAGTTTTTATTTCAACAGTTATTTGCATTCTGCATATCTGTAAGACCATTTTGGCAGTGAGCGTTTTTAAGTAAATATATATTAATAAAGTAACTCATGCATCAATAGAACACAGAATAAAGACATAAATACATTTCCTGGAAAGCTCACACTACTTACGTAGCTTCCGACTTACTCCCTCTGGAAAAACAAAAACAAACATAAAAAAATAAAAAAATAAATAAAAAAACACAGACAACAGACCCGGAAGGAGGGAGAGCATCACATTAGTACAAGCAGGTACTGAGATAAAACATTATCCCTCTGTACCCCTTACAAAGTAATAATACAGGTAAAACTGCATACAGCGCTGTTGAGCAACCTTCAATCGCGGCAGGGGAAATTCCTTCTCCGCGACAGCCCTAGGTAGATAGACCTGACCACATCCATGACTGTAGACGCACAAGCATCACTCACACGTGCACCCAGTTTTTTATGGCGTAATTTCATGTTGTTTACAGATCTGTGTCTCTACTAACCCATGGGCTGTATTCTCAGTGGGCTAGTCAAAAAGGATTACGACAGACTAATTCCACTGTGCTGGGCCTCCATTGATGATAATCCATCAATCATCCTCCTGCACGTCCTCAGTGTTTTTACACTAATGGCTTCACAAAGCAAGGAAGTAAATAACTTGTAGACACAGTAAAAGTGTTCTCTGAGACTAGAGCTCTCCAGGTTTCAATAAATACTTTGTTGTTCTCACACTAATTTGTTCAAGT
>NW_023339807.1:10590487-10594687 GCF_004916995.1 Morone saxatilis | reverse complement strand
AGAGCCTTTACATGTTTGTTACTGTCAGGAAGGGGGTTTCAACATTTCAATAAAATTTCCAACAGTGTTCTTGAACCTTTGGGCTAATTGGAGCAACATTATTGTCCATATAACATAGTAACCCACCAAAAATGAGGCTGTGACCCGTTTTCAGGTCCTAACCTATTAGTTATTACTACATTGTGACGCTGTTTGATAACATAACTATAGTTGTTATACATTGTGTTAAGTGTGAAACCATTTAAATTTTTGTACTTGTAAAAGGGGACCTTGGACCTCAAGAATATAAATTGCAAACCATTGTAGATGTCTATCATAAGCAGAAATCTCCCACATTATATTTTGACTACCTTACATAATTGTCATTGTGTCATGCCCATTTTCTAAACTGCCGCTAGGGAGTCACATCACAACAATAACAAAATAGGATGTTGTGAAGTAGTGTGGGATCATGGGAGTTGTTTTCTTCATTGTTAAACAACCACCATTGCTGATGAAAATCTATCTGACATGACTCAATCATGTTCATAAACAAGGCATATAAAAGTTTTATTTACGTTCCTCTCTCCGAATGTATCCAACATATTCCGTGTTTACCTGGAAGCTATAGCAACTAGAAGCAAGGGAATGCATCAGTACCAGAATAAAATTACAGGTTTCTCTGGCTTGGAATCATTGGTTAATTTGGTTAAAATTGGTAAACTTAATGTATGTACACAACAAAATATTTAACATAGGTGTAGCGTTTTTTTCTCCGTCTTACAGTAGATGTTTATTAGTCTGCAAAGTTTAGTAGTATTTTTTTCTGAATTAAATCTTCTTAGATTACACTTCATCTAATGCTACCAGAAACACTGTAGAGTTAACTGGTTCAGCCATAATCTTCAGATAAACTTTTGGTCAACACCAAATCTGGCATTTTAAAAGGCAAAATGGGAGGATTGTGACAAAATCATAGTCATTTGCTACAACTGTGACCGTATATTCAGATGTCCAGCACTTGCCAGTTTTTAAGTCTCATTTACTGTTTCACTCTAAACCATTGCCTTAAATTGGCCACCATTGTCATATGATTGGTTTATTACGGGTTTTGTTGTTAATGAGTAACTACCACAGATTCAGACACATGCTGGCACTTTCATAGCCTCTGTGTCTTTTTGATAATTGTTGATAAATAGATCTCAATCTTTCTCCCTGCCCCTTCTCTCTGCCTTGGTCCCTAACAAATCACAACTACAGTGTGAATATCAATATGTGTGTGCAGATGTCTGTCCGTTGCCAGCCTCCCTCCAGCAGGGGGTCTGTAGATGATCCAGATGAACTCTGGGTTGTTTTTCAAAAGGGTTTGGCTGGCTACAAA
The DNA here is from genome assembly GCF_004916995.1 of Morone saxatilis. NCBI lineage: Eukaryota > Metazoa > Chordata > Actinopteri > Moronidae > Morone > Morone saxatilis. The sequence goes on along the minus strand of NW_023339807.1, from coordinate 10,593,327 downwards.
TAAATCCCCTTGTTTTTACTCTTTTAACTGGAACTCTGTTAGGAGGCTGGGGGATTGTATAAATATGTGAGTGATTCTGCTGTTGACAAATATCTCCCAAATAACACTTGAAGCTTCATATGTGTCTTTGTGTGAGTTGGTCATTGGTGTCATGGTTTTCTTGATGTGTGTGTGTGTGTGTGTGTGATAGTGATTGTGTGTGTATTGTAATAGAGAGAATGTGGTCTTTATGTGTTCTGTTTTTAGGCTTTTCTTTATCTGTTTTGAATATTGCTGTGAGGGAGTAGTGACATCATTGGTGACATTTGTCAGCTGATGAAACAGAGAGGTCTTTGTCTGACACACAGACACACATGCACAACATCAGTTGCAGTTGTTCTCCAAACTGCCTCTGCGTCAGAAGAGAACATTTAAAACTATTCATTTGTGTTGTGTTGCGTTGTGTGTGTGTGTGTGGCCTTTAATGTCTCAGTTTCTTGCCAGTTTTTCTTTGTGATGCAGGATGCATTTATTTAAGATCTATCTCTGTCCTTCTTTTTATTTTATAACCAAATGTCAAGTTGATGTCATGCTGCTGGGTGGAGTGTTTCAGATATATTGATAATATTTTTTGAAGGACCAGTGTGTAGGATTTAGTGGCATCTAGCTGTGAATTGTCACATTAAAACCCCCTCGCCTCACCCGTGTGCGTGTAGGAGCAACTACGGTGGTCACGAAACTCACAAAAAACACAAAAGGCCCTGTCTAGAGCCAGTGTTTGGTTTGTCTGTTCTGGGCTACTGTAGAAACAAACCCTCATTCTGAGAGAATAAAAACACATACCATGAATGGTTTGGAAAAAGTCTGTGTGTGTATGTATGTGTGTGAGTTAATATAAATATGCATACACACACACACACACATATACATACATTACACTATACAGTATAATAATACTACACACTATAGTCTCACTCAATGTCCTGAAAGCTGCTGTGCGTATGATCAATTCCTATGACAAGCCTACAAGATTTCTGTCATCGAAGGCGAAAGCGATGGCTTTTAAATCAATTAAAGTAAAACACAGCACACATATGTTGTTGATCTTTTCACTGCAACTCTGCAGTAAGATTTAGAAAATTATCACTTAAAAGGGTTCACTGTTAATGTTGGTCAGTGGTTCACATGTGTGCCGAACAGTGCGATGCGGTCCATACGGATCACAGATCAACTAAGAACCATTGCACTATTACTGTGAATATACTATACTTTCTTCTTCTATCTTTCACACTGTACCTTTGGATACAGTTAATAGATAGCTGTGTGAGAGAACATCGTAAACACATTGTACCTGATAAACATCAATATGCTAGCATTCTCATTGTAAGCATGTTAGCACGGTGATGTAAGCATTTAGCTCAGGCACAGTGGCTAGCCTGGCTGCATACTGTTAGTCTTGTTTGAGTAACTAATGCTGAATATAATATAATGTTGATTTAAATAATATTTGCTTTAGTGGATCCACACTAAAAAGCAGATCAGGATTAAATTTAGGTCATGAAAACACTTAAATTTGTCTCTGAATCCTGCGGACACATGCGGCTAAAATCTTCCCTACCCATCGGCTCATCAGCAACTGTCAGAGGCCAAGGGACATAAAAACACTTGCTTATCACTGTATTAATCTAAGTTCAATGTGTGTGACTATGCCGAGTGCTCCATTGAACACAAATGGAGGTTGGGATCTTGAGAGAGAGGACAAAGAGTAGTCACATTGCTCCCTCTCGGTCAAATTACCCATAGAACTCTATTTGTCTCCCAGACTCCCCAAAGTGCCTTTTTATACATAATATAACCCTGAAACTTTCACCTACTTTGATGTTTTGACTATAAACATTCATATTCTATCAAAACCCATTTACCCTCTTCAAAATACTCCAGTTTCAGTCTGCGTCTGACAGATGAACCTACTGTACCCCATCACCTTCACTTTTCCAGTGCATATGCTCACAATAGCATGGCGTGGAGTTTCACCTGGGACTACCTATGAACATTTAATTTCCTGTTCAAATTGATTCACAATATTATTTTCATTAAGTTGCATATTAATTCATTTGCACCCATTAAATCCCAGTTAGATTGCCTTTTCCCCCCACCAAGTTAATTTCATCCCGATCTGAAAATAAATTCAACTTCCAGCTAGTCCTCAAATGCCCTCTGGCATTGTATTAAAGGAACATAGTCAGGTTTCTCCTGGGCCATTAGCATAGTTATTTTGAGTCATCTGACACATTAATGAGCAGAAGCCTTGGTTATTTCTTTTAGCGTTCAGTCCTAAAGCAGCGTGTGTTCATTTTAACAATGAGTATTATCAACATCTTATAGATGTGAAAGACAAATATTAATTTGTATTATTTCAAATTCATACTCAATTGAACAAACTTTAATTTCAGGATAATCCAGTTTCAATAAAATTTGGCAGCAGTTTTGTGCTGCCTTCCATGTCATTGTTTATTAAGTATCACGTTTTTCAGTGAATTTCAGTCAATTTAAACATGATAATTAGTTAACATATTTTTTTATAAAGTTGTTAGTGACAAACAAACAAATTACATGTTACATTAATCCAACCTAAAATATTATTTAAGTAATAATTTCATCATCTTTTTCTTTTTTTTTTTTTTTACACCAGTATGAATAGACATCCACAACATAATCACTCCATCTTCCCAGGGACCTAGAATATAGGAAAGTTAACAGGCTTCTGAAGACAATGTGACACAAAAGCCACACAGCCAAGGTTTTTTGGGAAGTTTTCTACTTTGATTTGCAACAGCTTTTGATAAACTGGAACTCCAAAG
>NW_023339807.1:10590199-10590462 GCF_004916995.1 Morone saxatilis | reverse complement strand
TAAACTTGAGTCCAGTATCAAAAGCTGTGCAAATCAAAGTAGAAAACTTCCCAAAAAACCTTGCGTGGCTTTTGTTCACATTGTCTTCAGAAGCCTGTTTACTTTCTATATTGCTTAGATTTGCAACAATACAACAGAAATCTTTTTCACAGGTTGTGACTGCACATATTGAATGGTTGAGCAGTGAAGCAGTAGAGGGAATAGTAGTTTATATATGAGAAGAATAAAAGAGAAAAATACTGGAAATACACACACAGTTGGTG
>NW_023339807.1:10588843-10590182 GCF_004916995.1 Morone saxatilis | reverse complement strand
TTTTCAACATGGGATGGAATCAGACATGGTTCCTTTGAACTCCACCCTACTCGTGCTTCTGTTGTTGACTCCAGCAGCTGAGAGAGGCTTGTGCTCTTTAATTGGCTTACGTTCCAGTCACCAGCATTTAGTTTTGGATTGTTCCTTGTTATTTCTTCCATAGCATCTTTATGCAAACAGATAAGCCTGAGGGCAGAGTTAATTTTCCATACAGCCTCAGACTGGAAAAAGACTTCACTTTGTCTTTCTAATGCTCTGTTTTGTGTCCCAGTTTTAGCATGGTTTATACTATTAGGAAGCTGGTGCATGTATTTGTGCGTTTTGCCCTGGGCTACACTAACCCTTCTTGCTCTTTGTATATCTATATGTGTGTGTATGTTTTGTCAGCAACATTGAAAGCCCCTTTGTGAAAAAGTTCAATCGGGATGCTCAGCGTCATAAACAAGGAATTTACAAACGCTCAGTCAGAATGGGTCATTAAAGTTGTGTATTTGTTGATGTTTGTGTGAACCTTTGCCATTAGACTCCAGGCATTAAAAAAAAAAAAAAAAACCTTTGTTCCACAGTTACAGCTCATTTCATTTCATTATCCGTCTCTTCCCTGGTCTCTATTTAGTCACATTTTTGGCAGAGTCTCTGTCATTGTTATTGCAAAGTGCTAAAAGTCAGGTGTTAATGATCCTGTGCTCTAACCCCAAACCAATAACCAACTATATCATTCGTATCCTCCAGGCAGGCAGGTAGACAGGATTACAGGCAGTGGAAGTAGGCTTTTTGTGGTTTGAGAGCTCTGTCAAACACAAGGGAAGAACTTCTGGCAGGCTGACTGCTGCCTTCATGTGTGATTGCAGACCTGGGAGTTCATACTTCCCAGTAAATAGTTAGAAGTTGAATTAATGCTAATGTGGAGGTCTGCTGCTCTCCCTGTGTAAATAGTATACCATAGTAAAATGTTTAGCATCTGTGGCCATGCATGGCGCAAATATGTTTGATTCCCAAGCAAATTCTTGTAAGTTATAAGTTTGTGAAAATATTGTGCTTTGTTTGGGTTAATCTTTTCCTCAACCATCTCCTGCACATCGGTGTCCTTCAAATGCTTGCAGGGTTATGCTTACAACAGGTCAACAAATAGAGATGCTGAATTTTTTTGAATAGAGGCAAATATTAAAGGATTTAATAAATAAAAAAATTCAACAGTGCTGTTTTTTGTTACAAGAGAGTGAGAATTCCTTATTCTCTGAGTTACTGGCCTCAGCTATCCAAGGAGTATAAAAGATAACCTTGGAGCCCATACAGTATTTTATCCTCTTTTGTTTGTTCAGCACCTTCTATATCCCCC
>NW_023339807.1:10574434-10588828 GCF_004916995.1 Morone saxatilis | reverse complement strand
TTTTTTTTTTTTCTTCTTCAGTGTGACACCAATAGTAACATATTTATCTGCTTAACTGAAAGCTAATCTGGCCATTAAACCATGTTGAATATTGCATGAGGCCATTGTTAGGGCTTTGAATAGATATTTAATACCTTTTAAACATGAATGTTTGGGATGCTTTACTCAAGCAACATTGTATTAATCTCTAATCATTGTTTTTTGTGTTGATTTCTGTTCTATTCATTTTTGTAAGGATTTCAGCAGACTAGTGGCTCATTTATCACATAACTTTATCCCTGCAAAATCCTTGATTTCTATAATCACCAATAGTCACCGTAGCAAAATACACATACACACACACACACTATGTAAACAAAGAGGGAGAAGTGTATTTGTGCTTGTGTATTAGCATGCATTGTGACTATGTTTGTGTTAGCTGCTTGTTTCCTGTGACTTGCGTCTGGCTGGCACAACTTCTCCACTTTCCACACCGACACAGTGGAATAATAGGTCTTATCAACCTTGCCGCTGACCTTTACATAGATTTGTGTTAACCATTGTGACCAAGGTATAACGTTTAGGGCTAAAGCCAGCTGAGAGAGAGGTAAATTTGGGGTCACAGATGTCTGGATGGAGAGGAAAAACAAAAAGCCTCAGCAATTTTCTGCAAATTCACGGACTGCTGCAAATTGTCCTTCAGAATCAGAATCAGAAGCAGAATCAGAAATACTTAATAGATCCCTGGGGATCAATTAAGTAAAGGGAAAATTTGTTGACATCAATGTGTCCAGAGATTGCATTAGATTTTTAAGAAGAGTCCCATGGCCGTTGAAACTGTAATGATTAAAAATCAGGCTGTTTTGACTTTGTGCAGCAGTACAAATATGTTGGCACTGTAGCTGACCTTCGAGTTTCATGTGGATGCTGTGTGTAAGAAAGCTCATCTGTACATGTATTTTTTTTATTGAAAGGTTTGTAATATTAATGTTGATAATACATTTATGATAATGTTTTAGTCCTATTTTATTGAATCAGTCCTCATGTTCCTTTGTTAGCTGGTACTGATCCTACTACAGGGTATTTGTATGTGTGCCGCAAAATTTAAGGCACAACCTTAAATGACCTTCCACGCCTGTAAGAGATGAGTCTATCCTGGCTGATCCTAGCCACCTACTGTCTAAAGAGTTTAAGTTGCTTCCGTCTGTCGCAGATACCTTCTGCCAAGATTCTCACTAAGTTTTTCTTGCTGCCACTAGCTTTTTAAACAACTTTATGTGATCTTTGTATTGTATTCATGGTCTATTGTTGATACTCCTGCCTGTATAACACATTGCCACTCAGGGATAACAAAGCTATCCTTGATTCCTGATCGTTGCATGTCAGAAGCAGACTTACAATCTGAAAGAAGAAGAAGAGGTTGAAACAATATTTTATCACTCCTGTTCCTGACCCAATGTGTCCATAAGTAACTTTGCAAGTCCAGATTTTTAAGAAGGAATGCAAAATGCAGACAGAAATTAGGTATTTAATTAATTTTACTTTGTGTTTAAATTGCAGTTGAAAATGAAAGGATGGTGAGCTCCCAGGTCTGCCTGTGTAATAGGAGAGGAGGTTGAGGACACAGTTTTTGACAAAAGCTATGTGTTTTACTATGAATTTCTTCTTTTGTTAAGTCTTTGAAACAGTGTGACAGCAGGTAAAACAGCTTTCATACATAATGTTGGGCTGGTCAAACTCTTCTACACTCTTTTTATACTTGTTTATCCTACTTTCACACATTAAACTGTACTTAAACAATGACTACTACTACTTAAAAAAGAGGTAAAGAGGTAACCATTAAAAAGTGTGATGTTCTAACAGAGAGTCGAACTGTTCTACAGATCCATCGTTAAACATATAGTACAGCCAACTCAAATTACTGTTTGATTGTGTTTTACTGTGAGTTTATGTGTAGTTGTATGTGCTTGCACTTTGAATGTGAATTCCTAAAAAACTCTTAACTGTACTAAATAGCATTACACTTACCAGTCATAGAGCAGAACAGGGGGACAACAATATGTAAATGTTTTCTGTAGTGGATCTGCTCCCCTGAACACATTTGGGCTTCATTACCGTCAACATTATTTCCTGTTTGGGGCTATAGTTGATCAGGTTTGTTTTTAATAATTTTATTTATTATTTTTAAATGTAGTTCCAGGTAACTTTAGCTGAGCTGAGCGTATATATACTGTAAGTGGCTATGTTTGTGTACATATAAATTTATCAGTAATGCTTTTTTGATACCCTGGGGGAAATGTGTTACTTATAGCTCGATAGTAGAACACAGTACATCAGAAGTTATCTAATTTACGTGTCATTAAGAACAAGGTCTGGCTGTCACACGTCATTCATACACACAAACAACTGCAGTTTAAAAAAAAAAAGAGGATTTAAAAAAAAAAAAACTTTTATTTGGATAGTAAGAAATTCTTGAGCAGCTTTTCTTCATGGAGCTATAGTTCATCACGGTTGCATCAGTACATTGGAGTTGTACAGCTTTTTCAAGTGTTCTAACTGGCTAGTCCACAGTCTAACACAGCTGGAAGAAAATCATAACAGCAGATATGTACAGTGTACACTGACCTGTCTGTCCCTTCTCTGTGCTTTATCTGTATCTGTGTGACAGCCTTTTATTTACTACTGCTTTCTTTCTGTGTCTCTTGTAATATGTGATGCAAACATCAGCTCCTCTTGAACGGACATAAGAAATCTCTTCACGACAGCACATCCTTTTTCAACTGTCGCATCCAGTTAACGTTCCAGTTTATACAAATTGTTCGATATCCATTTTGCTTATATTGATTATTATGATACCAGCACTCTTTCATGCTTTTCAGCACACAAATGACAGTCTTCAGCACCTGATAGTCGTGCTCCACTCTGTCTGTCCCAATCAGCACGCCTCAGAGCTTCTTCCGCTGCTGGATTCTTTTCTTAGCCCTCCTTGCAACAATTTCTGTTTTGAGATCAGTCGAACTCAGCACATTGTGTTTTTGATGCCAGAGGGTTGACGTGGTGGGGTAAAAAAGACACAGCGCTGCTCATTGGTGACACACTTTATAATAAAGACTATCACTAAAGAATAGTAGAGTCACTATAAGAATAGATGAGCCATTTTTGCAGATGAAAATCTCTGCTTGAAAGAGAAAGGGGGGTGGGGTACCGAGAGAAACGGGAGGGGGGGTGAGGGGTATGGGAAGTCATTAGCCGAGTTAAAAGCAAATTGAATCAGCCCTATGTGCTGTTTTGTAATTTGAATTTCTCTGGCAATTACAGTGGGGAAGTGAATAAGGCAAAGGAGAATGAGGAGCCAGTTTTTGCCTGAGATATCACAGAGAGACAAACGAAGAGTCTCTTTTTTTCCCTCTTTCTCTTACACACACACTTTACTCAACAATCAAAGCAGGTATGTCTGCTCCAGCTTTAGACTCCTGTTCATAATGTAATATTACCACCACTGGGGTTTACGCAATATTCACTGCAGATAATTTGTCCATATCTCTCCCTCATCTTAAAAGCAAATGCACAAGCCACGTTACACTGCTCTACTTGACTGCGTTTTCATTTTGTTGTTCGTTGGTCAATGATCTCATCTTTTCTTTTCTGTGTTGTTTTTCTCCGAGGAGCAGAAGTGAAAATGCATCATGTGAAGCAACAACAAAAGAGAGAGAAAAGAGAAAAGAGAAAATGTGCTGATGTGCTTCAGAAAGGTGTAAAAGGAGTTACATAGGAGAGAATGGTGTTTACACAAGGGTTTTTGACCATGTCCATATGTGAGCAAGATTGTGGAAATGCGTGGATGGGCAATATATGCACACCATCTCTTTTGATTTTGCACGTTAGCACACATACACAACAAAAAAACACACACACCTACACAAAGGAATTCCCATTTTCTTTTTGTATTTTGTTCCTGACACACGATCATATGCAGACATATTTTCACACACACACACACCACACACCACCACACACACCACACACACACACGACACCACACACATATCCACACCTCTTCTAGCTATGTACCATGGTGGCCTTTCCTGCTGTTTATCAAACCAATGTATGGGTAGTTTTCAGCTCCACTGGTCTGAACATATTATTCCATTTCCCTCTTCCCCGCTGCTTAACACACAAATACATGCCTGAGATACACGCATACACGCACACACACACACAACACACACACACACACACACACACATCACACAGGTCTGGCTTGCCTCTTCTCTTCTCTCTCTCTCATCTCTCTCTCTCTCTCTCTCTCTCTCTCTCTCTCTCTCTCTCTCTCCATCCATCCACTGTTCTTCCTACTCGCTCACCAGGAGATACTCTGCTCCCCACAGTAAATCCAAAAGATTGATGTGTCTCCTTGGACAAAATGAGATTGTGTGTCATTACAAGGCATTACACTACAGAACCCCTGAGTAACTAAATTAGCCCTGTATGTCACAGGCAAACACAGTTTACACACACGCACACACTGACAACTGATCGTCTTACAGACTATTTGCACAAACCAGTTTCCTTGATGTGTCTGTCCAAGAGGTGAATGGGCCATAGTTGTCAAGACACAATCATCAATCCAGAGATTAAGCTTTCTTTGTGTGGCTCAAACATGGAACATGTCATTTTGTCTGTGGTGGTGTGTGTTCATATGCACTGCAGTCAGATTATTTTGACAGTTCCACATTTTTTGTCATGTTGGCGCCAGCGCATTGGATTTTAACAAAAAGCAATGGCACTTAGGTCCCTCTTGACTTTTATTTGAGAGATTATTTAGTCTACAGTAAATCAGAAGTGTGCAGGAACTGCAACCCTTTTTATTCACAAGTGTTGAATGATTAACTGTTAACATAAACTTAAATAAAGGCATGATCTTTAATGAACCACAGATGTCAGCAGGCACGTATGATCTGCGGTGATGTTCTGCAACGCCTGTACTCAAGCCTTCTTCGCTATGCCTTTCAATCAGTCAATAAGACTACATCATCGACTGCAGAGTCACGTTGCACTGGCGTGAGCCATTCTTTGTCCATGCAGAGAGCCACCTTGGGTGAGCATGCTGCTGGCTTTGCATTACCTAACATGACATAACTTGCCACTGGACTCTGTGCCCCACCTTATGGGGAACACAGTTCAGGCCACTGATCATGTATAGAGGCATGTAGTCAATCAACCCTGTGAAGTAGGTACTTAGTGGTACCACTAACCAACCAGTGAGTTGGATCACACAAAAAATACATACAGGATGGAGAAGGTCATATTAAGCCTCCAATTAACTTCTCTGATACCTGCAAATATCCCGGTTTAATTAGTCACTTGGCAAGTAAAGTAGTCAGTGTATCAGTGAGACAGTACAGTATGAGTTAAGTCAGCTTCATCTGACACACAGTCATTTAGACAGGTTGACAGCATCGAGAGCCAGTCAGTAACAGAGTACAGTGGTCAGTGAGGCAGGCAGGCAACAAGTCAGATAATCAGCTGGCTAAGTAGAAAATCAGCCAGCCTCCAAGTTTGACTTTATTAATATGTTTGGTGGTCCATAATAAACATCATACCATTCTTGTCCAGTAACAATGTGCTGAGTGATCTAGTACAAACACTGTCTGGAGGTCTGTCTATAGACAAAACAAGAAGCTGGGACTCACAGTAGACATGGGGTTGGGGTTTTACACACATACACGTGCTGTCTCCCTCCAGTCAAAACAACAAGCGAGGCTGCTGTAGTAGTTACAGAAATCCAAGGTCAGCATGTGACACGTTTTATAAAACACACACACTTACACAGAGCTGTTTCAGTGTGCAGCACTGGGAACACGAGACTAAATAAATTTAAGAATTTAGACACACAGCCTGGATGGAACACAGAGAGGAACAGACCCCAGCTGCCTTAGGACATACACGCAGACACACTGCTCTACTCCCAGATGAAAAGAAACATGTACACATGCACACACGCAATGACACATTAATCTGAAATACTTGCATAGATTTTTGTACAAGGTGATGTCCTATATCACCACCATCAACATTGTCATCTTACATCAACAAAGGGCAGACATTGATATTCTTTGTTTGCAATTATCGATCAAAATTGTTGCTCTGGTTTCTCACACAATTAAATTTCTTTGCTTTTTTTCCATAGTGCAGCAATGTCTTTGCATAATCAATACAACATTTCTTTGCTGAAAAGTGAGCCATGAAGGTCAAACTCCACAACAAGCTATAAGCACTTACATTTCTCTTTCCTCCCGCATCCTGATCATGCTTTAATATTAGAACCCTTAATAAGATACAAGATATAAGGAAGTCTTTATCAGTCACGCAAGATCATTGGTATATAAACAGAATGTAGCCGTCTCTAACTCATTCAAGGGTAAATAAGGTTTAGCTGCCAACCATTCTCTGAAAAACTAATCATCCTCTATTCATTGCTCCTAATAGGTCTTTACTCCATTGTGTCCCTATTCTTTGTTACTTGACTCCACATTATTTCGCACCCTCCTCTTTGACTTTGAGATGACACTAACAGTAAACTTACAGGCTTGATGCTTTGTTTACTCATATAATAGCAGTTTTTTTATTTTGTTTGCTCATATACCCACTCCACCTCTCTCCAAGCCTCAACAATAAGTGCAATGAATAATCTTGCTTCATAATTTGCAAAGTGCTTAGACTTCCCCTCACAGTTTAAGCTTTGTTTTCATAATTGCATCTTCAAGCCCACACAATACGAACCCCAATGAACACACAAATGCTCACATAGTCCAATTTGTTTATGCATAGAGCAGTTTTCTAATAATGTGTAGATCCTAAATGTTTATCGTTGAGAAAACCTTTTCCTGCTCAACTCTTTCCCAATCTGTATCTTTAACATACTGCACATGGGAGCCTATCTAAAGAGAGCGTGTGCGTGCATGTGTGAGTGAATGTATAGAGCTCAGGGGTTTCCTTTCTTTGTTACATTTTCAAGGCTGCAACCACACAATAGTCTCTCTGTCTTACACATGTACACACACACACACACACACACAGGGGAGGTAGCCTCTCTCTCATTCTAACACATTGATGAACTACACTGTTGTCAGGTACAACAGCTACCTCTGTGGTTTAATTAACTGGGATGAAACAGAAGGGGGGGGATGACAGAAACAAAGGAGGGAAAGGATGGTGGCTTCATAAGGAGAAATATTTTGTTTTATTTCTCCCATATAACACAGGAGTGTTGTTGATGTAACTGGGTAGTTAGTCTAAGTGCTAGGAAGTCACTGTGTAAATTCAGTCTTTTATTTCTCTTCTCTTCTCTTCTCAGCAATGTGTCTGTGTGTGTGTGTCAGAGAGAGTGACACTGCTCCTCTCCTTCAGTAACTGTCTTTCTAGGGTGTTGACTAGTTGTCGGAGTCTGTTTAAGCTGATGGAGAGGTCGAAACTGCTGATGCGTTGTTGTGATACTGGACAAATGTTAAGCAGCAGCACAATCACACAGCCACATATGAACACACTATGCACATAAATGATGCAAACACAGACACACACTGAAGCAGGCCACTGACTGTCTCTTGAGATTAATGTTGGTGTGATCCACTCAGCTGGGCCTGATCACATTAAGATGGATGGACCCCCTGGTGGTGTGTGTATGTGTGTGTGCGTGCGTGTGTGCGCGTGTGCGTGCGTGTGCATGCAGGGCCCCATCTGTCTGTGTTTTCTCCACAGCTAGGTCCTGTGACCTAGCTGCCATCTTTAGTGCCCTCCACTAGGATAAGCAATACCCTGAGAGGGTGAGATTGATGGATAGATAGCATTATTCTCTTTTGTTAAAAATGCCCTGGGCATTTGGTTGTATTTCAAAATTATATAAGATATATAACATATTGTAGGTGTTTCGGCAGGGTTTCTCACAGTAAATAAACTACAAAAGAGTGTTCTTAAAACTATAGGTTATTTTTCTTAATTTTTTACTGATAATGTTTTGCATTGCTGCCTTTGTCATGTTGGTGGCAATTATCTGCTCTGTAGCCAACAGTAGTGGACTGTGGTAAAACCTGGCAGCATCCTTGTGTGAATATAAACTAGTAGCATGCAGTCGAACTTTTCTTATTTTGAGAAATACATTAAAAGTGAAGCGTTAAGACCATTTTTGTATGTGGACTTGACTGTGAACTGTAATGTCTTTGCACATTCTGAGAAGTAACTGAAGAAGAATTAATTTAGTTTTTTCACTTGATTATACAGTTCACACACACAGGACCCATAGGCATGCAATTGAGGAGAAAGTGAAATTTCATTGAATTGCCAACTAAATATGTAGTGTTTCATCCTATACTTCCCAGAGCACAGAGTGGAAACTATGAGGATACATTGATAGGCACTACTCACCCTTGCAGAATCGTCAGTGTTAAAAGACATTGTACCGTGACTACTAATTGGACAAAATAAATTTGGCAAAATGCTCATCTGGAATGACATGGAACTTACAAACACATCATCTAAACATGAGCACAGTTGTATCTTTGGTTCAGCAGGAGTTGTGTGTTGTTGGCCTGTTTGTGCTGGAGAATCCCTGTTATTTCTCAATGGGTCTGTCACGGACAGAAACAGGATTTACGCTTGTTATCTACAACAGTCTGATTTTATAGTCTCATACTAGCTGCCTTACATCACAGCATTTGGTGGTTATTAATCAATAGTAAGATGTTTTTGTCATTGCAATAGAGTCACTGGAGTGTATAAATCCCATAGCAAACCAATTTTAACATTGTGACAATTTTATTAAAGAGGAACTGGAGCTTTTGATCTTCTTTCTGTCTGAACCACTTGTAGTAGTAGTGCTGTGTTAATAGATGACCATAGATGGTATTTTCTTTGTGAGCAGCTGGACTGTGCTCAGTATATTGGTCAGTTTGATTTGGTTGGGGCTTTCAGTGAAAACACCACTTGGCATGCTATAGTCTACATATTAGATGTTTGTGCTAAGTGTAGCTCCATTGAGAATTAAATGTGTCAGTATTAGATTTCAGCCTCAACTGAGATATACAGGAAACTGAAGCCCTTAAATCTTAAAGGTATAGGTGCCAAACGTATTTGCAACTTTTTTGTGCTATGCTGGAGCACAAATAGCAAATGGTGAAAAGTGATATTTTTTAGATAAAGCAGCTTGGTCTTATTTCTCCTCTCACAAACACATATTTAACAAATTACGCTGTTTAACTTGTGATCACCCAACAGCATGGTTCTGCAACTAACTGAGCTGTTGCCAGAAATGTAAGCCAACAGTGAAATTGTGATTTAAAAGAAGCTACTGTGGTAGCAGTAACAGTGTATATTTTTAACCTAGTATGACAAATTGAAGGTCAGAAATGAAGACCCAATGGAGTAAATACAAAAAGTACTTTCAACAGTGACCTTCCTTCTTCTTTTCAGTAGTGATTCACTGACAACTCTTGAATAAAAGTCTGCTTCATCCTAAACAAAGACTCCCCTAGAGTTGATACCATGCCATGATTGTGGATCTGGTGTGAGGCAGTTTTTCTTCTTTTAATTTCTGCGTATTTAGTTTCTTCTCTTAATTTTTATGCTTCATAGTCTCACTCCGTCCCTTTCATGGTCAATTTGAATTAAGCTTCTCTACGTTTTGTAAAACAAAAAACTGTATTGAGTCTAATCTTTCCGCTGCTTGCCTCGGTCTGAGAGACAGCTGTCCATGGTTATTTTGGAGCTAGCTGCATTCCTTCATAAACAGTTTAGTAGAGAAAGGACAGTTCTGACTCCCTACTTTCTTGTCCCGATTCTGCTCTATTGGGAAAGTGAGCATGAATAAATTGAATTAAAACATTAAAAAGTCTCCTCTTTTTATTTTAACATGCCATTTTCTCCTCAGCCCCTCCCATTTCTACAGTTCAGTTGAGTGAATTCAAGTGAAAATGTTGTTAATAGAATGGTCAGTTTTGAGATTGTAGAGTTGTTGAGTTGTAATGCTTCATTGTGTGTATTTCTTAGTTTTATAAAATACAAAAAAGAATCGTTAAAAGCAATACATATGTACATTGTGTTGGTCACTTTAATGCCTGCCAAGTGTAGTACAAGACCCAAACATATGAATTATGAATGAAAAAGTTAAATTACAGGTTTTTCATAGCATTTTCTAAATGTAGCCCATTTTGCAATTTTGTTTTTACATTCTTTTGAAATATTAGCTTGTTTGAATGCCTTAGCATACAACAAATAGTATGATGAAACACAAAAAAAGATTTCATATTTTTGTGCTTAGTTTTATTCAATCCTGCTCTCTTCCTAAGGCATCCATCCGTTTGTCTTTCTCTCATCGTCTCTCTGTTTATCTGTTTGTGTCCGTCTAGGTGTCTGAATGCATGTACCTACTGTAAGACTAAGCATGCCAGAGGAGACCTGGCCAGCTATCCCATCGAGGAGCTAGCCGAGAGAGCCAGGCAGTCTTTCCAGGGTGAGTACATTGCTTCTCTCACACACAGACAATCACAGCATGACTTTGAGATATAGTATTTATATGCTGCATCATTTAAAAAAAGAGGTACTTGCATAGCATTAAAGGTCACTGATTGTCCAACAATTATACCGATTAATATATGTGATTTATATGCTGTGGAACTGGAAGTGCTGCTCTTGGGTAGTTGAAGGTGCTAATATTGGATAACTAGGTTCTTGGAGAGTTTTGTGCCAGATGAACAGCTGTTGTGCCCTGACATCTGTTCCTTAAGAGTAGACTCCCAGAATCCCCAACCCACAGCAGGCCATGTCTCTATTAGAGCCCAAGGCGGGTCAGTCAAGGGCAAGTCCTGCACATTGACAACACAAATCTCACTTCCACACAATGTACTATATACAGCATATTATCTGTTAATGTTCTGAAAGTTATTTAGCGGACATTGGAACAAATAATACAAATAAACATATTTAATAAAATTCATATCCATGTTCACTTTTTTTGTAACTCACTCACATGATCTCCCCTCCTCTCCTCTCCACTGGATTACAAACCTCCTAGCCTAATTCATGTCAAATGCTTCGTGCCTGGAGTACTCCACAACAAGCTAAGGTCAATTGTCTCATCCTATTAACATTCCATTACTCATGCACATAATTTAAATGTAGTTCAACCTGAAAATTTGACCATGGACATTTTAGAAGTGATTTTTAAATCCTAATCAAATCTACAGCTTGTTTATTCAGTGTCTGTATATAAACCTTATTCCTGCGAGTTGTCAAAGACATGCATTTGACAGCTTAATTGTGTAACTCTTGTGTGCATATTCATAGAATGACTCAAATGTAACCATTTCTAACACTGTTAATGCTAGTAGAAAAACATGCTTCTTACAAACAGTGTTTAGCACATCGCCTCCCTCTGCTCCTTCTGAACATCTCGTTCTTCAAGGTGCTAGCTTTTGGTTACAGCACTGTGAATACACAGATTCTCCTTCTGTACACATTTATATTATTATATTATATTTTTACATGTATCCCATTTGTTTAAAAAGCATAGCCAACACTTGTTGGGCTGTGGTGCAAACCAGTGCCACCTACTCAAAAAACAAAGTGACAGTCAATTGATGAACAGCAGCCTTTTTCATAGCAGATGCTACACTAACAAATAGGGCTGAACAATATGAGAAAATAGTTTAATTTGAAGTTACTTGTATTATTCCCTTTCCAAAAGCAAAACATCATTCTAGAGTATGACCTGCACGACGTTGGATACAGTCAACATATGACTTTCATGCAGGCCAAGTCTATGATGAAATGAGATGAATTGATGTGAACATAATAGATGAAAATAAATATGAATCTTATGGATTTCCAGCCAGTTACAGTAACCCTGCTATTGCTTGGGTCATTTGGCAGTACTGCTTTTAATCTCGTTCATAAGGAGTTATACTCTCGAACATTTCAGGTAGTGATTCCTGCCAGGTGGTAGTTGGCCTGTTGACACATTCGGAGTTGGGTTTTTAGCCATAATATCGTCATATGGGGCCATTGTGTGGTCATTGTGAACTCAAAATAGGTTTTTAGCTGTAATTGAAGAATGAATTGGGCAATTAGAGATTTTACGTACATGTTTACTGAGGCAACATAATGAGTAAACAATAACTACCACAGTACAGGCTATCTTTCCATCTCATCCACTCTGCCTTTCACTTAGTGCCTCAGTCTGAACTTTGAGCGAGAGAGAGGCAGAAATTCTTGCTGGCACAAGAACACACCACTGACACAGTTGCAAATTCTTACAAACCCTTAAAAGTTGTAATGTGTATGACTGTGTATGATTTGGTGTGTCCAAAAAACACAAGGGGTTGTCTTAATACAGATACCAAAAAGAAAGTCATCTTTTTTGGCAGGATCACAGCAGCGATGTGAAGAATTAACATTAGGCTACTTGATACCAGATATTCTACCCGGTATGGATTGGATGCTTGCACATATTTGGTCAGATAGCCTCGAGTGTTGCTGTATGATGTTTGACTCTGCCACAGCAATAGGAAAGATCAACTGTTTATCTGGAGCCGTCTGCTAGCAGCACCTGTCGCTACCAACACAGTGGTCTCGTTGGCATGAATAAGGAGCCAGGGATTTTTTTAAACAGTGCTATTGTCGGTGTGAACATAGCCTCAGTTTATATCTGGGTAATGAAAAACAAGAATATACCCTTGACAAGGACATGGCTTTCTAAGTCCCATCCAGAGCTCTTTAAAACAGCTGCATCCATGCCACTGCAGTGCCCGGGGGTGGGCAGTCAAGGGCAAACTCACCAGCTGCTTGAACCTTAGTGGGTGTATTTGTGTGGGTGAAGATACACCTGCCCTTTACACTTGTTGGAGAGGAGTTACAAGTATGCAGGGAATTTGGGATTTTTAGGAAGAATGTGTTGTGTGACTCACATTGCTTGTATTACTGTCCGGTAATGTAAACATTTCCCCTCGGTGCTACCCTTTTTTTAATCAGTTATCTTAAATACTTTTTCAGTGACAGCCTTGATGAAGAACATAGACAATAGTCATGAAATTAATAAATATATGAATGCAATTCGGGATTGCTATTCTCGAGTCTTCCTTGATAAAAAAAGGCTGCAAGCTATGATGCTAATTTTGATTGGGCCAGTCAGCCAGCGTCGGGTGTCCATTTGATTGGTCTATATCCTTCGGAACTTCGGAAGGACTTACTATGGGATCTCATATTCAAACGCGATTTGAGGTACATACCGCTCTCTTCCCTTCCATGCTGCGAAAAAGAGAGTGAGTGAGTGCCACCAGCCTTTTAAACATACTCTGACATTATCAAATGTACTGAAGACCTGTATAATCTCTTTACACATCAGACGCGTTCTCTGTTCAATGTATCCGCAGGTAATGGAGGCTGGGACTTCAATCCCAGGAAAACTGCACAAGGTTGTGGGTGTGAGCTGATGGGTGGCGGAGTGTGGCTGGTGAGTCTCATATGCATACGTGCTTGTGGGTGTCAGAAACATACTGGGAAACCAGTGATCTTAGCGTGCGGTATGATGTCGTGTGTCGGCACAGAAGTAAGGTATTTCAGCGTGCCTCGTCGTGTCGCCGCTGCTGTGTGTGTGTGCTGTCGTGTCGTGTGTGTGTGTGTTGCTGTGTTGTGCTGCTGTAGACTGGTGTGCTGTGTGTGTGTGTTGTGTGTGTGCCTTGTGTGTGTTGAGAAGAAAACCAGCCAGAAGTAGAAATGTATAACTCAGATTCCTTTTGGGAGATGCGGCCATATTCCTCCAAGACATCCAACCGTCACACGTCAGCATGGAAGGTCTACAACTCCATCACCAGCACATGGAACTATTATGCATAAAAACTATGATGTTAATGACCAATATCGGGTTTTAGTGTCTGATGCATCATATTCTTTACTACTTATTTTTCTATTTTTTACGTTGTGTTTCTAAAACCACTAAATCAGTCCTCTTGTCGGTGCAACTAGCTGAATTGACAGGCTGACTCCCCATCCAAGGCCAATCCTCTGCACATGGACAGCGCTGCAAAAACCTGTAGGGCAAACAAGTCCTCACAACACATTTTGGACCAAACAGCACTTAATCCACAGTCAGCAGGGTAATCTTAAATTGTAAGCATAAATCGGTAACTGAGAATATCATTCTACCAAAGTGCCTGCTCTCAGCCGGTCATGTGATGTCAGGCGTGATTGATCGTGTGACTCAGACCTTTTAATTGAGGTTGTGTCTTTGTGGCTGTGTGTGACTGGGGGGCAATCTGGCTGGTGAACATAATCTATTCCAAGTTCCGAAAATACAATATGGAATACTCACACTGTTGCATGACTCCATGTGGAATGTTTCTCGCTCTCTATCAAAGAGAGCCATAA
>NW_023339807.1:10561515-10574409 GCF_004916995.1 Morone saxatilis | reverse complement strand
ATAATAATGTGTGTGTGTGTGAGAGAAAGAGTGTATATATGTATATATAATTAGTATAAATGTCCATTTATACCATAATAGATTTTTATTATTTTTGTTTATTTGAAACTTCACTGGTTTCTCTTCTCACATTCAAGGCAGCCTTAAACGCATCTTTTAAAGACTTTAACCTCTGAAACTTGCAGAGATACGCTATCCTGCAACCATGGTGGCTGACCCTTAGTAATGTGACAGGAGTCATGGGGCCAGTCAGACACAGTGAGGGGCCAGGGAGAGAACTCTATTTTGGTTGTGGTCTGTAAACACCCACTGTGGCTATCACCTTGTCGTTTTAAACTATCAGCATTGTGTTGTTGAAATGGCCCTGTCTATAACAGAATGTGAAGCTTCATAGATACAGACACACTGCTATCACTCCCACATGACACACTACATTAGTGTGCAACATGCGTCTTAGCAATCACGACACAGCTTGAACTGGGCTCTAGTGAGTGTTGGCATACCGACAACACATTACTGAAACCTTGTATCACCATATTGTTTTTTTCTCTAGGTCTGATAAATGGTGTTTTGGTACATTTTGGAAAATGTTTGATGCACTAGATTATAAGCAAAACCACTGAAAATGCAATATAATGCCTGGATGTCAACATTGAACATGAGGTACTTTTTTTGTACAGGAAACGAACAATATAATCCTATTTTTACTTTTACTTTTACAAGTCCTGTTTTATGATAACATTATACATTGAAGGCAAATACATCCACTTACATTCACACATATCATCTGCTGTTTCTCTCATTTCCACATGACTGATTCCATCAGTGTCAAACACAGATATTAGCAGAAATGACACTGCTTAGTTTCCTGGCTCCAGCTGGATGACATATGACAGCCACAGATAGACAGACAGATATGTGGGCTAGCTTGTTGGCTAGCTCCAGCATCTGTGACAGGTGTCAGCTCCTGTTTACCTCCACTGTTGCGGCTACGTGACACATGGACAGATGAGGCTGCTAAAGTTTGGCAGGAATTGTCCTCTATGGGTCAATGGTTTCAGGTTGGGTGTTCAAGTTAAAGTTTAGTGGCTACATTTGAGTTACACCTTAGATGAGATTACAAGAAAAGTAAATGAACCCTGTGAGGGCAGTTAGTCATCAAAGCAGCAGAGAATGTGGATGATTAAGAGTATGGTAATGCAGAAAATAAACAACAATGTAATTTCACAGTTTTAGAGGGTCAAACCAGATGTGAAGGTGTGCATGTTCAGTAGCTGTGAACATTATCAGGTACTTTTTCTGCCGGAATGGAGAGCACATATTGGTACAGATCTGTATGCATTGTGACCAGTCTGAACTGTACATTTGGCATTCTTTCAAGTAAAGAGATGGCGGTAAGAAGATTAAAAGAAAGCTCGCCTCTGTTTTGTCTCTTATTGATTGAGAGATGAGCAAGAGTGGAAATAGAGACACAGAGGCAGATGAGCTGAGAGACTGAAATATTGATAGGAGCACATTGATCATAGTTGAGTCACCACCATCAAAGTGCTCTCTATTGGAAAGACCATGTGGAAAACTGCTGAGCATGCAAGCACTAACACACATTTCCTGTGTGTGTGCGTGTGTGTGTGTGTGTGTGGACGCAGTCAAATTTATTATCCTCTGGGAAAGCTCTCATGGAGAAGCTAAAAATGGATTTTCTGAATCTCCTCCAGGCCGATAAGTTGCTGATATTTTTCACACAGACAGAAGTTTTTCCATGTGTGCTCTTCTGCACTGAGAAATAGTTCATACTCCAGCCTCAGTTTTTCAGAATCTTGCGGTTGTGTAGCCAATAAACTCAAAACAGACTTCATTCACACTTACGCACTCACCCCAGAGTTCAAACATATGTCACCACCACTGAAGCATCAGGAAGTGGTAACAAGTCTTACTTTTCTTTACATAATTCTTTTAAGAATCTTCATAGTTTTTTTAATGTGTTGAGCATGATGCTAACAGTACACAAGATTGAGGGAAGGAGTTCAATTCTCAGTATGCTCGGTGAAACACAACACTAAATGGTAAATATTTTATTTCCACTTGGAAAAGCCAAGCTTGAATAGTCATATTTTGGTAAACATTGAAATTAAAGGTCTGTACAGAAGACAGGTTTGTGCTGAAGTGTGTGGGGAAGAAAAGTATCCAACATAATCAGAAAGGCTTCGTAGTACGTTTGTGGTTTGGGTGTATACTTCTTTATGAGCATACTAAGAAGACTGTGAGACTTTAGTCTCTGACTTTTATGGTGAAAATCTGTATCCCGGTAGCTCACTTGGTTGAGTGTGCGGCTGATTTAAGGCTTATTTCTCACTGCATAGTCACAGGTTCGATTCTAACCCAGGGCCCTTTGCTCCATGTCATCTCCTCTCTGTCTCCCCACTTTCCTGTCACTTATCATCTGCCAGCGTCAGCTCACTGTTTGTAAGAGAGACGCTGAGACACTAAACAAGAGAGAGAATTAGAGATATTTATCTATTTTTTTAGTCTCTGTTCTTCTTCCGTATTAAATATCTTTTCTTTGTCTTTTGCTCTTAAAGTTCAGCTAAACTGCTGTCGTCCTTCATTTGCGTCCCTACCTCTGTCTTCTTGTTTGACCTCTTTTCATTCCCTCCACAGGCTGGACAAAAAGACAACAGAGGGCGGTGTGTGTGCATGCATGCATTTGTGTGTTTGTGCGCGTGTACCGTCTTGTCCTGTGATTTAGTGCCAAGCTGGCAGCAGAGACTAGTGAATAGGGGGCCCCTTTCACACAAAGAGAACATGGATACACACAAACACACACACACGCACAACTCACAGTCAATGCCAGACTGCAGGCCACCAACTGCACACCTGGCATGCTGCTATTATGTCACCAGTGTGTGTTTGTGTGTGAGAGATTGTGTAAGTCCAGCAGACACCATCTGCTCTGTCCTCTGTGAACTTGGGTCCACACCTCTCCTCTCTCCCTTCTCCACTATAACAAAATATTGTAAAGCCTTTTCAAAACACCATCCATTATAGCACTACTGCATTTCCCCTGTGCTGCTCAAAATATCTCATTTCTATGTGAAATATATAGTGGAGCTACTAACAGTTGTACCTTATAATGTAGCTGTAGTTTTGTAAGTACTTTCAGCGCACTGGAGTACACCAAAGGCATCCTGTTTTAGATATACTACACATTGTGTTCATAGTTTAAAGAAAGACAGTCAATATTCCTAATTTCAGTTTTCTCTCTGTTAAACATTTTTCTTCCCTATTGTCACTTCTCCTACCTTTCAAGACACATTTTCTTCTTCTTTTTGTGCCCCCTCTTCTCCATCTGTTTTTTCCCCCTTTTCTCTTACATAAAGGCAGTGTTACTGTATGATCCTTCTGCACACCCCTGTGTGGGGGAGGGGAGAGCAGTTCTACATTCAGTCAATAGGTGGCAGTAGGACACTTACATTCACACCCGGACCATGTGCTAGTCTCACTGGCCTTGTTATTGTCTGTATGGCTTTACACACATACACACAGTCTCTCATACACATACCAAGAGAAGTCTTGTGCCTGTTAAAATGTTTAGCTGCTGTAAGTCCTCTGACTCACATTTGGCTTCAAGTTGTTCCTCCCAAAACGCCACTGTGTGTGTGTGTGTTTGTGTGTCCGTTCTCTTTCCCAAGCATTAAGCACACTATTGCTCTGTTGTTTACATACGAACTTCTGCCTTGTTAGTTAGTGTGAGTCACAAAAGATAAAAAATAAATGCCACCCTCTTGCTATTGTAGCCTTCTGTAATGATTAACTACTTGAAGAAACTATTTATTTTGGGAACCCCCCTCTCAGTTCCCCTGCAACCTTGTTTTGTGCTAACCCTGTTAGAACAGGCTATCAGGAAAAAAAGTAGAAAAAATAAAAATATTCTTTTGCATATGGTTACATCATAATCAGTGAAGAGTGAGTGGCAAATGATAAATTACTCAGAATTACAGTATATGCCTGAATCTGCTGATTAAGGCATAAAGTGGTAACAAGCAGCTTTTGTTTTCTCTATGCCAAGTTTTTACCCCTTTTTCCCCTGCCCTAATCATTCTTCTCCTCTGTATAACTTACTCTTATGTTTAGTTTCCCTGTAACATCAAATCTTTCTGCACTTCTTCTTGTCACAATTCAAAGTTTGGTACCTGATATCTTTTTCTCAAATAAAATATATTGAAATAATACTGCACCAGGGCATACTCCCTCTGAGTGTCTTTCCTGAGCTAAAACAATCCAAATCAATCTATTTATTTTTTATTTTCTCATTTGAGTTCAGTATATCCTCCAGGAACCTAAGGAAAAGCCCTCTCTACTATGACTGATTCATAACCAGTCACTCTGCTATTGAAGATAACTACATGACAACAAAGCTGTTACCATAAGCCCCAATGAGTCATGGTACACACCAATGTAAAGGAAATAAATAAAAAAAGTTAGAAGTGGCTCAAGTCCTTAAGTTTGTGTCTGCTTGAAGTCTAGACTTGGAGCTTGGGAGGCTGCAGAAGGAGAGATTAATTGGCCCGTTTAATCTACACAGCCCCTTGTTTGAACCCTTTCAGCTTTTTGGCAGTGTCACAAAACAAAAGCCCTTTAGATACCTGCAGGGATTAAAGTTTCTGCCATGTGGCATATTTGTGTCATGTGGATTTCCGCAAAGACTGCTTTAGATGAGTAATATGTACATGATAAAAGTAGGGTATTGAGTGGCTTATAGTAGCACAGTATAATGACTTACTGAGTGTGTTTGTCATAGCATTAAACATATCCACCCTTGAATGTTGCACTTCTGTACAGATCGTTTAATGAACCATATGGATGCACCTTATAAACTTGTTAGGTGTTAGCGAACAATTGCATATTTACACATCCAGCAAACGGAAAGCAACATTAGCATTCATTTGGAGTGTGTTTCTGGCCACCTGATAAATTTAGGTCCAATAATTGCTTCTTAGTTAGCTCTAGTGATGGTCTCCACCAACTCTGGAAGGAAAGATCTGGATACTTAGCTGCTAAATGCTCCAGCAAGTCTTTATTTGTCTGCTGTTTGGTGATGGGCAGGTAACGTACGCAACTTTTAGTTGAAACAGCTGCGTCTGGAAACAATGCTGGTCATAGCAGTGGAAGTGAATCAAAACAACCAAGTCCCATGCCAATAAACCATGCCTCTTAAAATTCGTTGATTGGATTAGACGCCCCTGGTCAAATTTTGTGTAGACTAAATTTATATATGTAGTTCACACTATACCTAAAGAATGGACAGAGATTTCACTGTGTGTTTTATGGAGAAAGTCCCTCATTCTACCTTTTCTCTTCAGTGCCTAAGCATGCTGTAAGTATAAACATCCAGTCTTTTGAATCATCATGAGCAGACAATATATTTAGAACATTTATAATCACAACTACATTTGGTTCAAAGACAATTCATTCAAAGTTGACATGCAAGCAAAAGGTGAACTCATTCTCTCCGTTCTCGATTTTTCTATGGTACCGGTCTCCTATCTTTTACCACACACACGTCACATGTGCACCCACTTAACACGCGAATCAAAATTAATTGGTTATTCTACCTGTAATTAACTTGAACCTCACATCAATGTTTTGATCAACACAACTCATTACCTGTAAAAGAGAGCGAAATCAAAAGAGGGAGGCTAATGAAAGCCCGAGGAGTGAGACTGAAAAGTGCCAGTAAGAGAATGAGAAGGAAAGTTGTACATTGTTAAAATATATCTTGATTAAGTCCCAATGTGTGGCTAAATCTGTTTTTCAGTCTTTAAAAGATGTAGTTAGCTTATTGGGCAAGCTTGTTCCTTTGTTTTTCATGAGAATATTACCTTGAGAAGAGTTGAAGACAGACAGAGAGAAATGAAAAGTCAAACATGCAACTGTCCCACTTTTGCTCTGGGTGTTTGTTGGTTTTCCTGTCTGAATCCATTCCATCACTCCACTCCCACTTCACTCCCCATGATGGTTCTATCTTTGTGTCTTTTGCGTTATCTTTCCCCGCTCTGCACCCTCTCCCTGTCATTAAGTCTTCTCCTTCTTTGATCTTCTCTCATTTTCAATCAATTCTATCTCCCTCGCATTCTCATCTTTCTACTTTGGTTCAAATCAATTTTCCTTGCCCCATCGCTTTCTGTGTACATCTTTCTAACGTAATCACCTTTTGTCTTATCATTCTCCTTTTTAGTCTTTGAATAACATTTTCTCAGGTGACTACTCTCCCTGTTTTTCAATCTCAGGTTCTGTTTGTAGCTCTGCTGTCCTTTTCAACCACTATACTACATTTTTTGTTTTATCGTTCTTTCATTTAGTTTGCTTTTGACTGTTGAGCCTCTATTGGCTTATCTGCATTCAGATGGATAGACAAAAACATTGCTTATGAAAAGGCCAAACCTCACTTCATTCCTCACAGCACATACCATCAGCAACTAATTTATCTCCCATTCGGCTGAATGAGTAGGGAGACCCAGCAGCAAACTGTTAACCTTGCAGTCATTTCATGTTATGTAGAAATAATTGATTAACCATAATTTTAGCTGTTTTAGTGCTGTTAAACTGATGTTTGTACCAGTCACACAATTGAAGGCTTTAGGCACTTAAATACACAAACAAATATTTATACATTCATTTATTACTTTTACTTAATTACTTGGACTGGCCTGTGGGAGTAGTCAAACAACACCAAGCAATCAAGGAAATGTATTCATCATTATACAACACAAGGCTGTATAACAAAATGAAAGTTTGCAGTTGCTTCATGCTACACACATAGAAAAAGATGAAATAAAAATAAAATAAAACAATATATACAGTTATTTATGTACATGTATACATACACATATACACCTTTGCCTGTGTTTGAGCACCAAGCATTGTCGATGTAAACACAGAGTCCGCTCCTTCTCGTCCTGTGCTCTGTCGGCTCAGAACACAGTCTGCCTGTCGAGTGTTGATCCAGAATGCTGATGGAGCAGGTCTCTGTACAGATGTGGGCACAACAATCTCTGATTTCCCATTGTTTAGCCAGTCCCATTTTGTCCAAAACCATAAGATTCCAAGGAAATGGTGTTAAATGCAGAGGGGGCTAGACTTGACTAGTCAGGTTTTGAAGCTATTGTGGCTTTATCTAAGGGGTTGTCCAGGTGTGCTGATATTGAAATGAGCAAGCCGAGTTTGTGTTTTTCAAGTTAACTATTTTTTAATAAGAAGTAGGGGTAGATGTCACACATTTTACCAGAAAAAATGTTGATTCTTTTTTTTTTTATTTGGATATTGCACTTGACCATATTGCAATGTTGATAATATTTCGATTAATTGTGCAGCCCTATATAGAAGGCTTATTTAGTTCATCATTAGGATAGTGTGATGGTAAAATTGTTGATGCGACCCTTTAAAGCAGGTAGTATTGCTGTTACAAGTGTTTTCTCTGACCCTTTCCACTCGTTCACTCTTTAGTTGGCAGATAGCCACCCCACACCTCTTGCAAATCTAACAGTTCAAAGAAACTTCAAATGACCAGGGGACTTAGAAGTTTGAATCAGGCAGATTTCAGAAGCACTTTGGAGTTGAGTCCTCTCTTTGACACAACCTGATTAGGGCCTGGTACTGAAAGGCTGCCCTGACTGTTTTCATATCCTCTCTGATAGAAACACGCATTGCACTACAGGACTCAAATTATTCTGCAGTGTTCATAGATCATTAGTCTCATTTCCCCTCATAACACAATAAAATCTTTTTTTAACATTCAGACATGCAGAAAAAAAGATTTATGTAACTATCTTTTACAACTCTAAATTGATTCACAGATTCCAAAAATCAATTTCTGCACGTTGTTAATAACATTATGTTGATGAAATAAAAATATGGAACTACACCACAAGGGCACAATGTAGCACCTATGCTATTTTTTTTCATCTTCACAGAAGCCGCATCGCATTGTAGATTTATTATCTTAATAATTTGCTGTTGCAAAAGTGAACTATTTTGTGAATACTCGCCATCGCCTAGAGACTAACAAAGGAAAGGTGAGCACTGCAGCTAGTAAAATTAACTGTCCAACCAACACACTGCAACACTTTACACAACTTCCAGACAGCTTGATCAGTCATTCAGCGTTGTGGATAACGATGGGTTTCTCTGGTAATTGTGCTACAGAGCTAGTGTTCTCCATTCTCCAGAATGTTAGTCAGAGTAATAACACAAAACAAGAAGACCAACACCGAACACAGTCCAGCCAGTGGTGGTGGTCATTGAATTACTTTTATTACAGACAGAAGACTGTAACGTGTTTCCAAATTATCGCTGCTGCCTTTTTTCAAACAAAAAGAACTGTGTACTCCCACACACTTATCTACTTTTTTCTTTGTCAGACTGTGACCTTCATCTAGTCCAGTTACCCTAGTGTCACCTCTGCTCTCTGTAGCAATTCAGTAGGCTAAAGACAATAGTGAACTGTTCAGTCCATCCTATTCATTCTTGTCTTGGGAATCAACAGGAATGACAGAACTTATGAAAAAAAGGAATATATCAGTGTGTATATCAAGAAAAATACCTCTTAAGTTTAATTTACAGCACTGTACAGTGTTGTATGTGATCGTTCTTGTGTGTGTTTGTGTGTTTGTCCCCCTGTGGCATATATTTTGATAACATCAGGGGGTCTCTTCACACCCCCTGCAGGAACCAGTTCTCACATAGTGGACCACCCGTGGCCACAGCCATGAGCCCCTGGTGTTGGGTGACATGAAAGGGCTACAGGGGGGACAGCTGACACACACACACACACACACACACACACACATATATACATACACACACATATACACACACACACACACTTGCTCAAAGAAATGTTTTCAAATGCTGGAAACCTCTGAATATGTCCTCTAGTAAATCTCCCCTCAAACTCTTTTAACTCAAACTCTCTCTGTGCTTCGGGTTGTACTTGGCATTGCCTCTTGACAAACAAGCTTTGTTTTGTCCCACTGCAGTCTAAAAATAATAATTCCCCATCACATTCCCAACTAAACATGCACTTTGAAATGCACATTTAAACTCACTCGTGTCTGCATATGTAGGTGAGTAGAGATGATAACTGAGAGACGAAGATGTGATGCATTTTATAATGTTATGTGACAACGCTAAAAAAAGTACTTTTTTCCGTGTAGACACAGCACTATTTTGCAGACAGGCGTTTCGGTAGCCAAAGCCTTGTATTTAGGAACGGAATGACTTGATCATATAGATTTTTCAACATCACAGTGTAATGGCAAGCCAAGAACACCATTATCAAGAATATTGCTTCATACCTTTAGTCTGAGTAAAATTTCTGAAATCCATAATCGCAAACAGTACGTGGGCACCAGTCATCAGTGTATTTTCTTTATTTGTTTACTTTTTTGCACTACTAGGTGTTAGAATGAGCAAAAGACAAATGTCAGTTCCAATAGGTGTATCCTGTTTTGTATATCTTACATTCTGCATCAGTTTAGAAATTAATGTAGCTGAAAACTTTTTGTAGATTGCCTTCATTGATGCAGCTTCAAATTGTATATTCACTTTCAAACTAGTTTTAATGTTTTGTTTTTAGAGTTTGTTTCTCAAGACCTGTGATATTTGAATCTTACATTACAGTCTGATCTGTATCCAATATGTTATTCAAATAATGGAGTACATGCCTACACATTATGTATATTTTTTCTGCAGTGTTATCAGATGGCATGTTCATGCACAATATGCAAATCAAGTAAGTGGGTGGGGAGCTGACATTGTCAACCAAACCAAGCAGGTGGAGGGTTATTGCATGTGCTACTCTACAGTCTATTGATGAAGAAGAGAACAAATATTTTACAGGCCTTAGCTGAAGGATGAAGAGTTTTTTATTTTCTATTAAAACATAGAAAATCTAGGCTTTAAATATTATTATTTGTTTTGCTTTTTCAGTGCAAACTGTATTACTGTCTATTTTTGTTGTTTGCTGATCCACTGCGCATAATTAACTCTTGTATTTTCTCTCATATTTACTTTTTATATCTGACAGAATTGACAGAAAACTGCAGTAAGCAGTGGCATAGAAGAACATTTAAATTCATAATTTTATCCACAGCTTGTTGACCTACTTGTTTTTACCCAGACCACCCAGCTCACATTACACCTGTGCTGTCCCATTTCATTGCCTTAGAAACCTCAGTAATAAGAATAATGTAAATCCTGATTTGTGAGCTAAAGATATATTTTGGGTTTATGTTTTTATATTTTAATTCTGGTCAACTGTACCCTGGAGTGTGAATGTTGTACAGCATTTAAAATTAAAGCTGTTTTTGTGTGATATGACTGATGGTGGACAAGATTGACAGAAAGGAAACTTCACAGATCGAGCAAAGCAGAGAAACTGAAAAATACAGAGCCTGAGAAGAGAAAGTAAATGGCTGCAGTAGATGACAAAAAGATGAAAATATGAAGAAACAAAAATAATTGAGAGAAGTGTCTTGGTCATATAGATACAAACTGCCCTTAAAAAGAAAAAAAAATAGTTTCCATCTACAAGGAAGAAAACAGCTTGTGGTGCAGCATGACACCTACACGCACACACAAACTTTCCTCCCTGGGTACATGTCGGTACATGTTAGGAACATGTCGGAACATGTCTTCAACATGCAGCTCTCTGCCTGACTCTTTCTGTCTGCCTCTTGCTGCAGTGTGGCATTTAGCTTCAGTGACTACGTTTACATGCACAAAATATTCCAGCTTTTGGCCTTTTTCTGAAAATGACAGTATTATTACTAAGCTACATGGCAATTGATTATTAATATTCCTGTTTGCATGCAGCTGTGCATACCCCAATTAGTATAACTGTTAATGATGTACTGTATGTCCTACAGAGGAATTTCCTTCCTTTTCCCTCACTCTTTTTCCTTTCCTTTTACCCTTTTTCGAACTACAGTCATGTTGGTACAGTGGTAAAAGTGGAACAGCTGGATCTGCTTAAGTCATTTTGCCTCTTTGCATCTCCTAAGGGGGATCAATAAAGGAATATCTTATCTTATCAGAGTTGGGTTTTTTTTACTTTTTGCAGACCTGTTTAACTGTGTGAACACGACTCCCTCTTTCATTTGTTCAACCATCTTCTTGAAAAGGTTACCATTGCGATATTTGCGCATATCCAAAAACCTGCTCATATCAAGTCTTTCATAATGTTTAAAAGTAGGCGTGTTTCTCCTTCCGACCAGAAATAGAGATTTTCCTTTTGTGCATCTGGCAGGCAGTGTGTTGCAAACTGTGATTAAAAACCCCAAATGAGACACACATTCCAAATGTGCTGTATACATGTCCAAAGAAGGCTTCTCAAACCCCAATAATATCTGCATCCCACCGGTCTTCAATGAAAAAAGATCAATTTCGCAAAAAGAC
Source organism: Morone saxatilis (assembly GCF_004916995.1). Classification (NCBI taxonomy): domain Eukaryota; kingdom Metazoa; phylum Chordata; class Actinopteri; family Moronidae; genus Morone; species Morone saxatilis. Next base: position 10,562,955 of record NW_023339807.1, on the reverse strand, counting down.
CTGATTAGGAATGTCCAATGATTACAATGATTGTGGATATAAAGCTAGTGAGTCCTGTGTTGTAATAATATTTTTCATTCCATCAACAATAACAATTATTGATTTCAAGCTTTTGTAGTTGAAGCACTTTGTGTGTTTTGCTGTATCTCTGTGTGTGTGTGTCTGTCTGTCTGTGACTGTGCTGACACTTTGCTCTCTAGCCGTAGTGAATGTCACTCCAGGTCTACAGCTGAAGAAGCCACTGAGTGTTTCTGCCTGACTGGATGGCCTGTCGCCACATCTGTCACTTTGCAGAAAACCCTATGCCTGATTCCCATTGCGTGCGTGTGTGTGTGTTTGTGTTAGGGGCAAAACTCTTGCTTTGCTGTATAGCCCCTTACCTCATAGCTAGAATTGTGTGTTAAGATTTCTGTGTGCATTACTTTTCTCTTGAGCTTTTATCAGGACACATTTCTGTACCCACTCTGTCCTGAAGTGACCATGAAGGATGAGTGTGAGGGGATGATGATGTGTTCATGTGTAGGTATCTAATTGACAAACATTCCGTGTTTGTGTGTGTGTGTGTGAAGTATTTCACTTTTTATAGAGAGTGATTGCCATAAGCATTTCTCCACGCAGAGACAAAGATAACACCGATGTTATGGCCCCGATGACATAAAACTCCCATCCCACGGATCAGCACTATATGGAATATTTGAAATTGCCGTACCCATACTAACATTTGGTTGTTATTATACACACAGACCAAACCTATCCAGTTGCCACTCATGTCTACTAAAATGTTCCATTATGTGCCAACATTCTAAATTCCTTAACACTAAATGACCAATTGATCTACAGTTTACATTTTCCTTTAAAGCGTACTAGTGAAGTGATAAACACCGCCCATAAAGAGGAGGTACAGAAAGAGCCCCTCCAATTACAACAACACCTAGCTGAAATTGACAGGCTGACTCATATCAAGCAATCCCCCTCTGCAGCCAATGGACAGGCCTGCAAAAACCTGTAGGGCAAAACAAGTCCTCTACACAATTTTGGACAAAAGCACTAACACAGTAGAGGGGTAATTTTAAATTGTAAGCATAAGAATGTAACTGAAATATTCTACCAAATGCTGCCTCTCAGCGGTCCAGTGTGATGTCAGGGATGATTGTGACCTAGACCTTTTAATTAGGTGTGTTTGTGTGTGACTGGGACTTGGCTGTACAAAGTATTCAGTTTCCAAAATAAATATAAATAACTGTGCATGACTCATGTGGATGTTTCGTGCTCTCTATCACTAAGAGGCCATAATAATTGTGTGTGTGTGTGGTGTGTGTGTGGTGTGTTGTGTGTGTGTGTGTTGTGTGTGTGTGTGGTGTGTGCGTGAGAAAGAGTGTATATAAATATAAAATAAAATCGTCCATTTATACCCATAATAGGATTTTATTATTTTTGTTT
>NW_023339807.1:10561005-10561490 GCF_004916995.1 Morone saxatilis | reverse complement strand
TTGTTTATTTGAAACTTCACTGGTGTGCGCGTGCGCAACTGCCATAAATCAACCAGTGTCAACAACAGCTTTTATAAGCTCGCAGCACTTTCTCTCTTGCAGTTCTCTTCTTTTTTTGCTCCTTTTCCACCTCTTTTTCTTCCTGTTACTCACTCTTCCTGTGATAAGGAACTGTACTGTACATCTTGGTCTCTGTGTAGAATTAGAATGTAGCATAATTTGTGACATGAGTGGAACTGGCTAGAGTATATTTGTGTGCTAATACAAGATATTAGACGGATTTTCAAATAATATCTTACTGGGGATAAACGTTTTTTTGAAATGCTATGACAACCTTTTAAAAATGAAATATCCAGTGCGGTTAAAGCCTTTTTTTGTTTTTATAGGTAAACTGTTTTTTTTTAATGCTTCATGTGACATTTGTTGATTCTGCTTTTCAGTTATCCACTCACCTACTGCATGCAACTGATGCCATTCAGATCTTA
>NW_023339807.1:10558334-10560984 GCF_004916995.1 Morone saxatilis | reverse complement strand
GAGTGACCAGTGATCTCACTGAAAGATCAAATGTGGGTTGAACACATGCAGAGTCCCCAGTGTCATAGTGTTGTTGTAGTGTATGTTAAAGTGGTGTTGCTGTGTGCCCTGGGAGAGGATTAAAGAGTTGAAAAGAGGAAGAGGAAGGTAGTAAGAGAGAGGAAGGGCAGATTGGGATCAGTTGGCCTGCATATGGCCCATCTGTTCCTCAGTTTGTTAACTCAGTAAACAAACCACAGTCATTAGTTGAATGCTTTAATACAGAAAATATCAAATATGTTTACGTAAAAATACTAATGTTTACATAATAAGATCATGTTTACAGATCCGCTGACTAAATTAAGCCACACATACATCATGTTATTACGTTTGCAAATTTCCAAATACAGTTCCAAACACCCACACACAATATATTATCACTAACTTAATTAACAGACACACACAGGGTACATTTAAAGTTTGTCCGGGCTTGCTACAAGCGCGCACACACACACACACAGGCTAAGTGAATTAACAAACACAAACATGATGCCTGCTGGTGGGTCATGAATATATTAGCATAAATACTGACCAGACATATTACTTATGAAATTAGTGCCTGCACAAGCACGTGCACAAGCACACACGCGCGCGCGCACACACACACACAGCTCTTAAAGAAATTAGGTCAACAGCCTTGAATTGGACGAGTTAAACCTTATTATGTCCAATTAATAACAAAACTGTAGTACTGTGTGTGTGTGTGTGTGTGTGTGTGTGTGTGTGTGCAGGCACTAATTTGATATATATGATTGAGAATATTTATGATCATACATTTGTGTGTGTGTGTGTCCACTGCCTTGACTTCTTTGACACCTGAGATGATCTATTACCCCCTCAATGACTATTTGATATGAGCTCATTTCCATGTGTAATCTCAATGTTGAGACGAGTGTGTGTGCATGTGTGTGCTTAAGGCCTTTAGTGCCTTGCAGTTCTTGGAGTCTCTGAAGCATACAGAAATGGGATCTGCCCCCTATAGCTTCCTTTGACTTTCTTCCCTCACACTGTCTGTGTCTCAGCTTCCCTGTCCTCTAATCCACGCGCCCCATCAGCTATTCATCCTCCCCTCGTCTTCAACTCATGTGCTTTTAATGACGTACAGTACAAGTTCATTATCTTGATAGACAGACGTTGGTTCAAATCTCCAGATAGTGTAAATAATCGCTGTTTGATAGATAACCCCTGCTTCATACAGTTATATAACTCGCAGTAACATACTGAACGATTTTTCTTTTTTTCAAACATTTCAATTAGCGCTGAAAATAGTCAGTAAATTGACAGGTGACATTTGTGATAATAAATTCAAATTTGAAGTTATTTATCAAATAAAAATGTGAACCATTTGCAGGTGATAGCATTTCAAATGTGATGATCTGCCAGATAGTCTCACAGACAGTTGTCTTTGGATCACATTAACATACAGTTGATCAGCAGAATATATGAATTTGATCTATTGTGACAACTGCATCTTTCACTCTCCTGTGTAATTGCATTCATTGCTTGTTAAGTGACACTAATGAGAACCTTTCTTAATCAGAACAGATAACAAGGGCTGTTGATTGCTAACAAAATCACTAATAACGTTAGTTTCACTCCTGAATAAAATCCTTCTCTGTTAAAAGAGTTTGCACAAGGTCTCTCTTACTTATTATCTCCTGTTTGTTGTTCGGTATCTATCCTAGGATCGCCAGGATGCACATTTTCTGAGATTCTTGTGTTATGTTGCACTTGAGACATGGCAGGAAAGGAAAATATTTTTTAACCATTTCACTGTCAAATGAGGGCTAAATAAAATTTCCCAAGATAGTACAAGTGGACTAACTGTACTTTGGTGTTTACGTGTAAATCATGTTTACACTTGTTGTACAACTAAAACTTGAAGGATGTTGCCATCTTCTTCAGATCAAACTACTGGTACTGGCAGGCTGTAATTTGGCCATTTAGTTGAATCGGCAACTAAAGAACTGAAAAACAGATTCAGATATCAGATTTGCTGATTAACATTTTTTACAGTTGCAAAATATGAAGCATATTTGTTTATGTTGGTTTGAAAGAAGTTAGATTAATTTATTAATGCTCTTTGGACAAAAGAACACTCAGAATAACAACATGAAAGTAAATGCAGTACAAAGTATTTGATGAGCTCTGTTAAGTCATTGAGTTAAAGGCTGAATATGCTCAAAGCATGGGGGGGCAATGTTTAATAGATCACAGATTATATGCACTTAAAGATGATATACTTCAGCCACACAGGCAATCTTTCCTAACATTTGTTTTCTATGAAAATTAATTCTATAAAATTGAATTTTCATTTCATTTTGTGAATTAGAAATATAATTTTATCTATATTACATAAGTTAGTCAGACTCTACAAAAAGCAGTTTCAGAGAATTTATAAGTTATTGTCAGCTTGTGGCTTTTTCTTTATATTAGTTCACTGTACCTCCACAGAAGAGTTCACAGAAAGTACCAGTGGCTTGCAGCATTATGGGCAGTTAAAGGGCTCTTTCTGGACCCTGCAGAATTCCCTTTGTCTTATATGCAGCAGTCCATCAGCTTTGGAAGCTTCACAAGATGCTTCCTCTTTGACAACACACACACACACACA
>NW_023339807.1:10557994-10558235 GCF_004916995.1 Morone saxatilis | reverse complement strand
CACACACATACACTCACATACACAGAAAAGATGAAAGAAGGGATGTAACTTCTCTCCCAATTATTCCCTATATATTCAGATACGCACTTGCCCACAAACAGACACACATACATACAGTTCTTGGAGGCCCTCTGCCAAATTACCTTTGATATATCCATACAATATGTCTGACCCATATATGCTATAGCATGTTATTCTTACTACTTACATTGCATGGGCATGCACACGCACGCACACACAC
>NW_023339807.1:10536097-10557947 GCF_004916995.1 Morone saxatilis | reverse complement strand
ACACACACACACACACTTTGATGTATCCAGACATTTTATCTCTTGCACAGGCGTACACAGAAGGTCATGCCTGTAGTTCAGAAACTATGTGAAAGTAGGTTAAAGCTAACATGTTGTTGTTTAAAGGATTGTGTAGGATGTTGTTAAATCCATGCATATGCATGTATATCCACGTGTGCTTGCACACAGACACAATCATGTGCAACATATACACATCAGTGTGCATGCACACATGCATGTATTTAGTGTAAACACGCCTGAGAGACAATATTTGCGTGTGTGTGTGTTTGGTTAATCCATGATGATGATGCTACCTGCCAAGACGCCCACGCACCACATCAACAGTTGTTGCTCTAAATTAAGCTGCTTAATTACTGCAATTAAACTCTGTGTGTGGTGTTTGTGCATGAGTTCTAGTGTGTGAATGAGATAGAGTTTATGTGGCAGGGGTTGAAGGAGGGCTTGTGTCTGTGTGTATACTGTATGTGTATTAATATGTAGCTGTCTGTAAAATGCCTGTGAATCAAAGATTAACAAAGATCAAAAATGTCAGTGAGAGCCGTTGAACACAAACCTAAAGAAAAATGGTCATAATCTAGACAGGCTGTGATTAGTCTTTCATGTTGGCTAATGTCAGCCATATGTCATGGAGGGGTGGATAATATCTGCAGAAGGAAAAGTACAGTAGTATAAACTCTGTTCTATCAATGATTTCAGTAAAACCTGTAAATGGTAGGTTAGTTAGAACAAGCACCAGCAGATTCAGTTAGCGTTCATTTAATGTGGACAATGACAAATGCTTGGTTGTTAATGAGATTACTACAGTTATTGTAACATACACATTTAGATACCATATAGTATTGCTGTATCCCTGTTCTTCTCCCAACAAACCTTAATAATCAAACCTCACCACACTCTTTTTCCAAATTTATCATATCATTTCATTTCTAAAGTTGCTGTTGTTGACATTTTGCCCCAGAATGTTTTATTGTATGGTGGTGGGTGGGAGGGTTGTGGAGGCAGACAGCCAAAGGGGATTGGCTGATGGTGGGAATAGGGGAGGGACTAATGTGATTAAAGGTCAGACAGGCCTTCCAGTCAATGGTACTGTACAAAAGTGTGTACGATTATGCATGGTTATGTGTAGATGTGGTGTGTGTCTGTGTGTGTGTTCTCTCAATGTGATGAAGAAATACATCTTGTAATCTTGAAAAGGCTTTAGTTTAAATTATATTGTATTTATATAGTTAGTAAGTGTGTGCGTAGGTGTGTTTGTGTGTGTTGCAAGGCAGAATACACATCCCTTCAAGAGTGTCTTAATTTGTTGTCTGATACATGTTCATGTTGGCTAAATGCATGAATGTGCATCTGTCCTTATCTCAGCTTTGCTTATTAGAAGGGTATGTGTTGGCGTGTGAGGTCCTGTTCGCTAGCTAGAAAGGTTCTTTATATGTAGTTTATTATTTTCTTAGCTTTTGATAGCTGAACGCTGACTTGCAGTAGGCACTACAGTGATTGGCTTCCCCACTAAATGTATTATGAAGAATTAAAGGGAATATATGTCATTAATGCACCCTCAACCCTTCTCATAACATACAGGCTTTTTGGGCAAGCATGTTATAGAGATGGAAAATCTTAGGACATCGAAAAGACAAAAAAAAGTTAAATATACCAACCAAGACAACATGAAACAAAATCTATATATGTCTTATGTTTGAATTGAAATCTGTGAAAATTGTTTATTTTATAAATGTGTGCATATCTATATTCTGCCTAATTATTGGTCTCCATGGGAACCAACAAGAGGAGAGATTTACAAAGGGTCAAGGCAAGGGGGTTCACATGCTTGCGGTTGATTAACAGACAGCACTAATTCGTGTCATTTTTGTCTTAGTTGATATGACATGATTGATGTTTATATTTTGTACTTATTCAGTATCTTTATTATTTCTTTAATATTTACTAACTGTACTGTTTTCTGATCTACTATATACTGTATGCTGTTCTATATACCCACGTTTTTACACTTGATCTAAAACTAATGATATTATCAGCTGTTCCAGATCAGACTACTGGTACTGGCAGGTTGTTACCTTGCTGTTTATTTGAATCCAAACTTTAAACATGTGCTAGCTAGCAAATTTTAATACCCCACTACTGGATATGTGGTTGATTTAAATGTGTGATTTCATTGCACTGACTACCTGGAGAAGTTCAACTTGATATGCTTATCAACAATTTTCAGTAGCAAAATATGAGGCATATATTTTTTGTTGGTTTTAAGGTCGTCGGGCAAATATATTAATGACAGCATTAAAGTAAACGCAGTACAATTATCTGATAAGTCATTGGGTTAAGGAATGATTATGCTCAGGAGGATCTAATGTGTTATTGCTGTTCATAAGATCATGCACATTCTCATTGGTTGCAGGGGGTAATGTTTAATAAATTACAGATTATATGCACATATAGATGATCCTATTATGCTGCATTAAATCCTTGTTTTCCATGACACAAAGCAACACATAGCTAAGTATGTTGTATACATTAAGCTGCCTTGATGCACGAGACAGCATGTGTGTGCTCTGGTAAGGTATATAAGCCCGGGGCAGTGGACATATATCCAGGTTATCAGGCTGTCACTGAAAATCCAATAAACTGTAATTGACCAATATTTAAGTCCTGCATAGTTGCATAGTAACATTAGTTGTTTAAAGTTACCAAGTACTAACGCATTTAGATTAAGATGAGCTTGAACCATGTACACTGTTTCCCTCTTGCTCTCTCTTTCACACTTTCTCTGTGCATGTACTGTAACATGCTTAGCCTTGTGTTGACTTGTGTTATGGAAAATAGGGTTTTAATGCTGTTTAATAGGATCATCTAATCTATAATCTGTTAAACATTATAGCCTGTGGCAGCCAATCAAAATGTATATCATGCTAAAGATATTAAGATAAGAATGCTGAACCCATATGTATAGGCTATGGATAGCAAAGAATAACTTGTAACATGTGTACACAGTCGACATACTGTGCTGACTTTGACACACACGTGCACAAATCTCAGAGTTTTAAACATATTTAAACATTTCACTTGCATATAACTAATACTGCATTTTTGGCTATACACAATAGGGCTGACCAATAAATTGTATTGACATCGTCATTGCGATATGAACAAATTGCAAAAACATTAAACAGAGAGACTAAAAACATCAAAACATGTTTACACTTTATTATTGCCACAAGTATGGAAAAAATGTGCTTATAAAAGAGGTTATGGTGGCTGGTTGTAAAAATGCACAGTATTAAACTTGTCTCTCAGTTGTCCCATTTTTTTATCATAGCCATTGATACAGAGCCTGCTAGGCTAAGAACATTGCTGCTGTTGCCACTGAAGCTGGAATATTTTATTATAGAGAATCATAAAGTAATGTGCCAGCTGAAAGTGATGACTGCCAGTGAATAATGAGAAAATATGAGTTTATATACATATTTGTTAGGGTTAGCAAGGATCCAAATCCATAATTTAGATAATAGGTCAACTGTCCTTTCAAAAGGCAGTGACCTTGATCTTTGACAATACAACCTATAAAAGTTATAATTAAATCATGTGCACCAAAAAATGTTTGCTATATACCAGTTTTTTTTTCCCCTCATCTCCAAAAAAGTGTATTTTTCCCATTGTTGAACATCATTGATGTCCGACATGTTTTTCCCCAGTATTTTTTGTCTAAATAATTGACTATTGAAATTGACTAAAGTGACAATATTTCCACCCAGAGAAAGTAAATTATTTTGACATTACTTGTAACTATAATGGCTTATTGGGAGAAAATAGTGATTAGAAAATAAAATGAATATCTGACAATAATTACTGTACTATACTGTACCATACCATACCATATATAATACCACTGTTTTCATGTATGTGTATGTAAGAAAGAATCAGAGCCAGAATGTACCAACTAATAGAAAAAAGCGTGACATAAAAATGTGTGGTCATGTTGTGCTGCTTGTGTGTCTCATTTATGATTTAAGACCCTTTTACCATTTCAACAGTGCCTTTTACTAAAGCTCCCAATCACCTGAATCAATTGGTTCTGTCATGCTTCTTCAAAGCAACTACTTCAAAGCCCTCATCTCTTCTCTCCTCCCACTCTTCCCATCCTTTTATCCAGAGGAGGAGCGGCGACACAGGGCCATATGAAATTATATATGTAAACAGTATAATGACATAGAGGGTTGCTGCAGTATATGCTAGTGGAAGTATGTTAAATGATTGAAAACTAAATTTCAATTTCAATTTCAATTATTTTGATAAAACTGTAGATCATCATAGCGTTTCTCAAGTTAGACATATCTTGCAAGTTGATATTCCAGAAGGTTTGATTTTATCTTTCTGTTTGACTGAGTGTAGGTCTTTATAAGGATACAGCTAGAAAATACAAATGTTGACCAACAGATCCACCACACTTTAAACTCAGTCTTCAGTTCAGGCTATAGAGCTCATACAGAAAAATTATAGGCAGACAGACAGACAGACAGACACACACACACACACACACAGCAAACAAGTTTTTGGCAGAGGGTTGGAGTGATGATTGTTTGATATGTGTATGACGTTTGTCAGACATGCTGATGGTGTTATTCTTGGACAAAGACAAATGCAGCTTAGACATGTACACAGCTGTTTCCTCTTGTGCGTGCTCTCTCTCTCTCTGTTGCCCTCCTATTCTCTGTCTCAGCCTAACTATATCCCCACCCCTGAAAGCTCAAATCATAAACAACACAGGTCGTGCTCTATTTTATTCATCTTTAATATCTTCCTGTCCCATCTTCTTTCCATTAGCTGTTTTGTTCACTCCTCCCTGTACTGTGTTTACACTGCTGTGTCAGAGTTCAGTGAATGTTAATTGCTTTTAGGAAAAGTGTCCTGCTCCACACCCTCATTTATAACTGCTCCTACATCATACGGTGAGATGGAAAAAAGGGATTTGGTGAAGGGTTTGTAATATGAACACACACAAGTTGAAGCAGAGTGGGAACTTGCAGATTTTATTTCTAGAGATACAACTTTTCGGTTAACAGTAATAACACATTTTGAATATCAACAGTATATTGATGTGTTGAAATTCTTTAGTAGTTTCCCTTTTACATCAGGGTCAGAAGTCTGGGTCAGCTACAGAACAGCATTTCTTACTGGCACACACTCAAGGCTTGCTCAAGGACACTTCTGCGGGCCAAGTAAAAAAGATTTATAATTTTCCTTCTGCAAAATAGTCCCGTTGTGATTAATTTTTTGTAGTAATCTTGACATGCCTAATACACAGACACATTTCAGCCCTGCACTGCCTCGACCCCTCTCTCCACTGCACACATACCAGAAACTGGAGGAAGCAGCTGTGTTGTGTGTGTGAGCGCAGATAGAGAAGGGAGAGCAAGCTAACATTTCCTGATGAAATGGCCACCTTCTCTGTGTCTTTGGCCAACGATAACACCATTGGTGCACCTAATGCAAAAGAGACAGAGAAGCAGGCCAAAGGGGCAAATTACTGGGCAGGTTATTGAGTTTATCCGGAGATCTGTGTGGCTGTGGCCTTGAGAGTAAACACCTGAGACTTTTCCAAAGCATCACCCGGTTCAAAACATAATTAACACAGGAATCACAAGAGGCATTTAATAGCAGACAATAACCAAGCTTACTGGCTTGGCAGCATTATGTGTGTGGAATCACAGGAATGTTGTTTTGGAAGGAACCAATTTAGCTCCTAGGCCAATGTAATGCAGGTCTGGCCCTGTATTAAGAGACCACTTGGCCAATATTATTCTGGAACAGAGCCGTGGCGTAGAAAGTGACGCTGCTGGTGCAGTGGATGTAGGAATACATTCACTCCTGGGATGCAGATGATGCAGGCAAAGGTTAGACCTTGGCAGAGGGATTGGTATAATTCAGCCCAAACAAGCTGACATTAGCTGCCTCGGGAATTTGCTGTCACCACCTTCCCTTAGGCTAAAAAGATGAAAAATGTCCCACCGTTTATGCTGAATACTGCAGCAAATCAACCATGGTATTAATTTAGCTACACTGAGACATTCTGCCATTATGTATCTATGTTAGCTGATGATAACATGTCTTTGCATAGAGCTTGACCTCCAGGTCCTCCAGTGAAGCTCTTTAGTGGCTAACAGTAGATGGGTAGCTCTTATCTATGTCTGTGCTAAAACAGAGCCTACCTTCTGAGTAAAACAAATTGAATGAGTTAATACATGATAAAGAATATTTAATGAACTAGGCTATTACCGAGTATTGGACCATGGTGGAATATGCTTTTGATTAATTGCGTACTGAAGCAAATGAACATGGTATCCTGAATGCATTCTTGTGTTGTGTGTGTTAGCCTTTAGCTCTGATCACGTGTGATTGATGGATGTTTTTGATGGTGTTTTTAGAAGTGGCTGGTTCTAGAAATCATTAGTGCATCTTAATTTCAATGATGATGAGCTTTGGAAACTCTTTCACTCTGGACAATTATACTGTCATCATCTTTAATCTATTTGGCCTATGCATGCCATTTAAACACACAGTTTTACCCTCTCTCTTGCTCCCTTACAAACACACACACACACAAACTGTCCAATTAGCCAAATACCATCTTTACTCTCTGAATGACCACATGCATCTTTCTGTCTGTCTCTGCACAGCTAATGATAATGATGGTTGTGTGGTTTTCTGCGTGTTTGTGTGTGTCCGTGTGTACTTGAGCTTGTGCCCCTGCAATCGCAAATGTATTTCTATGTGCCTGCCTGATATGATATGTCTCAACACATAGCTTAAGCAGACACTCAACCATTTCCAGACCTACAGCCAAATGACAGTTAGATCATTAAGCTCTAGCGGTGAGCATTGCTCTAATTTAGCATGAAGCTGGTAGATTGTCCCCTCTTGCTGTATGTGACCTTCACATTCCTGGAAAGCGTGTTTATAAGATGGGTACTTTTAATGCTTGTCACTGACTGTCATGAGCTGGGTCCTGCCAAAACCTTAGAGCATTTAGGTAATAACAATAAGAGACTCGCAAAGGTAATGAAATAACTTAGCTGCTGTGATGGTGGGGGAACTTTGTTGCTTGGGCTGGGCAATGTGGTAAGAACCATATAGATCAATTTATCAGAAAAAAACAAGCAGGTACTTGTAAAAACAAATTGTGTAAATGTAATTTTATACAAGATATAAGTCACGTTAACGATAAAACCTAACTTACGAACATGATTACTGTTAATTCATGTGGTACAAATGGATATCCTCAATCAAGTAAATAAAGGATTTAAAAAATCACCAATTTTATATAATCATTTAGTTAATTTGATATCATGTGTATATGAGATTCTATCTATTGTCACAGTAAAAAAGGATTGTGTATTTTAGTGTGAACAACAGTTACTAGTTATTAGTAATATCAAGCCTTTGTATGTGGAAGCCCTTTTTTAAACTTAATGACAGAGCTAGATTTTTTTTGCAGTTATTAAATAATGTGATTGCTGTAGTTCTCTAATTAAAATACTTTTGTTGTAACAACTTTCTAGTGCTTCTTCCAGTTTCTCCCAGACAATTTTGCTGATTGCTACCGGAAACTTCAAAAGTATCTGTTCAGTCCAGTTGGATGAGCCATACTTCAGCATACTATTGTCAAATGATATACTGTGCAGTCTTTCTTTTAAAAAGCACACCATGTATAAAATAGTGTCATGTTAACTAAAAAACAAGATTTGAAAAACTGCAGTGACATGAGCATGCTACAGATCATCTGCTACAAAGCTGAAATTTTGGGAACAAAACCAAAATAAATAGTAATTTAGTATGTTTCATCCTTGTTTTTGTGTGCCTGACTTTCCAGAGGGAGTGTGTGAGATCTGGTTGACCAGTGAGGACACAGGAGCTTATGGTAGAGACATAGGGACAGACCTGCCCACATTGCTCTGGAGATTGGTGGAGGAAATTCCTGAAGGGGCCATGCTGAGGCTGGGTATGACCAACCCACCATATATCCTGGAACACCTAGAGGTATGCACTGCACACAGTCACCATTTCACCCAGAATTACCATCAAAGATAATAATACATCACTGATAAATAAAACTTAAATACTAAGGCCCTTTCCTAAGCTTTTCCTTTTCATCGTTTTGTATTTGTCCCTATTGTCTCGTATACTATCCCTTTCTGTGAACAAATATTGCTTTGCCGAGATTTAATAAACTAAATGCCTTTCTGTTTTGCTTACCAAGCAGTTTAGCTGCAGCGCTCATACTCCATTCATTAGTGCAGTTCATTCTCTCCCTCCCTAATGAGTCAATTAAGGACCATTGTGTCCTCTTTAGCAACCTCATTTTATCAGTCATTATTGTCTTGCCTAATGGAACAATGGGCATCGTTATCCCTTCTCTTTCTCATTCTCTTTCTACCCCCCCTTTCTCTCTCTCTCTCTGTCTCTCTCTATGTTTTTGCATGTCTGTCAGACATGTGTTTTTTATCATTTAAATAACAACATATTATAACATTTTATCATCATTTCCACCATAAATGGACAATAGGCATATCCGGCCTCTTTTTTTAGAAAACTAATCAATTTGGAGAGTTGAGTTAATTTATCCGTATTTTTTAAATAAATAAAGGAGGAGGCCTAAGAAATATTAACATTTCTCGTTTTTGTTTTGTGGTCAGTCTAGTCAGTTGCTATTTGATTGTTCACTATACATCCTGTGAAATTGCTGTATTAGGGGTGTGTGTATGCGTTTGTATATGTTTGAGAAAGAGAATATGGTGTTTTAGATACAGGTACACCTATTGACACATTATCGTCTATCTTCTAAAATTACCAAATTTTTCTGGAAGATTTGAGAAGGCCTATAAGAAGGTATACTAAAAACATCTGTATCCCCTTAAAGACTAAAATATTAAATTGATGAAGGCTAAAACAAATCAGCCAATATTTTTCATTTCACAATGCTTAAAACAAAATACAAATTACTGTGGAATGAATAGATAAGATAGGAAATAATGCTTGTGGTGATAAAAAATATGGAAGTGAAGTACCCGTTACTGACCTATTTGTTGTCTGGGTTTGTCTGAGCTCTGCCTGGGCAGACACATTGCACCTAAGGCAATCCTACTTTTTGGTTGCTGTAACTTGCTTTTACTGATCTTCAGTAACGTAACCTTGTCCAAACTGAGCTTGAAGGGCAACTGCACCCTCAAATTTAGCCAAAACTCTCTGCCAGCAGCCCTGAGCAGCTACTGTCAGACTCCTGGAAAGACAGGGAGTCTGGTGGAGCTTTGACAGTCCTTTGAGAGTGGATACCTGCATTATAGCTCTGCTAGTGGCTCTACTATGAAAAACTCAAACTCAATTCTGTAGTTCTTTTTTAACTACTTTAGCTTGTTTTTTCATCTGACTGGAGTTTAGGAACAGTAGTAATTTTATTTTCTCTCTGCATTAAATTAACTTGTTTTTCTTCTTGTACTGGGGGTTTTCAAGAGAAATAATTTAACTTTGCTGTATACACATTTTTTGTATGTGTGCACACTGTTAAATAGGTATATTATTGGATACCAACTCAGAGAAAGAGAGAAATGAAAATTACACATGTGGGCAAGCGAGAGAGCAGGCAGAGGCTATGCTGTGGAGTGAAGTTTTTGGTAACAGTGACAACTAGACCTCAAACTCTTATGTGAATAAATCCAAGATCAATTGAACATTTGTCAGTAGACCTGCATCATATGTGTGTCTGCTCTATGAGAAGTGAATAAATGTAGCGCTGTTTTCTCTTTGGTTGGCTAGAAAAGTTGAACTGTAAAGTAGGGCTGTGGTTTTGTACATTTGATGGGGCAACTTCAGGGGTTAAATGGAATAGGATAATTACAAAAAAAGAGTGAAACTGAATAAGGAGATTTTGAGTAAAAGTAATTAAGGCAAGTCAGGGATTTACATTTTATTTTGTGTTTCTGGTTTATATGTCAACATTAATTTTGATCCATATATTTCAGTAGTTTTGCTTGCCTTTTAGCATTTTCAGTCCTTGAGGAAAATAGTTTGAAAGAATAGAAGGGAGAAATAATAATGAGAGAAAGAAAGGAAGGACATAGAGGGCTGAAATATTGTGTCGGTAACCTAGATAACTGAAATGAACAAACTTTTTAGTGGAAAAAAAAGGGGAAAAAAAGAATATAAGTTCACAACAGCTAACTTCTGAATCAAACAATCAGATTGGACATCCTAGATGAATGAAATGAGGGCAGAAATGAAAAAAATGGGGATGAAGGCCCGGGGATAGAGATGAGGGGTAAGAAGGAGTGGGAAAGTGCTGTGGGAAGCAGCAATGGAGGTTGTAATTAACCAGGGGTTAATGGAGGTGGCTAATTGTCCCCCACATGTATAGGTAGGCTTTCTGCTTGGCTACATTACAATTAAAAAACCACCCTCCTAATGATAGGGAATAACAATTAACTGATAATTAGAAATATACTAGGATGACACACTAGCTTGGTCTGTGTGTGTGTGTGTGTGTGTGTGTGTGTGTGTATGTATGTTAAGAATCATTTCTTATGCTACCGGCCCTTTCATTGTTAACATCCATGCATTAAATTGAATTATATCTTTTTTACTTTAATTCCTCAGTCAATTAACCTACATAAAGAAAGATAACAGTGCTCTTCTTTAACTTATCATTGTCTTTTGTTGCTCCTGTCCCCCATTTACCCTTTATCCTCTCCCGTTTTCTCCTCTCCCCTGCCACCCCCCACCCCCATTTGCCTTTTCTCTTCCTAGTTCTACTTACAAACTTTCTATATATTGTCAGTGCCAGAAAAAAAAAAAGAAATAATTTTTTTTTTTTTTTAATTCTTAGTTTTCTTCTTCTTGTCCTTGGCTTTAAGTCCCTGTTTCCTCCTCTTTGATTTTGCTCTTTCTCCATCTGATCCTAGTTTCTACTCCCCTTTCTCCTTCCCCTTCCTTCTTGTCTGTAATTTTTCATATTCTTCTTGTAACTTATACATTTTTTCATCTTTCACCACCTTTAAGCTCTTGTTTTTCTCTTCTTAATAACTCTTACTTCACCCCCTTGCCTGTCTCTTTTCTCAAATTCCTGTCATGATGGTGGTAATCACAGCAATAAGAATGGTGTGATGACGATGGAGGCCAAATCTCCGAAGTAGATTCATCCTTCATCTTAAGTAAAGGCCAAATTATAACTTTTGAAGAAAACCAGCGCTTATATAACAACATCATGCTGAATGGCTGTGATTGAAGCTGAAAAGTTACCTTTCCACTTCCACTGAAAGATCACCCTCTCTCACAGACACTCTCACAGATCAACACTTAGACACTGTCTCCTGCTGTCACAAAAGAACACAGTTTTTTCCTACGTGAAGCCTATTTCTTCCTGACAGATGTAGACAGCGTCATAGCACCATTTGCTGATTGGAGCAGTTAAAGGCCCAATCGCCTCTCATGGGCCACTTGTCTCTGACATTTTAGTTGATTGCGTCGTGCCGTCAGTGGAACATTGCTATCCCTTTGTTTTTCACATTTTTCTGTTCAAGACATATATTTCTACTATGCTACATACTTGACTATATTTTTAGACTCATTTTCAGTCTGTCCATCCGTCCAGTCGCCCGTCAAATTGCTTAGCGTGTCAGAAGTGCAGCAGTCGGGTCTGATCATGTATGGGGGGGGTGTGCGCATGCAGATACCTGTACATATGCTAGTGTGAGCCTTAGTGTGTGATTGAATCTAGCATGGTAGCAGACTCCGTAAATGAGGTGTGAAAGTAGCCTCCTTGTACGTAGCAATCAGTCAGGCTGAGATGAATGAAATTGCAGTTGTCCATTAAACATCCTCCTCAGAGCTCATTTCAGTTTGACAAGAGATACATCAGATACGCTGTTCACGCTCTCTCCACAGTTAGCTCCACAGTGATACTGTAGTGTTGCAAGCAAAGAGGGATTCGGCAAAATGTTGCTCAGATTTATTCACTCAAAAGCTTAATTCCAAAATAGGATTTTCTAAATAGTCAGAAAAAACAAAAATGCTCATCTGTACTTGGTTCTCGTTACTTGTTTTTCATCCCGCTATGAAGAAATGTAAAGCAAGTGAATAGTGTGACTGTGACATGGGACTGGACAAAATATGTAATTATTTTTTACATTTTCTTTGCGTTTTTTTTTCTTTTTCTTTTCTTTTCATTTAGTCATTTACTTTCCAGAGATAGCAAGAGATTTGTGTCTTAATCTAATGGAGCCTTGGGAAGGTTGACAAACTACCAAAAAGTGACTGCTCCATCCATTGCATCAGGGGATATTTTTCATACCCAGGACAGAAGCATTCACACATATGAATATACACATGCAGAAACATACCCACACACACCACTTACCTTCACACTCAGATGTGCACACGAGCACAGCTGTATGGGCACACACTTAGACACACCCTCTCAGGCCATTTTCATTTTAATGAAGCCTTTGGGAGCCTTTTCACATTAGAGGCCTAATGTAGCATTGTGTGAGGAACCAGGCACGAAATGAATGCTCACAGTAAAGCTTTTCTGATGTGCCTCTAAATTGTGAGTCCTGACTTGCTGCGGTGAGTTATGTCTTCTGAATTATTGCAGTGAATTATATATGAATAAAAAGATTGGGGATTTAAATGGCCATTTAATGTCTTTTTTTGTGACTTTTCTTATTGCTTTAAGGGGAAAAAAAGAATAAATTATTAATTAAATTATACAATAAAAAGTGTAAATCAACATTCAGAAAAATGACTTACAAGACACATTAAGAGAAACAGGAGCATTCTTCATATATAACATAATTCAGAAGATGCTTAAACTGTTCTAAGGATACAAATTTGTCTGACTTTAGGGTGTCCTGAAGCTTATTCCACCTGTAGGGAGCATAAAAGGTGAAAGCAGTTTTTCCCAATTCTGTGTGCATAAATTGGATTTTAAAAGTGATGTATTACTGTGGATGAGTACAGTATTCGTAAGTCTTAAAAGTGATGATAAAAAAAGGTAACTTATTAAGGATGGCTTTGTAAATAAAAAACGACAGCGTTGTTCCCTTTGAGTGGTAAGTACTGTACTGTGCAATACATAGATTTTATCTTCACTGTGTGAGGTGCTGCAGGCTCAGTATAACCTCCAGGGAAAATCGAGTGTAGCCTGAAGTGTTTGAAATGTTTAATACCATTGGGAGCTCAGTTCCTCTATGTGCTGCTGAATACAGTTCCCACCAACTGTGTGTTTGTGTGTGCCAGTGCACACACAGGGACGTGACTGATTATCCTGGGAACGGCTTGTAGAATCATTTTATCTGCAGACTCCCCTGGGTGAACTGTGTTAATATGTTATGTGTGAGTTTGTGTATACGTCTGTGAGTGTGTGTGTGAGAATGCAGTTAGATGCTACTTATTATGGGTTTGATTCAGAACGTTGACTTGAACCAGACTGTAACCCTTTCTGTCTGCGTGTTGGCACTCTGGGGATTCCAGCTGTGTTTGGGTGTGTTGTTATGATGCAATCTCCAACGTGTCCTTATTCCATATTATACAGTGATAAATGATAAAGATAAACAATGTGCCATATATTATACTATAATATTGGCAGTGCACTACTTTAACATTTATTGTAAGACTGTATTGTCAACAGTAGTGTCCAACTGCACACTCCAAATGTGTTGGCATGTTGGCGATTAGGAGGAGACTTCATTTTGTAATCTTTCCGGTGTTAGTGTACCACACCCAAATAACACACTTAAAATAAGTCACAGTTCAGTTTCTGTCTTCTTGCTAGTATTGATTGTATTGTCAGCAGGTGTTTCCTTGTCCTGAACAAGTGGTGAGAAATTCCACCAACCTATTTGCTTTTATGAAATGTGTTTTGTACGTTTTAAAGTATTAGTTCTAATTTCTTCTTCTTCTGCAATCTCCTCTCACGTCAAATTTGCTGTCTTGATTCTCTAGTGCCGTAAAGCCAATATATATACTACTATACTATCAGTCAGTTCTTTCCTCAGTGTCTGAATCAGCAGCAGTGTGTTAACCCTTTTACTGGCTAATATAGTTATTTATATTAATTAAATATTAAGATGTTTACACAATGACTTCTGACAATTGGTGATGTTTTGACAGCAGTGTCACTCTCAGTTTTATATATTTAGAATAAATAATTATAAATACGTAAAGTATCAGTTATGGACAGACTAAGTTGCACTGAACTGATCCCTCCTGCTAACCCTAACCCGTAACAGTCAAAATAATATACCGAAGCAATTGAGAGCACCAAGCTCAGAGTGAGCTTGAAACCACGTTTTATCTGTACTTTCTCTCTTTTTTTCCATATATGCTCTTTTCTGTCGTATCTGATTTTAGGGGGTAGATATTAGATCCTTTTAGCTAAGCCTGTTAAGATGGATACTTTCTGGTTTATGTGTCTATCTGAGCTGATCAACCAAAGATGAAAGGATTGTGCATCTGTTCATGTGAATGAGAGAGATAGTCCTGGTGGGGGGAAGGAGAAAGTGGCACGAGAGCGAGAAAAAATATTAGGCTCCTTTTAAACACTTTCAAGAAAGAAGAAAAACAACAACAAATAAATGCCCACTTGCACTAATTATTTATTGGTTTGTTTAAGCTTGTTGAATCCTGCTTTGAGCTGGATCATCCACACAAGAGCGAAGGCATTAAAGCAGCACTTTAATGTTTTGCCACCGGGCACTGCTGAGCGATATCTTCCTCATCACAGCGTCGTTTTCACTTCAGACTCACTAAACTGTCTGTCAGCAGCAGTCAAACATTGGAAAAGGCCTCAACTCCACAGGGATCAGTAACAAAAGAGATTCATATCAGTGTACTGTATAATCATTGGAGGATGGGACCCGCGCTGTCAGACGCACACGCATGATAAATGGCTTGTCTGAATGAAAAGTCCTCCCCTTATAGATTAATCCCCAGTTGCCATCAGCAGTGCCCTGCTATTCAAGCTAGCATGGCATCTGTTCAGACCCCGTTCACCCTTGCAATGCACATTCATACTTGCACACACACACACACGCACACACACACACACACACGCACACACAATCTGTGGGCTCTATTGCGGTCATTGGGAAGTTATCATTGTCAGTGAACCTAATGAGAATGGGGCAGGATATCACTATACATAATACTATACACTGCACCAGGATATATACTAAAAGGAAAGGCAGAGTAAAGCAGTTGTCTATCTGTTGTAACAATGTAAAAAGGTTGCACAGCAAACATGTTTTGAAAAGAAACATGCATAGAAAAAGACCAGTGTTTATAAGGCTAAAGCCACACAGACAAATACATTTCAAGGTCATTTCTCTCATGCTGCAAAATATTTAGTGATAGTGTTTTTTTTTATTGTCCATTATCTGATAAACTGCTGACTTGGGATGATGGCGTGTGTACTTTGGATAGGGATCTCAATGCAGTTCTGTGGTTGTGGATTCTAAAAAGCGTCACACCAGAATTTTAAAGTGGATCCTATAAAGCATGTACACTGAGAAAATTAGAGCAGCAACATTATCAGAGGAGTAACTTCTAAGAACTTAGAAATAACACATACTGTGTAATCAATTTGCTATTCTTTTACCTTTTGAAAACATTTAAAAACAGTCATAAATGTTCCTTCACATGTTTTTCTTTCACACACTGTCACACATTCACACACATACAGAGCTTTGGACAGAGATTTCTGTCACCAATCAAGCTCCATTTTCCAACCAAATTAATTCTTTCTAATTTGGAGCTTCCAGTGGTCAACCCCCTGTGGTGCACTGCAACTGAGCTGTGTTTGTGTGTGTGTGCTTTTGTCCGTGTATGAAGGAGGGAACATTGTACAATAGATCTTAATTGAGAAGACGGACTGCAATCAGCATATTCTTGTAGGAAATCATTAAATCATTTCTTCCACCCCTCTCTTTTTCTCTTTCTCCGTCTTGTGGTGATTAGCATGGTAATGATAGCATCCTGATTATGCCCATCAGAAAAAGTCTGACATCTGTGGTCTCTCCAGTTCTTTGACTGAGGAAATTTAAGTAAGAATGAAAGAAAAACAAAAACCCT
Source organism: Morone saxatilis (assembly GCF_004916995.1). NCBI lineage: Eukaryota > Metazoa > Chordata > Actinopteri > Moronidae > Morone > Morone saxatilis. The sequence continues at coordinate 10,541,798 of NW_023339807.1, read as the reverse complement.
TTTCAACTCTCCTAATTTAAAAAACGTATTAAAAAGCACAGAATGTCACTCTTATGTTATTGGTAACAGTGTAAAAGCGGAGACATGACTCTCAGTCCTGGGTTGCTACTCGAAAAACCCAGATTTCACCACCCATTTGAATTCCATGAAGTTTATTATTCTTTAATATCTGTTTCGTCTGTATTTCTACAGATCATGAATGATTTTTTCCTTCACTTATAGACTTCACCTCATACATCTCCTGGAACGTACTGAACATCACAGGCTGATGAGTATCTGATTGTGGCATTTACCTTAGGTCAATGTGTAAGATTAGCATTTCATTAACTAAATCCTGCTTTCTGGGGGCACCCGGTTAGCTCAGTTAGCCGAGCTGGCAACCCATGCACCGAGGCTGAGTCCTTGCTGCAGCGGCCCAGGGTTTGGATCTGACCTGTGGCCCTTTGCTGCGTGTCATCCCCTCTCTCTGCCCCACCTTTCCTGTCTATCTTCGGCTGTCACTATCGAGTAAAGGCAATAAAAGCCCCCAAAAATATACTTAAAAAAAATAAATAAAAAAAATGTATTATTAAAAACTGCAGTCATTATATAGTTCTTTTTATAACATACACAGAAATCCTTAAAGTTAACTATAAACCTCATGTATGTTTCTTTTTTCCTCTCACCATTTTGATCAGAGGTGTAGCTGAGACCTGGATGCTTCAGTAGAAACTCTTGACTTTTTAGATACAAAAAACTAGGGATGCACCGATTGGCCGATACCGATATCCGATATTAAATTTGCTGTTATGGCCGATAACCGGATTTACCGATATTGATATATGTTTTTTTTTTTAAGTTTCCGAGATGATAAAATTTTGGCACTACAGGGCTACCATAAAACATAAGTAACCAACCTTTACCATCATCAAACATGCCAGTATCCATGGCAACATGTTTTCAGCTCTGTGCACTCCAATTAAACTCAAATCTGTGAAAAAGGCTAAATCAAAATATCCAAAACATGTCCTGACTGCACATTTTTTCAACTTGCTGTAATTTGCAAGTAAATGTCCAAACACTGAAACAATGTTTCTACCAAGCAAACATAAAAAAACCAAGTCAATTTCAAGACCCATCTATAAAAATGCTCAATCAAAATATGAGAACTGTGACATAACTGTAATTCAAAAGACATGGTGGTCTTTGTACATTTTCCAACTTAAAGCAGCCACAATGTAATCAAAGTAAATGTCCCAAACACTGAAACAGTGTTTCCACCTAACACTGTACAGTAAATTATAGTCCAGGCCTACTTCATCAGCAAAGGCAGGTTTTTTTTGACAAAGAGAAGCATTTCTGCTTTCTCGTACTAGATCCTGTTTCTCTTTTCATCAACAATATATGATGCAGCAGAGAAGAGACGTTCACTGTCCACACTTGTACATGGAGCCGAAAGGTATTTGCATGCTGCTTTGGCCAGGGCAGGAAAGCGAGACTTGTTGCTTTTCCAATACTGCAGTGGGCTCTCATTTCTGGGGATGAGGGGCTCACTCAGATAGCCATGCACCTACAGGAATGTAGACAAGTGTATTACTAGTATGAATGTCTGATAAATTACCAGCAATCTAGACATTACAACATTGTCCTCCTCCCCTTAAGAGCTTTGATGAACTTTGCTCTGAGGAGATGACCAGTGCTAAAGGTCAACCTCAAGGGGGCAGAGAAGCATTACTAAATAATATTTTTATAACAATTAGCTTTTTCATTTAAGTAAATCTATTATTTTAGTAACTCTATAGAATGTACAGCACATTAATGAAAAAAAAAAAAATCACTGCACAAAGGATTTTAACAGACTTTGTTATTTGAATAAAAGACTGGGTCTGATATTACTATACCTGCACACTTGTGTGGCTTGTCAGGCCTGCCTGCTGTTCCATGGTCGAGTTTTCCTCCAGAATTTCATCATGCATGTCAAACAGCGACTTTCCACCCTCATCACTTCTTATCTTCTTCTCTTGCGGTTCTTCTGTGTGCGGTGTCTCCGTAGCTCTGTCGCTGTGCGTCATTTTGTCCACTTGCTTCTGGAGCATATTTACTGCCGCTTGCTTGGTGACTGTGTCAAAATAACGGTCTTTGTACCGGGGGTCAAGGATCGTTCCCAAGTAGTAAAGCGGCTCAGAGAAAGCGCTTCCAAATCGCTCGTTCACAGCTTCCAGTAGAGTGTGCTTTGCTGTGCGGACCCCACTGTCTGTGTCGGCTGCCTTGCTCAGCAAACGTTTCAGTGCCACTACAGAGGGAATCACGTCCGCAGTAGTAGCCAGATGTGAGCTGATCTCCCTCGTTAATTGTTCAAATGGAGTGAGAAGCGTGGTCATGTTTTCAACGAGGCCCCACTGATATGCACTTAAACAAGCAGGCAGCTCGTGATCTGCTCCATACACACCAAGTGCGCGCTTCTGATCCAGTAGACTTTTCATCATATAAAAAGTACTGTTCCATCTGGTTGCGACATCTTGTTGCAGCATCATGGTTTTCATGCCTAACTCTTGCTGTATGTCTCTCAGCCGAGAGGTGGCGAGTTGAGAGTGGCGAAAATGTCCGACTATTTTCCTCCCGATAGCCACACAGTCAGAAATGCTTCGCTGGCTTAACACTCCATCATGCACTGCTAGCTGCAGCGAATGAGACATGCAGCCCAGGCTTTTAACGCCGCACTCCTCCATTGCCTTCTGTCCTTACTGTAGGGCTGCTGTCGTTGTAATGTCTCTGTTAATGCCAGCTGAGTATCTGGCCTCTCTCTTTCGCTCTTTCGCACCCGATATAAAGCACCAAGGGGGTGTGGGGGGAAAGAAGGCAGCTCCTCAGACCAGCTTGTTCGTCAGTGTTTTGATCCAGTAGGGTGCTGGTGCTAGCACTGCTAAGCAAAAAAACCTCTTGGAGCTATACCCCAAACCCAACAGGAAGTCGACCATTTTGGATTTACCGGTCATTTTTGGTGTTGTATTTTAATAACTTACAAATTAGTGAGCACGTTCTAAAGACTTCCAGAATTAAAAGTTGTGCTCCTCATGAATATTAATGAAACGGCGTGTCTGTGGCATGGCGTGAAAGATTACATTTTGCCATGATATAGGCATTGTTGTAAAAAAAAATAAAAAATCAGCCCCAGCATCCCGTTTAACTGGCACATATGGGTATCGGGTGAAACTTCTATCATGTCAGGATCTACAAAAAAACCCCTTGGACCCTTTTGCTAAATCCAACAGGAAGTCAGCCATTTTGAGTTTAATGTCAAACTGACCCGCTTTCTGGCAATTACAGGGCTTCTATTTTAACAAACTGCTCCTAGGGAATTGAGTGAGCATTTTTCTTGTGTTTCTTTGCTCAAACAAATGAGCAAGTTAACTTGTTTTTAATGGCTGTCACTGGTTTCTACTGGTCTCAGCTTGGGACCCACATTTCCACCATTTTCCCACATGGTCTTAACGATATTTTTGCTCCAACTAAGAAAACATAATATGAACTGTCATACCTTGCTGATTTCTTATAAATCACCTGAATCAAAATCAACATACTTTACTTAAATAAGCAATTAGAACATAGAGATTCATTTAGACCTAACAGTACTCCTCGTGGCGACCAACAGTTCTCCAGACTAGACTAAAGTAATCAACTCATCGTATCTGAACATTACACTCTCACGTTCACTAAAACCAGCTTTACGAGGACAACACGAGAAACCTGATAACAGTCCACATATTCATTCTTCTTATGTTGTGCTACTAGAATACGCGATACGACTGACGATACACCGATACGATCAGATCGATACGACTACCAGACTAGTATCAGATATCGAGTAGATACGATACGATAGATTACGAACTTACGACTAGATAGACTACTACTTTATTGAGTTCCCAAGCTGGGAAATCTACCAGATCGTACCGGCAGCAGCATTACACACAGTGACAACAGTAACAACTACAGATACACACTCACACATAGATACAGGAGAACAACATATTTGACTACATAATAAAAGCATACTAACCACACCACTGCGCGTATTGATGAAATGCTATACACACCTACCACTGTAACACTTACCCATCTCGGTACGTCGCAGTCACAACCAAAGCAAACAATACTAAGGTGTCTCTTTCAGCTTTTATGCTAACACACTCTGATGGCAATTGCAGGACAACGATATTCCTGCTCCCTGTCCTTCACCAGCCGGAGCTCGGAAGCCAGTCTGGAGAGCAAGGCTGCTGCTGTCTGACCACCTGCCTGTCGCCATCGCGCGACGGCTCGCTGCAATCATTCGTCTCACCTCGATGCGATACCACCAGTCTTCTTCAGCAATTCTCCCTCTCCGCCACGCGTCCTCAACAACGACTCCAGCGCAGACAATCCCAGAGCGCAGCCTTTTCTTCTGATGCACTCTCTTTCAAGTCTGCTATCTCTGCGGCTCATGCCATCTTCGCTGCTTCGCCCACACCACGAGCAGCAAAACGACAACATGGCGATTCTGCTTCGGCACCCACTCTACCAATGTCTACCACAGTGCTCCTGTACTCACCTCACTCTCCCCTGTTACTACCACCCACAACCACTGAGTCGTCAGAAACCTTCTGCAGGTGACATGACCTCAGACGTTGCACCTCGGAAAGTCATGTGGTCGTACTACAGCTGAAACGCACGGCAAGGGCAAGAAAGCACAGCTTCCCCACCGCCGGCGTACGACACCACGCTCACAGACAGCGCCTGCCCCAGACGGACAAACCTGTGCCTGCCTGCTCACGTACGTCAGTAATCCAGGAGATCACTAGCTGTCAGTCAACACCCACCCAACCCGCACGTTTCTTCAACCCCATTAGCAAGAGCGCTCGAACACTGGTGCCCTTGAAGGCACACTGCGAGAACCATCAAAGAATCGCTGATCCTCACAGTGCCTCCCACCATCCAGATGCCTATGCGCTTCCGTCTTGCAGCAGGTAGCATGGACGCATCCATCACCCTAACCCATGGGGCTGATAGCAACTCTGCAAAGGGTCCAGAAACGCCTCACCGTGCTCGGTCACAGCTGCTTACCAGCACCATCTCCTCCCAGGACTTCCACTTCACATCGATGCTACGGGCCGACTGGTCTCGCTAAGTCTCGCGGCTCTCCGATGATGGCTCGCGCCACCTTCTTTCGCGGGAACTGGACCACGAACAGCCAGAGTCTTCCACAGCACACACGCCGACTTTCTCCTGCAATCGGCTCACGGTTGCTACCCAGCCATGTGAAACTCTGCGGACATCTGAACCAAATAAACAAATACAAAAACCACGTCCGGGGAGCTGCCGCTCACCAGTCTGCCGCCTGCAGGCCAGTGCCAATTGATAATGAGGAGTTCACGTTTGAACCTTTTACTTTAGTCTCTAATGGGGTTTTGGGTAGGCGATAACCTGTACCATGAACGCGCAGAGAACTGTAGTAAGACAGCAGCACTCTGCCTCTCCTGGTCCCAACACTTCTGCATTGTCCAAGGTCATTTCACGAAACAATACCAATTCGCCATACCTCCTAGATACCAGAGCAGCGCTCCATCCAACGTGGGCTGGATGCGCCGTCTCTCCTATAATCCGCACCACGGTTTCTCCCCAAGAAAAGGCTTAGCCAGATTACTCCCAATCGAAGCCACATTGCGTCTCTTCTGGACCACCTCGA
>NW_023339807.1:10532285-10535997 GCF_004916995.1 Morone saxatilis | reverse complement strand
GTTGAGCTGAGAACTGACAAGTTGAATGTTAGAATAGAAAATAAGAGAAAGAGGCAGTCTATTGTAGATGGTCTGGAGCGGAAAGAGTGCAGAAACAAGCAGGAATGTTGATGGAACATTCACAGCCAGCAGCTACCATTAACCAGAGCCTACTGTGAGATTTTGCTTCTTCTTTCTTTTATGTTTGCGTTACTAAACCTCATGGTCATATAAAAAGTTTATATTTTGGTCTGAGATTCACGACTCCCATGGCTAACATATCCTAGGTTTTTCTTTTAAGACTAATTGAAACAGACCTACTAGTTAATTAATCATTTTTTCATACTAAGTGACGACACTAAAATACAACTTTCCCAAAGCGATTTTCTAATTTGCTTGGTTTCATATTGATATTTAAACACTCATACACTGCTCTACAAAGGCAGAATACGAGACCTTAACTTGTTTGTGTGTGGAACTGAGCAAAAATGACAGTGTTATGCCTATGTAATATAATGGCATAACACTAACTCCAGAGCCTTAACCCAAGAGTCAACCCAACTCAAATTGAGTTAAGGTACTCTGCCTTGGTTTTGTTGCGCATCAAAGTGAAATTACTGTTTAACATGCTAAAGGCAGAGTACCTTAACTAAATTTGAGTGCAGTGAAACAAAGGCAAAGAACATTAACTGATCTTAAGGTATTGTGCCTTGGTTTTTCTGAGGGTTTTGGAGGTTACAGCAAAGACAACCCACTATTTACTCCAAAAAACAACAAAATTGATAAAGATATTTGTCCACGTGATGAAACAAATCTTGAATGGTCCAAAAATGACTTTTTTTTTTTATATTTGTCAGATTGTAATACATTGATTTTTTTTAAATTCACAGTTACACTGGCCGTCAACGGGAAAGTGGCTTTTTCTCCATCTCATTTTATGCAAACAGATGAGCAATCTGTAACATGCAGACAAACTGATGTGATTTTCACTTGCCTTTCTTCTCCATACTTATGAGAACTCTAACCGTTTCATTTAGGTTTTTCTTGTCTCTCTGTCTTCTCTTTTACTTATTAGGAAATGGCTAAGATATTGAATCATCCACGTGTCTATGCCTTCCTCCATGTTCCTGTGCAATCGGCCTCAGACAGCGTCCTGATGGACATGAAAAGAGAGTACTGCATTGATGACTTCAGAAGAGTGGTGGACTTCCTCAAAGAGAGGTAAGGCAGGATGTGGTGTCCTAATGGTCTTGTGATGCTGCAGTATTAAGTGCACCAAAAACCTTTGTGAATAACCTTTAAAAGATCACTTGTGTAAGGTGTGTAAAAATTATACGTGCTGTATTTAAGTGGGTGCGCCAGGGTGCTGTTAGAGTTGTCATTACAGCTCATCAGGTGTTTATTTGGAGCGCCTCTCTCTCTCTCTCTCTCTCTCACTCTCTCTCAAATATCTCTAAATGTTTTGGGTTACATAAACTGTACATCTGTACCTTATGTGCCGCTACCATCTGGGATATCACTGACATCTTGAAAACATCAAATGTGGAACCAAGTAGTAAACATGATAAACAATATTAACTTCATCAGCTAGACTTTTTTTTAAATGCACTGCTTCAGATAATGTAAATGTCAGCTGAAATATTAGAAAGTATAATTATTGTTGCTGTTCACAGAGATCACATAGAAAATGTGAGGTTTTTTCAAACTATAAAAACTTTTCTTTTAGCTGTACAAAAATTTAAATAAAAATATGATGGCAGTGATATAATATTTCCACTTTTCACTTTTTCATCTGGACATTACTTTACAAGGTTAAACATTTTCAACATGGCATTAATAGACCTGGAGAACTGACGGCAGAACAGTTTCAATGTTTGAGCCTTGGTTCCTGACATACACTCTCTCACACACACACAGATTTTAAAGGGAAACATGTGCATTTCTTATACAGATAAAATAAAGCCTTGCCCCTCATAAAAAATAAATTACAATTCTGCACATAGTGCATTGATTTGACCTCTGACATGGCACAAAAGTTATACAAACTTAATCTTTTACTGTTTAAATGATAATCTGTCGTGGAATTTGAGTATGAGTAATTATGGCAATGCACATCAGGGGTGGTAAATAAATATAGAATTGATGCTACAATAATACGCTATGAAGGCATTCATATTAAAATTAGTTTACCTATGCAATGGTTTATTTAAGTGTGTTATAGCTGTTGCCAGATGATAACCTCTTAGTTTGAAGTATGCCTTTTTTCTGAAATTAAATGCATGTTTTAAGATTACTACAGTATAAGATTGCTTCATTTGATTATATATGTCAGAGATTTATAGACGCAGGCACATTAGAAACATAGTAAATGACATTGATTCACTTTCATTGAAATCCAGGTAATAATGATACCTTATTCAGATGGTTAGCTCCCATGTATAAATCTTAGATATTAATATCTATATGTTCACATACATGTCTTTTTGATGTTGCAGATTAAAGTCATTTTGTTAACATAGAGTTTACTCTAAGCGGATGAGATCCATGCTCTGCAGCAATCAATAGATTTCATCTAACTACTTCATGTAGGGCAAGTCAAACTATAGGCTTAAAGCAACATTCTGCAAGAATTTATATTTTTGTGATTCAGTGCCCCTACAGTTTCAGAGTGCAATTCACTTATACACCACTGTCATAAATGTGGACAGCTGTACACATGCATTTGTTATGATTACATTACACTTTTGATCAAAAACTAGACATCAAGCAAGTGCAACACGACATAGCAAGCCAGCTAACATTACAGTCAGAGATTTACTCCGGTGGCCTCTTGCTCGGCCACTGTCTCTATTTCTCTACTTAGCTTCTTCCGTCATCTTTGTCTTTGGTCTCCTCGCTTTTGCCATTTTGTCCATAGAGTCTTCTAAGACCGGTTCCGTTGCTCACTCGCCCGGTTCGGGTTCCAGTGCCCTTTTCGGTGCCGCTCCCCGCCAGTTGTACTGTAAAACAATTCAGTAAAAGTCATGCTAAATTTAACATAATAGCGCAAGGTACATGGACGAGAGGAACAGACTTTTCAGTTGTGGTCCAATTTGTTTATGGTAGATGGATTAATTGTAATTAATGTGGTAATGATAATACATTTTTTTAATACAGTATGTTACATAAATCATGCTTAAGAGTTTTATAACTCTATTTTACTTGTTTATTGTGTCTCACTGAATTCTGCTGTTAGTATCCTGGCACTTGCTTTCCTCTCTTCATCGGTCTGTATTTTCATTTTTTTTAAGTCTTTGTTTTTTCTGTGTACATGTGTGCAAGTATGTCCATAATGTCAAATTGGACTCTTGCTTCTCTGTCTTGCCTCTCAGCACTCAAGTATCTTTGATCTTTGAAAGCTCCTGATTGGGCGCAGTGTGCGGTCATTTTTTACCTTGAGTTGAAGTCTTCACCATTCCTTTAAATCCTCACTTTTAAGTTCCTTCTGAGGGAGCCTTAAGTTGAGTGATAGTGACAACTGTGTTTGCTTTAACACTGACTCAGATGCTTATCTTTGTGTGTCTGTATACACTGCCTTGCTTTTTAGGCAATTATTTAGCATGGAGTCTCTATTAGTGGAAATTCAAACAGTGGTACTGATCTGGCCAAAATCTGTTCATGGGAGACACAAAAAGATCATGTACATACACATATACACACACACACACACACACACACACACACAAGCATGCCA
>NW_023339807.1:10513488-10532185 GCF_004916995.1 Morone saxatilis | reverse complement strand
TGTGTGTGTGTGTGAGTGACAGTGTGTGTGTGTGTGTGTGTGTGTGTCAGACTCACAGGGGACTGTTAATGTAGATTCTCACAATTACTCCTTTGTTGAGCCATATAAAGTTCACCTCAAAGAATGTGACAGACAGGAACCTTGTGCAGGTATGTGTGAGGTCAGAGCTTATCTGACTGACACACAGACAGAAGACAAATGTATTTCTCTTTACAGACAGCTTAATGCCACCAACACTGCAGAGGTCATGAGGGGTCAAACACCTCTGGCCTTCCTTATCACAGAAAACCAGCGCACACACACATGCAGACACATATTAGACCTCCCTCGTTGAAATCCTTCACAACAGAGGATCTTGAACTCGTATTATGAACTTGAGGCAACATTAACAGATGTTGGTAGCCTTTTCTTTATTTTGTTTTGTGCCGGCAGATATTTGGTGTAATGTGTTTCTTTTCAAAAGAGCTTTGAAAGCACTTGTCTTTATGTTTCTGTGAAAACGGGCATTACTACTGCTTAGTAGCCCTTTTGTCACTCCTGAAATTGGAGGAAATAAAGAAGTCAGGGTAATGTGGGAACTGAAAAAAAATGTTAATAGCATAGTTCAGGAGAGAAATTATTTGGCCACTCTTCAAAAACATTAAAGTAAGAATTCCCATGAAATTTAAAAAGAGTACAGTAAAAAGAGTACAGTGAGAATACAGCTCCTGTTGCCCCTCAGTTGCTGATCTCTAGTGGTTTATGACTAGTGATACTTTCAGTGATACTGCAATCTTTCAGAGGAAATTTTAGTATTTTGGGGTTCGAACTAAGAACCATGAAGCCCTAAATATTACATTCAAACAACAAACCAAAGCTACAAATGTTCCATCTAAACAACTGGAAAATATCACAGTGTATATGGTCTTAGAACAATGCCAGCGGTTTCCAGCATGGAAAGTAAAACAGATCTAAGTTGCACTAATTAACTATATATTTGCAATTTCCCCAGAAACTAACAGAACACTGCACTCTAGGGAGAAAAAAGAAAAAAGTACATTTGTCACACTGATGGCCATACGACAGCTTATTCGAACAGTTTGATTTGTTCCACACTTAAACATGTATTGAGTTTAAAGGTCTCTTGAAGGTTGAATGCCCAAATCACCTGTCAATGGAAGCTCATTCACACTTATCAAATCTAATGACAAATCAGGACTTCTCTGGCCCTTACTGAAACATGTGTAGATGAACTGGTGGAAGAAAATCAATTCTGTGTTTTGTTTAAGATTGTGGTCATTAAAGACAGACTGGATTGTTTATACTGTGGATGTGCTGGAGAACGAAGAAAACACCACTGACAAAAGACAAAAAAACAAAAAATAAAATGCTGTTGGTATAATAAATTAAGTTCCCATGTTTGAACATTATTGACCTCTCTAGTATACCAATTGTAGTTTTTAGAATACTAATCTGCTACGGTCTGTTGGTTTTTACAGGTTTCTCTTTCTTCCGCATTATTTATTTGACATTATGTTGCTACTTTATACAATTCCATTATTCCCTGCTTTAAACCTGCAGTGAAAATGTGTCTCCCCCTTTGGCAGTAAGAGTAATTACACCAATACAAAACACACAAGAATTTGTGCAAAGTCCACCACAGTGTATACAGTGAGAGCTCAATACAAAAGCCACGGTTCAGCTAACGATGAATGAGTCCTTAAAGGAGTAACTACAATGGCCCCAAAATGCCCCTATCTAGAGCAATTGTTTGGTGTGTCACCTCTGGGCTACTGTGGAAACATGGCACTTCAACATGGCGGTCTCCATGGAAGGTGACCCGTGAACAGGATTGCTATATTTAGGTGATTATACACTAATTAAAACATAGTTATGCATATTATAATACATTTCTGCCAATTGATCCTCCTAAATGTTACACGCTGGACCTTTAACTCAATAACAAAAGTCCTCTCTTTTGATCCAAGGAAGTGACGACTTGTGCGTCCAGTAGACAAGCTAAGTGATTCAACAACTTTGCCGCTACCTCCCAGAGCACTGCTGTCAGGTCCAGGGAATAGCCAGTGTGGGAGCAGGGCGGCTTAATGGTGTGTCCATGGAGTAGAAAGAAAATGCAGTTGAATATTCAGATTCTGTAGATTGCATGAACTATGAAATACAGATTTTTTTTGGCTTGTTGCCAACCGATCACTCTTAGGATGGATTAGGCCTCTTCCACCAGTCAATTGATGCACCCTTTTTGGTTTAGAATGTCAGCATTGCTGGTTGTGCTCCAGTGCGGTAAAGTTGCAACAGACCCAAGGTTAAAAACGGCCTATATTGCAGAAAACTAAGTGATTTACCTACATTTTGTGAACTCTTTTGGCACAGGTTTTAATGTAATGGATGTTCATTTATATATAAATGTCCCACTCTCCAGCTTTAATATTAAGCGTAATTCCCACTGCACGTTTTGGTACAAAGAGCTTTTCCACTAAATGTATCCATATCCACAGAGAAAAAATGCATTAAATATACTCTCCTTTGAATGACATAACTAATTTTTCCAAGTTGTTATAACTGAATTGTTTTCTGCCGTGCATAATTTTAACAATCAGTAGAATAATTATTTAATTTAAACGGTTAATTTGTCCTCATCTGCCAACACAGACCATATTTTTACACCCTTTTCTCTCTGCTTCCATCAATTAAAATCACATAATGAAGTACAGTCTTTATGTATTGATGTATGGAGAAAATCCTGTTATGGTGGAATAAGACTGTTATAAAGTGAGTGAACGTGGTCAGAGGATTTTCCACAATTATTGCGTAGTTTGCCATAATATCTGGGCTGATTTTCCCTCATGTACTCTAGAGGATTAACTGTCTTTGATTCACAGGGGCCAAAGATGAAACGCCTGGAATAGTTATGCGTTTGTGGGTTGGGGATTGGTTGTGCATGTGCGCAGAGGAGCTGAATCTGGCAGTATTAATGTTGAACTTTGGGGTTAGTTGATTTGAGCAAAAAGGAGGGGGTAGGAGCATGTGTAATCATGTTACCAGAAAGGAATAGATGATATGGGAGGCCTGGGCGTTGAGCGGCCCTCAGACCTTCTATGGTTTCCCTCAGGGTGGTAGGTTGGTTTCCCTTGAGGTTATGTGTTCCTGACCCCTGAAAACCCTTTCCATCTCAGGCCATAAAGGACCTTCTCCCGAGGAGAAACACTCACTTACATGCAAGAGGAAAGGCAACAATAATGTTGTTATGCAAAAACTAAAGAGCAAGCAGTACTTTTCACTTTATTATTGAAGGTTGCATAATGTTAAGGGAAATGTCCAGCTGTGGAGTTTTTGCAGGTGTGGCCCAAATGATTGAGGATTCGAAGAGGTCAACAGGTGATTAATCTGCGTGATCCCACTAGCTGACTGGTACAATGACCCTTGACCTACAACATAACCTAAGGGAACCCAGTAATCCCCATCCAATCTCCATATGAACATTTGCCCTGTTTTATTCCATTGCTTCATTGGTTTAAGCCACCCCACATAATGCTAACTTTAACATAACTGTGCTCTTCATTTAAGGCACCAAAGCAATACATGATTCTGTCTTTTCTGTCTTCTTTTAAAATTTCAACCTGTTCACCCTTGTTTAGCGTGCAAAACAGTCTCATAGCTGCACCTGATTTCATTTAATGGTCCACTGTTACTTGACAGGTTTTGTTTTATATCGTCTTGATTGTTACAAAAAGACGTCAGAGAAAGAGCTATTATGTGAATATTGTCTCTTTTCTCTCGCCCAGAAGGAATTTTATTCTAAAATGATCAGTACATACACACAAACAGCAACAGACGCAAGCATATCTCTGGGTGGTCTTTTTCAGCACATGATTACTAGCTTTAAAGGCACTGGCTCTTATCTATAAAATAAAAAGAAACATTTTATCACTTCACACATTTTTAAACGTGCAGGTGGTCAAAACACCCTTGTGGTTAATAGAACTATTATTCGTACCTTATATTAACAGAACTTTGGGTTCAAATCTGGCCCTTCACCTCATGTGTTGTTGTTTTTTTATGTCATACCCAAAAATGCTAAATGTCGTTCTCAAACTTGTTGTTGATGAGATGATGAAGCTGTTTCCTAATTATGTAACCTTTGGAGACATAAAAGCTCCAATGTGCCTTTGGCCTAAACAGGATCTGACTATTACACCAAAACTGTTTCATGATAGCATGTTTTCATCTAAAGGGTGCAGCCAAAATTACCTTTGTGTTCTACATTCCCACATTGAAAGCGCTAGATAATAACTTAAGAATAATCCTATCCTCTTACACTTTAAATTTGGCTGTCATGGTTTTATTAGTCCCATGGTTTAAGGTGGTAGACAGCCATATGTCACTTTTGGAGATGGCAGCATTGGAATTTATATACAGTGATGACTCAAAAAGAAAGAAAATATAATACACAATATTATATAGCAAAGCAAGTCAGTTGGATATTTTTACACTCATGTACTGTAACTCTAAAGACATATGATTAAAGGATTTAATCATTATTATTATAATTCCCATTGCATGGCTTGAAGGTTATCATTTTGTTGTGACCATAAGAATCAGACACATTTTGGACGTCCTTTGGTGGTGTGTTGCAATGTTGAATGTGTTGGCAGAGTGACGCTGTGACTGTTGATATAATCTGTTGATGATAAACTTTCTGTCTGTGTGCGTGTCTCCGTCTCACTTGAGTGTAGCGACTGTTTCTCTCCAAACAAACGGCTCCAATAAAGTTATGTTTGTGCACGGTGTCTAGTGTGTGTGTGTGTGTGTTAGTCATCTCTATTAGTCACAAGTAGTGACAGGGTTATATCAAACCTTTCTGGGTTACCGCAGGACACATGCATCAGTAGCGTGACTACACCATGTATGTGCAGTGTGGAGCCAGTCTCGCTTTGTTTGTTGTGGAAGACATGCCTTCATTAGTTTAGACACACACACACTCTCACACACTTAAAAGTTTAAGGTATCAGCCAGGGCTAATGTTTCACTGGAACTGGTAGGTGGGAGGGGCTGAAGCTCCCTTAAGGCTTTCAAAGAGAAAAAAAAAAAAAACAGACATAAGACAAGCGAGGGAAAAAAGAGAGGGAAAGAAAAGAGGGCAAGAGAGGCGGGAAGAGAGCAGTTTTGAGACAGGTTTGCCGCGATAACCTGCCACACTGGTGGGACTTGTCAACAGTTCACCCCTCCTTTCCTTTCTCCTTTCCCTCCAGCCGATGATTCAGCAAGCAAAGTTAATGACGCAGTGAGGGTTTCTGTGTGTTTTGACTCTGCCTTTGATTTAAAACCCTTCTTAAACCACACAGCAAGAATAAGAACTAGTACAGCAAACAGCCTGGCTTTGTCATTGGAGGCACTATTGGAAGTCCACATGAGGGACATGTCATGACGTGTTTTCTGTTTGTGCTTAACAGCTCATCTTACCTCCACTTCTAATTGAAGGCTTTTCCTGTATAGATAAAATTAGTTGTCTGAAGGAATTCCCCCAAAGGCCACTAGATACTCCAAGCAAAAACAACTGAATTGAAAGGATTGGTCAAACTCTTTGAAGTACAAAATCAGGATTTTGGTCTAAAACGTTTCACTTGCTTTAATGTGTTTATTCGTGTTGAATAAATGCTTGAAGAGAGGCACTCACATGTCTTCTGTGTATAGTTGCCTTAGCGTAAGAGCTAGATTATACTGAAAAAAGTGCCTCCTCAGTAGTTCTGCTGATGTAACCTCACTCTGCTGCTGCTATACAAAAAAAAACAACTTTTTTCAACTCCGCAGCTTTTTAAACCAGTTGTTACTTAACGTGTCAAACCAGATAAGGAGAAATTCTTGACACTTTTGTTTTTGCCAATCAGGTGTGTTGCATTTGGTAATGAATTCAGTGTCTGCGGGTCTTGGAAAATGCAGCGTCTATACATAATTGTCTTTTTGCATGACCTCAAAAGCCAAATGAGTGATATGATAGCCGTAAAACCATTTACCAAACCCATCAGAAGTTAGTTTCAATAGTTGAGTGGCATGCTTGATGCACACAGGGGTGGGTGGTAACCGATTACAAGGAATGAGGAACAAAAGTAGTTGTTTTTAAGAAGCCTCGTGTACCAAAGTTGTCTCCTTGCTGCAGTTTAATGTTACTTTCATAATTGCAGTGGTAAATGACACCTTCACTTTAAAAAAAAAAAAAAAAAAAAAAAAGTAACTTGTACTTTAAGTAATTTATTAACCAGATACTTTCTTACTTTAACTTGAGTAGGTTTCTCAAATGGTAATTTTCCCATTACTTAAATAATTTTTTATGGGAGTATTATACTTACTTGTAACTATATTATTATACTTGAGTATAGATTTTCAGTACTCTATCCACCACTGGTTGTAAAATCTTTCTTGCCAGTTTGGCTGGACTTAAAGTAACTCCACACTATTACCCCTTGTTTTCAGGACAATATTTCTCTCTCTTAAACACATAAAACTAAAACGGAGTTTGCCACCAGTTACAATCTACGTGATTTGAGGATTACTCTGGTGTGAATAGTAAACATATGAGCAAGATTTCCCTTCCTTATGTACATATAAAAATCACAGATAGTAGTATGTGAATACTATTTATTAGTTTGTCTGCATGTTTATGCAGTTTGTTAATGCTGCCTGTTGATTTGTGTGTGTTTGTGTATCAAAGTAATATAATCCAGGAAGGGGTGAAAGAGGGAGGGAGACTTCCTGCCTACATACCTGGCTGTGTGTGTCAATAAGTCTAACATTGTGAATTGGCTCAGTTTAAACAACAGGAAACCAGCAGAGAACGAGTCATTAACTTCACAACAAGCTGAAACCGAAGTAAGTGTGTGTCTGTGTGTGCGCGCGCACCTGAGAGAGACCGAGAGAGAGAAAGAGAGAAACAACTTGTGGATAATTACTCTTGGCAGTCCCTAACACATCCTTGTCTTATTGACACTTCCTCTGGATTATACCATATTTCCTTCCCACAAACCAACCACACACACACACCTACACACACACACACACACACACACACACAGGATACATACAGCTTTACTATAATTACAGGAGTTAAGTTTTCCTTCATTAAGTAGTGTTAATTTATTATCAGGCCTCTCAGACCACATTACATATCCTTCCTGTCTTTAGAGAGAATAGAACACACACATACACACATGCAAGACAACAGTGTTAGTGTGTGTTCATTAGAGAGGGAGGGAGAAAAAGACAGACAGACAGACAGTATTGACACTTATATAACTCTGTGAGTGCACGACAGAGCAGCAGTGAAACTCTATGCCTCCCAGTGATCACAAAGAGGTTACAAAACTGCCAACAACAACCCACATACACACCCTACCAGAGTAACTAACAAGGTGTTTTTTCTTTGGATTGCATTAGCGCAATACCAATTAATTTAAAGCAAAAAAACTCTATCTACTATTATTCACTCTGACCAACTTCAAATTCATCATGAAAAAGAAAAGCTGATAAGAAAGCAAACATCACAGAAGTGGTCTGTCAATATTGTCTATAACTGATTTTAGTTTATAATTATCATTTCTATTAATCAAGTGCTTTAATGTGGGTTTGACTCATGAGCCTCAAGGTTATCTGTGTTCCTGAAGGACTGAGGTTATGTTTGAGTCACCGGTTTCCTCACGTGTTACGTATTTTCTGTATTTGCTTAAAAGATGTACTGGTATTTGTTTTTTCTTTGTCCCTCAAACAAATTGTATTTGTACACTAGTATGGGAAAGTACATTAACTCATTTCCCACCTATAAAATACGCCAAGTACAAATTGAAACAGCATAAGATCAGATTTACCTGGAGACACTGTTTGTTCTCCTTTTTTTCAGTTAGATTGTTCTACCTCTGATTTAAAAATTTCCGTAACACTTCTTCAATGGAGGCTTTGTTTTGACTATTAAGCCAAATTTGACCGTATAAAACATACAGAATAACCGTACCTTAGAGTTTGCCAAAGGTGTCTTTAGGTATAAGCTACATGCACACGCATACAAGCGCACGCACACACACACACACACACACACACACACTGTTAAAGCTACCACCTGCATTTTCACGGGTACGCATGACTGGGAGTAAGGTAGCGTAGGGGCACAATGTGAACATGTTAACAACCTCTCACAAACCTAATGGAAAGCCAAGACAAGACAACAAGGCAGTAAAGTGTTAACTTTCCATGATGCACCCTCCCAGTGCGCAGACACGCAAAGTCAGCTGATACTTGTGTACTTCTAAAAACACAGTCATGTTTCACTGTCTGACTCACGTTTTGGTCTCTCTCTCTCATATCATATTTCTCTTTCTCAGTGTTAGAGCCACCCTGCCTTTTAAAGCTTATTTTCAACTGCAGTTTCACTCACAGTTGATGGATGTTGATCTGTGTGTGTTTGTGTGACGCTATGTTTTTGACTACCATTGTGCAACAGTTATTCCAGTCTGAAGTTGTCACTGGCAGCAAACTATGCTGTATTACCACTTGTATGTGTATTTCTAAACTCTGTACACTGTTGTCTACAGGGAGGGAAATTTGCCGCCAAAATGTTACCCCATATCATTTTAGCTCATCTACTGTTACAGTGCGTGTCCCTCAGTTTTTATTTGGAGTTATTTCAGTTCTGTAAACCTAGGCACTTAGACTGAAAGAGGAATACAAATATGCAAGCATTTATACTATTTCCTCATATACTGTACAAGGAAAGAGCTGGAAAATAACTATAAGTTGTGTGCCTTTATGTGTAGCAAAGTTAGGATTTTCTGATCCCTTATTTGTGACTAAACATGACTGAGCATCACATAGCGTAAGAGAGCTAGCTTTCTGTGTGTGCTTGCACGTGGTCTTAGTTTCAAGGAATATTAGTAACAGGTAAAAGCATCAACGAGGTGAAGAAGAGCATGCATACCAATGGGCACTGTGATAATGGTTGTCCTTTTCAATTATCATTCAACAGTATTTCATTGTTTACAAAAATTATCTTATATCTGGTTTCCGTGATTAGTAAATAAAGCAGAAGTATAGCAATTATTTTGCTTAGTCATTGTATGGTAGATTTGTTTACCTTATCATTAAGTTTATGGCAAATTTATTGAAAAATGGACATTATCCATATTACGGTCTTCTCTGTATCAAATTGTGTAGCCAGTTTCTAACTGATTGCCCCGCGACTCTATCACAGTCCTTCTGATGTAGCTCATTTTACTGAAGAAATTGCACATTAAAGGGACACTAATTGATTTTCCCCGACAGGTTCTTCCTCATTCTCAAGTAAAGCCCATATAATGCTTCTCTTGAGGCCTAATGGCTATCAGCTTAATGATTCATAAAATTATTAGTTAGTTAAAAGTAATTAGTCAGTTAATTGCCTGTTTAACAGAAAACAACCAACTTCAAAAAATAAGTCTTTTCGTTATAACACAGTGTTCACCCTTGTTTGTAGATGCTACTGCTCCCAAAGTTTCATGTTTTTGATTTAATGTTCTCTATTTAGGCCTAACTGTGTCTAACATTGAGATGGACTGTGTCAGCATGTGAGCCCAAAGCCTCCTCTTCTGTTGATAGTAAGCTGGTCTGAACACTGTGGTGAATAAACACTAAGAGACCTTTTCAATATTGGTATTTTCTGGCCTGACTAGTCCTTCCCCACTATGAAAATGGGATTTTTAATGACGGATCTTTTTAGAAATCTCTAATTAATAATTCTGGAAAATCCATATATCCTTTTATACAGAAAGGATATATGGTTGTATATAGATTGTTTTTTTTTTCTTGTTTCAGAAATGTATGTAACAATATTTGTAGCTTGCTGTGGGTGAGCAGTTTGCTAAAGAGAGCCCAAAAAACAAACACTTAAAGCGAGCGCAGTGTTCATTTGATTCAGGTAAGGCTTTTATGTCCAGCATTTATCCGGTGCTTTGATGTTGTCTATATCTGTGCAGGTCAGGTCAACACAGCGGGATGGAATGATGAATCACATACTGTGGGTTTGTCAATGAAGGTCGGATTAAATTGAAATAAAGTGCAAAGGGACAGTCCATTAAACGCCTGGCTACACAGTCACGAGTGTCATGCCTTTGCACTGCAGCCCTCTTAGGCACGTACATATGTGTGTGTGTGTGTGTAGGTGTAGATAACTGTGTGTGAGTGGATGGATTTGTGGTGTCTGTGCACTCTTATTACTCCTCCCTCAGACTAATGAAATGTGTATGTGTGCGTTCTCATTACCCTTCTCCAAGGCTAATGAAGTATGTGTGTGTCTGCATGTGTAAGAGTGTGTGTTAAATTGAACTGCAGTTCTGCTCTGCTGTGTTCAGGCTGTTTCATTAAATGATAAAGTTTACTGATGACTCCAGTGGGATCATTATTTACTTGGCTCTCCATTCATTCCACAGCAGCCACCTCGATCTTTACAAATGACCTGCTACACAGAAAGACAGAGGTTATTTTGCACTGCAGGTTTAAGGACAAATTACTTGGTATTCGCTTAGTGGACTAACAGCATAGCCAATGTGTTTACACACTGTATTTGGACTTTTATCCCATATCAGTTGTTTACCAATAAAATAGACTTTGCCTGAATAAGCACAGTTAAATAAATAATAAAAATATAATCATTACCCACATATTTAATGATGGTTTTTTTTTTCTCCCAGTATTCAAAACTGAATTGTATCTGTCACCATTACTGATAAATAATAGCAAACGCAAAATGATGATTAAGGGAGAAAGATGTGTGAAGAAGTGTGAGGCTGAGAACAAAAACATTAACTCAAGAATGCTGTCACGGCTCAGTGCATTTAATATAGCACTGCCTGCTCATGTGCTTGTGCATGTAGGGTTTTCACCTGAGTATAAGTAAAAACAAAAATCCTCCCACATTCTGCTTTCGAAAGCCACAAGATGTACAGTGCAAGCAAGGATTTAAGGAAAGAATGAGTAAGAGATGCTGGTTGAGAAAGTCTTTCTGACAGTTTGACAGCTCCTCTCAGGCCAACTGAAGTCATCACCTGTCTCATTCTGTCTCTTAACCAATCATTTCTCTGTCACCTTTCCACTCTCAAGCATACTACAGTATACTCAGTGTTTGCTTCTTTTTTTGCATCGTTCAGTCATTAAAACATGTTACAGCAAAATGCCGGAATGCAGCTGCCAACTAGTCTCACATACGCATTGCATCACTTGGTGCCTTTTATTTCATTTTTTTCTTTTCATCAATCTATCATCCGTCCCAGCTGCATTGTAAAGTCTTTACTTATTTAGAACATGTTTATGAATATTGTGTTTTATAAAGTCTATACCTCCCCTGATACTAGTAGTTCTAGAAATGAAATTGGATTTGAAATCCCTGGTTTGATCAAAATTTACACAGATTGTTCAAATTCTTTAAAGTTTTCAGACAGCATCCTGCATACAAACTAATCAATTGAATTAGGCAACAACCTTACCTCCATTTAACTCTATTGAGGTAATCAGGTTTAGGTCATAGTAACTTTTACAAGGTTTTATTTAGGTTAGCTAAAGCTTGCCTATACAACTTTGGTGTGTCTGACATCCTCTGGTTATCTGTCCAGTCCCCTGACACCTGCTCAAACATCTCTTACAGTCCCTTCCTTCATCCTTGATGGTGAAGTGAAGTGAGCGATAACCAAGCAGACCTCTTTCCTTCTCTCTCTGTCCCTGTAAATTGAGCTGCTACATGACAGTTCTATTACCTCCAACTTCCACGGCTAAATCAAACACTTAAGTGTCTGAGTGATTACTCACACTCTACACAAGGGTCCTTAGTCTTCCCACTTTCTTAGGTTCCTTCTGTCTCCCCTTTAGGAAGAAATTATTTTCTGTTAGATATATACAGTCATACAATGTGCATGAGATGTTTTTCATTTAGTTAACATAATAACAAAAGTATAGCAATCTCACATCAACCATAAAATAAAGACTGAAAAAGTTGAGGGTATAAACTGAACTGAACAAACTAAAGACAAAAACAAGCAACACAAATCAAGAAAGAACTGAACTGGATAACGCAATGCAAATGATAACTGTTTATTCAACTTCACTGTCAATGTTCCATTAAATGTATTTCAGGCAGCAGTAATGAGAATATGACATGTCAGGTTTCAGTGTGCACGTTCTTGAGATTTTGATCACATCTTCTAAAGAAGTTTAATCTCAGTAAATCGCTGACAAACATTACACACATACATTGTGTATTGGAGAGGCATTTGATGAGGTAAACGAGTCAGCTTGATGGAAGATGTTTTTATTTTTAAGAATGTTTCACAGTCTCTTACAGGTCAAGCTCATTTTGCAAGATATCTGTTGTATAGATGATTTCAAATTTATTTTTTCAAATACGTATTATAAGTGTGACCTAGTAACCGTTGACGGCCTCTGACTAATTTTGAAACATTTTGAAGAAATGTACTTAAATGTGAACTATTGCAGAAGCCACATTGTGCTGCTGCATAATTTACAGAGGGAATTGATTATTAAAAAATATGTTTTTTCTTCAACAATGTAACAAAAGATTGTCTGGCAACATAATTGCCAAGTATTTCATTTTCCAATTTACTGATGGGGATACATGGTAACATTCAGACGGACTAATACACTTAAGGTGATAGTCCAAAAAAACATCAGCGGATTTACATTTTAGATTATAAGGTCAAAGAGAGGATGTAACTCGTTTTGTGATATCAGGAGTAGACTGGATTTTAAGGAGTACTGGAGTAGACAGTTGGCTCCTATGAGAAACATCCATAGTTAAAACCTGAATGCTCATCCTCACATAAACATTGATTATGGCTGACTTGGACCTCATTTTCACACAATATGTTGTGGTTTTGTAATTTTCAAACTGCAGTCCTTGTAGAATCTGTTTTCACTCTCACCCCAGCTGCTGCCTCTCTCTCTCTCTCCCCCGCACACACTCACACGTTACAGTAAAGCCGTCAGATTACGTGCTGTTTTCTTTAGGAGTTGAGTTTCCTCAAGACAGCAGCTTTCCAAACTTTTCACATTTAACAACAAAATGTCCCCATAGCCCATCCCTCTGTCCCTATCATCTTCATCTCTTTCTTTTCACCATGTCTCTAGCTCCTTTCACTGTCCGTCTCCTACAGCAGCCCCAGTGTGCCACACATTATCATTTCAGAGAACACACACAGCAGCGCACACACTGCTGCACAGATGGGTAGCATGGTCTCTTTCTGACAGATGAATAGGTAAATATTTCCCTTCCCATATTGTCTTTCTTCCACTCTCATCCTCCCATCCCTCCACCCTTCTCTTTCCTCTCTACACCTCCATGCCACACTCATCTTCTTTCCCTTGCCGTCATTTTTCAAGGCTCTTCGGTCCCAATGGTCTCGCCTTCATCTTATCACGGGGGCCGCTCACAGGCATCTGTTGTGCAAACACGCTTGCGTACACATGCACATATTTTGAATATATGATGAGAAGGATGGCTGTATGTATATGGAATCTCATACTCACGTATGCATGTATGAGGGCCTCAGCAAACAAAGAGTTGATGATAATTGTGCTGAAGACAATGGTGTGTTTTATAAAGCTTAATTCAGCCTATTGAGGCAGATGGGAGACTGACTGTGTGCTTATCTTGAGTTTTAATTAAATGACTTTAGTCTCCTATGAACACATTTCCCTGTGTAAATGCTAACTCAGACTGGTAGCACTGTATGTCTAATGGAGGTTACTGTCTTCAGGGATGTGGTCTTTTTGCCACCAGGAAGAGAAATGACTGGAACAAAGCACACACACAAACACATCTATTTTCCTCCCCTATTGTCTCTTTTGATTTAGTGGCTTCAGGGCTCTACTGTCTTTTTACTCTCAAGTAGCTACAAGAAGTGCTGCATTAGTGACTAGCTGTTCTTAAAATGGTCTATCCTCCTACATTCTCTCAACATACAGTGCACCTAACATATTTACAGGGGTATTTGATCCCATTAAAACAAATCATTCATATTCTGACATATTGCCAAACGGAGGACTAATTAAATGTATCCTCTATAAACAGACACTTGCACACATGCATTTAAAGATGCTATTTATAGTGGCAAGTTTTGAATTTTGATGAAACTTAATAAACTGCGATCTCCCTCTTTTTCTCTGAAGTGGCAAAAGTACACACATTCTTTACTCAATTAGAGGTACAGATACTTAGAGAGTCCTGGTTCAACTTTTTTACTTGAGTAAAAGTGAAAAAGTACAGTACCTGAAATATGCTCAGTAAAACGGTAGAAAGTACTCTTTCTTGGCAAAGCTAACTGAAACTTCAAATAGGTTAAATCTCCCTCCCTTGTCTGTCTCGGCGCATTACGTCATTATGTTGTTTTCGTCATGTTACATCTGTCACCACGATATGCAGCGGTCTTCATGTTGAGAGGGCGTGCAATGAAGTGAAAAGTTGTCAGAAACATTAATACTCAAGTAAAGTACAGATATCTGAAAAAACTACTTAAGTACAGTAATGATGTATATATAGTATTATATAGTATATTATTATATGCTTATATGAGTCTGCATTAATTCCTACCCTTAATATTTTTTCTTTGTCTCTATTCCAGCATATAACACTTCTTCTTCTTTTTGTTTCTTGGTAGAACCTTGTCTGATATCATTCTCTAATCAATACAAATCATTGTTAGCTCTTTCTCCGGGCCTGAAATACCAGATACTATCTCATTTCATAGATCCTGTTGTGCTCTCTGTTTATCTCCTTTCCACACACAAGCGACTCATCTTGCTCTGTGTCAGTGGCAGTGTTTCGGAATGTCATTCTGCATCCATTTCTCTCGGTTTATTGGTTACTCATTTCTCTTTCATAAACATTCGTATGTTGTCAGATATGTCCTGGTTAGTGTGACAATGGCGCACATACAGTTAGTCTGCTGTGTTTGAACAGGTGCATGTCTTTCTATTTTTTCCCAATAGTTGCAGAACTCTGTTTGAGTCCTGCTTAACATTAGATAGGAACAATGAATTGAGAATGTTTGAGAAGTTTTTTGACGTTAAAAATAGAAATGTGGAGTACAATAGGATGAATGGAAATAAAAGCTTCAGCTTGTTCAAATCTTATTCACTGTAAGTGTTATCCACCACTTGTGACAAAAGTGAATTCCTGGTTTGACATATAAACCAGTTTTTTGATGTTTTAAAGTTTCAAAAATAGCCCTCTTGCTGCATCGATTTAATTGAAAGCAAGTTGAGCTGACACCTAATCTATCTTTTCTTGATTTTCTCCTTTCCTGTCTATCTTTGACTGTTTCTTGCACACTGGTTTTGAAAAGTGAACAATAACAAGATACATTTCTCCTCTCTCATTTTAACAAGGAGAGTGTCAGTGTGCTTCTTGTTCATTAGTATCACACATCGCACCTCCATCACCCTTAGATCTGGGAGAGACAGAGGTGTCAAAATGACACTGTGCGTGCGCATGTTTTTCTGCCTCCACCTTAGGAAAATCCACAAAGGCCAATTCACACCAGTCTTTCTCTTTCTCTCAATATTCTATCTCCATGTGTTACTTTGCACCCCTGGCCTGAATTGTAATTTTTTTCCAGCAATGGTGTAAATTTTCTGAGCACTGCTGAAAGAATGAAAAGGACACATTGGCTACCTACAATATATACCTCAATATATACCTTCTCACCACTATTACCAACAAATTGGATATACAAGCCTTGAGGAGAAGCAAAAGCTAGTTATCTATTGAGGCCAAAAATAAATTAGCTTGTTTGTTCGCATTATTAATTTTATTTACCTTCCCTCCCACTGTTATTAATGAAATAGCTTGTGGGAGTATATTATAGATATTTTATACTCTTATGGCAAGAGCATTACATAGGAATAAATGTGAGTTTATTCAAACACCTACAAAAAAACGTTACTCACTGATGACTATAATGTGGGTACACACGACACAGTAGGGAACCTTGGTTCCAAAAAATGAACTATATCTTCCCATTTTCAGGACACTTTACTTGATTAATTATTGTCGAAAGCCCACAGGCTGCAAATAGTCCTTTGTTTACCAAACAAAGTGAAGGATTAAAACTGTATTTTGTGTTAAATACTCAGAGGGTTTAGAAGCACTGCTTGAGGGGATTCAAGCAAATGTTAATCACAAATAGAGAATTATTCATTTATTCATCCTTTTAACCATTCCATGCTCAGATTTTTGTTTTTAATTTATTTAGTTTTACTTTGGCATATGGGATATGTCAGGCAGATCTGAGAGGTCAAGGATGCCTTTGCCTGCAGGCCATTGGTTAATATTAATGACCATCAGCCAATTGGAACTCATCAATAGGCCAAAGGTTATCATGGGGTTGCAGATGCACAAAGTTAATGTAATTAAAGATGCATCATGTTGTCGATTGCAGAGAAAGTGTCTTTTCCACTCTTTTCCTAATGTCTTTGTTGAGCTGTCTTTCTCTTTATCGGCCTGTCGTGTTTGCTTATGTGAGTGTTTTTTTGTCTTAATGTCTTATGCTTTTCAAGGATTTTCAAATCCTAAAAAAAGATACGTATTCTTACTTTTTATTTCATTTCTCTCTTTGTTTTGGTGCTCATCTGTAAGAGGAGGGAACAATTAAGGAATTACAACCGCAGAAGTGAGATGCTTGATTAAAAATGAGTGAGGAGGGCGCCCGGTTAGCTCAGTCGGTAGAGCTGTTAACCCATATACGCAGCAGGCCGGGTTCGAGTCCGACCTGCGGTCCTTTGCTGCATGTTGCCCCCTCCTTCTGCCCCCCTTTCCTGTCTCTGTCCAGCTATCTCTATCAAATAAAGGCATAAAAGGCCAAAAAAATTATACTTTAAAAATGAGTGAGGAAAGATTTTTCAAAGAGGATCTGCCAGTTGTCGGTTACTAATAGCATCTTGGGTTACTTTTACAGACAGCTTGCAATATAACACATTACAGTAAGAGGCTCCAGTGTACTGCCTATTTCATTCCATTTAGATGTTTGATGTCAGAAAGCCTTTAATCAATGGCTTGCCTTACTTGTATTGAGAATGGTTTTCAATGTTTTCCGTTTTTGATATCATTCCAAGTCTGTCTTCAATGAGAAAAAAGGTCACTTTGGCAACTAACAGGATCCTCATAAAACAGGCAATTGGAAAGCTAGCTTGTCACAACTGGATTTTGCTGCTCACAATATTATTATGAATAAAATAATGTTTCCATCTATATTTATCATATTGCTAATTTTGCCCTTTATGGTAATTTACAGCTACTTTAGCCATCACAGATGATGCCTTTGGGATCAAGACTGTTTGAAGACTTAAGTGTTTGAAACTGTATGCTAACATGTCAAAACAGCATATATTTCAATGGGAATATCAAGTATGTACTCTAGAGATACATGGCTTTCAGACAGTGACGACTTAGTGTTGGAGATCTTTTACAAGCTGCCCAACTGTTGTCAATAAAACAAAATAATACGACAATATAACTAATCAATGCATCTATTCCCACACTCTACTGGCCACGATTAATCCAACGAGCCAACGGGTCAATAATCAATAGCTATTGATTGGCAGCTGAGGTTGCTAATCAGGGTTTTGATTGGTTGAATGAGTCCATGGGGAACGGCTTCACAAAGGCATGTAGCAACAGTGGGAAAGTGTCTGAGAGTTGTTTGAGATAATTCATAAAGTAGTAGTTGGAGGTTAATTATGTATTGTATATGTTGATGTTTTGGTCATTTTTATGATTTGTTGTCCCCAAGAGATTCCTCTGGAATAAAGAATATTGCTCTCCATTTAGCTCTGCTCCCTGATTGAAAAATGAATAACCAATTCAACATAGATAACAATTCTGTGAGCTGTTGGCACTAACAGATGGAACTGGTGTGAAACCAAATGCTATAGATTGACTTCACGATGGTTCTCTCTGATGCTATTGTTTGTTTTAATGTTTTTTATATCCAGTCAGGTTCAAATGGTTACGCTTGCTATTTCTCTGCAACACCAGATGTTAATCAGAAGTGAAGAGCCTTTCTCAAAGGGCACCTACACACATTGTTTTTAAAAATGGATATTACAACAAGTAAATGACAGAAACTATGACATATGGCATAAAAGGTTCTGTCTGTCTCTCTTTAAGGGTCCCAGGTGTAACCATAGCTACAGATATAATCTGTGGTTTTCCTGGAGAGACAGAAGAAGACTTCCAAGAGACCGTAGACTTGGTGAAACTCTACCGATTCCCAAGTCTCTTCATCAACCAGTTTTACCCCAGACCCGGTACACCTGCCGCAAAGATGGAGCAAGTACCAGCACATGTGGTGAGTGTGGACAAGAAGATGGAGACTACTAGGCGTCTGACATATGTGATTTGGGCTTAATTTAGCTGTTCATGCCTTAAAGTGAGAGAGATGTGAGCACAATTCACTTTACCTTTACACACAGTCTACACAATACGGTATGTTTGCCAGCACAAGTTCTTTAACAGGCGATAACTTTAGTATTTTTAGTACGGGACTGTAAGGGGGTTAGGGATATCTTAAACTTAAAACCAGACAGAATATTTAATAATAATAAATTATTATACAAAATTACTGGAGTAATACATAGTTAGACTAGTTGTACTTACACTGTGTGTGTGTGTGTG
>NW_023339807.1:10512012-10513341 GCF_004916995.1 Morone saxatilis | reverse complement strand
AAATGTAAAAGCCTGTTCCAGTTCTGTCATGACTTCTGTATGAATTTTAATTTGACTAATCCTGAAAGACGTGTGTGGGGAGGAGAGTGTGAAAGTTACTGTCCCTTTCAGACAGACAGACACACGCTCTACAGACAGTGTTAATGTTTAAATGTTAAAGCCTGCATTTAAGTTAAACATTTGATGCTGGGACCAAAAAATCCTTTGTTTAAGTGAAGAACATCTGGTTGGCCTTTAATTGTGCAAAAGGCATCTGACTGTGATAGGATCTTAAATTTGTCAGTCAAGCCTTTGTTGGTGTTATAACTGCAAATAATTCATCAAATGAACAATTATAATTATTACAATTGGCACAGAGAGAGGTGAAATTGGGACCTTTAGATTGTTTTGCTGATACTATCTGACATTTAGGAAGATTTATTGGCAGAAATGGAGTATTATAGGACATACATTTAAAATATTTTTCCCTTGACTTCAATACAAGTCAGAGGTTCCTTGAAGCCAAGATGGAAAGGCCTTTAGTAAAGTAGACTAACTGCAACACATTGTCTCATTGTGGTTGCTGCTTCATTTGAACCTCTCTTATTGTTCAATATATAACCACACAAGTCCTGAGTCCTGTGGTTCTGTCTGTCCTCCTCTCTCTGTCTGCTGCTAAATAAAACAGTTAATAGCTATTGAAGCCATAATTGTTAAGAAAGGTGTGTGAAAGAGGGAGAGTAAGCGAGAGAAACACTGATCAAACACATGCACTAATATATTATTTAAATATTCCCATTCAATCCCATTCCCAAAGATGTTATAAAACACTTGTATCCAACACAATGCAACAGTTCCAACATTATTGAATCTTAACTATGGCACACATGCTACTTGTGCTTGTCTTCTTTGACTTTTTTTCTGTAGTTTGACCTCTTACAGTATTCTATACTCTATACTGTATGTTCTATCATTTCTTGCATTTGCACTCTTGCACTCTTTACTATCAAAGTGTTGACACATCTCTTTCAAGTGTAGCGTCTTCATAAGTAATTCTCTTTTTCCTTCCTTACTCCTATCTTCCTTCATTCTCAGAGGAGGAGCTGAGTGTGTCTTAGAGGGATCAATCCCCAGACACACATCACTGCTTCTCCTCTTATCTTTTTCCCCCTCTCCTTTCTTTCTCCTCCATCTGTCTTATCCGACTTTTATTGTCAGTGGTTGGATGTCAGCACATATCTATCCAAGACTTGGTTGCACAGGCAGCTCTTTGATTGTCAGACTGTGGCATATTGCTGGTTCCTGTTGAAACCTACTGTCAAATAAGCCTTTTATTTTATTTTTTATTTT
>NW_023339807.1:10511770-10511952 GCF_004916995.1 Morone saxatilis | reverse complement strand
ATTATCTGAAATATAAAGGCAACAAAGGGGGGGGGTGACTTCATTTAAACTTCCTTGAATGATCTCTGTGTTCACATTGTCATCCTGCATTTCTAATAGGCATTTTCACTGGTCAATTATATATATGAATGTTTTTTGCATTTTTTTTTTACATTTTGCAATTCAGTTAAACGCTGCCATTG
>NW_023339807.1:10508028-10511750 GCF_004916995.1 Morone saxatilis | reverse complement strand
AACTATACATTTGCATTTGTTATGATTACATTACATGTGATGAAAAACTAGCCAGTTGACAACTTCTCCTTCGGTGTCTTTGCCTCTGCCATGATGTCTGTAGAGGATGCTGAGCCTGGTTACGTTGTCTGATGGCCCGTCGCTGGTTCTGATGCCCATTTAGGCTCTGCTCCCCGTTAGCACTCCTGAAACTCTCTTCCTCCCAGTGGTCCCAGTGGTCCAAAGCTCCTGTGCTAGCAGTATAAACATCAACGGTGCACTATTGAGCACTCACTGAGCAAATTAGCTAACGGCAGCTAAGTTACAGGTCGCAGCAGTTAGTGGTTATTTTACTGTCCATCGGAAATTCTGTAAATCATGGAGAGTTGAGGCCCAGCCAGAGGACATCAGAAGGAAAACCAGAAAACATTTTCTCCATAATTTATGATCCAGTTTCACCAAAATCTGGGACATAGTTGGGGATGTTTGACTAAGTGGTTGTAAAGTGAACTTAAAGTGAACTGACACCAAATTACGTAGTATGAACAGGCATACAGGGCACAGAGTGGGAATAACAGAGACACCTTTGACCCTATCATAGGTGGCATCAAAATGAATAAGTTACTTAATGTTGCTTTAATTTGTGCCTGACAGAGAATAGTAAAGGTTGAGAGAGAGTTATAATAATATGTTAGGGTCCCTATAACCAGTACACCTGTTTCAGCGGTTAAAGATGCACACAACATCACACCATCAGTCACCATGCACCTGTTCTTACACACATACACACACATACACAGACACACACACACACACAGCGAGTGGTGGCAGCTAGGCGACGTCTAGGCCATGTAGGGTCAGTCATTAATAAAGTGCACCAGATGGTTTGTCTGGAACACAACTGTGTTGAATAGCCACAGGAGGGATGGATGGAGAACTAGATGAAGTAGGAAGCGGAGACAGAAGGAGGCCTGAGAGAGAGGGACGTTGGGAAGAAAGGCTGTGTGGTGAAGCTGGTGGTTTGTGCCTATAGTTTACATTAACCTTACAAATGAAGCACACTCTGCAAAAAAAAATCATGCAGATATTTACCTTTTCTTATCAAGGTGGAGCAGATCTTACTCTGTGTGATTCAGTGATTTTAGCATTCCTCAATTTACTATTCCTTGCAGCACAGATATATCTAAGGTGGGTCTGGACTTAAAAGCAGGTATGATGAACTGGTTAATTGAACTGTCAGTACAGCCCATTCTCCAGAATACAAGCAGTCTCACTCAGTCACTTGTGTGTAGAGAGTGTGTTTAGGGTAATGAGCAGGGATAGATAATGAGGAATGAAATTGGTTTGTTTGAGAAAGGTTCCCAGATCCCTTTGATATCCTGGAAATGTATAGACTATCTGTCTGATCCTGGAAAACACTGATTTGGACAAATGCAGAAAATTACCTAAAGTACGTAAACTGAGGTTAGCAAAAAGAGTAACTGACATTATGTAAAATTGACAAACAGCAGACTTCCTTAAGTCAGTTAGTTGTTTTTCCACATTTGGTCCTTTGTTATGTGAGCACCTAGTTGGCTGTTAGCACTTCTAAAAAGGGTGTAAAAATGAGCCATAAAAATCTACTATATTACTACTACTACTATATTGATGATGTTAGATTAAAAATGTGGTTTTGCTTTAGCAGTCTGATTTCCAGCCATGAGAAAAGCACATATTTGAATAGAAAAACGACAGATTTGTCTCAGTAAGTCAGTGAGTGAAGCAAAGAAAACACATAGATCTGGATAGGATCCAGCTGTGATGTGGTCCAGGTGTTTAGAGGTATCCGTAGGTCTAACTTTTACCTATTGTAATAGATGATATATGAGAATGCAAGATCGAGCGGAAAGCAGAGACAGATGGAAAGAATAGGAGACCACAGGGATGGAGGGATGGAGGGAGCATGTTGAGAATAAAGGGATGTGAATGCTATTAGCTTGGATCTCCATAATCATCCCCAGGTGACTAGAACTTAGCCTTGATAAATGGACTTGGTAAGTAGAGGTGTGTGTGTGTGTGTTTGGAGGTCTATTGGTCTATCAGCAGCTGCTGAAGAGAAAGAGAGAAAAAAGTGAGGAGATTAGCTATTCTAGTGGGACAGTGTTTTAATTTCCCTAGGTTGTAATTGGTTAGGAACTCCATTACCCACAAGACACTACTGCGGCAGCTGTCAAAGTGAAACAGCTGGCCAGCCACTAGTAGCTTCATCTCCTAGCTTCACTATCATTTATCTACGCCTCGACATACACACAAACACTTGCATAGACGCACACACAGACACATACATGCATGCGTTTTTCCCCTCTCTATTTCAAACGCAGGCTCTCTCACAGACATATCAGGGGAGATAATAACACTTGACTAAAGGCAGTCTAACAGGTATTAAGGTGGAGTTAATGGTTAAGTTGCTGTCTTGGGCTGGGTAGGCCTGAACTTAACTGGAATGTAATAATGGAAGGGATAACACATTGCATTTTAATGGTCACAGTTTTCACTTGCAACATTCAAAATCTTTACCCGAATAAGTCGTCAGTATGCTGGCCATCCTGGAGTTTTAACTAGCTGGAGGGACTGACAGTAACAGTGTTATAGAGGGTGTAAAAAATAAAGATCTCCAGTAGGTCTCAGTATAAAAACACATAGAAGTGTGTGAATATGAGTCTTAATGGCATGATGTTGAAATGAAGTTTGATGACGTTTTATAGTTCTATAGTTTATAGTATCGTCTGACTCAAAATGAAGAGCAGCTGTGAGACATTTAACCTATGTTGAGTGTGATCATAGCTCACACATACATATGATCATATTCCTGTGTAAGTTTAGCATATCACATTAAGCCTGGCAGAATAAAATGTTATCGTTCTCCCTCTGTATTAACAGTTTATAATATATAACTTGAGTACACCTTAGTTAACATAACATGCAGCTCAAGTCAATATAGTTGGAACATGTAATGTGTAATGACCTTTGTAGAGAGAGACAGACACACACAGACACGCCATCACCATATGTGACTAGTCTCATCTGTGAATGCTTTTTAGGAAGTGTTTATCCTTTGCACACACACATCCAACCACACACTGAATAATGCCCAATGGTTTTCTTGAAGGTAATATACACACACACACCCAACACACACACACGCACGCACGCACCACAACAAACCACGCTGTGGGCGTGGCTCTATTAGCACTAACATCTGCCTGTCATTAGTGAAAGACAAACAGGCACTACCGGGTGAGCCAGAAGCTAATACAGTTACGGCCTAAGGGCAGATCCGTGTTTACCCCTTGCGAACAACCTGGTCGTGTAGGCATGCCCATATTCTGTCTACCAACAGCCTATGCATCCTCATGTGAGAGAGTTTTACATCTCTTAGAACTGATGGCAAATTTTAGACATGCGCATCTACGACATGCTCACATGCCATAACTGCCTGACTTTTCTGGATTATAATTCACTTACTGAGTGTTTTCAGATTTTCTTTTTTATATTTTTTTTTTAGTAGTTTAGTTGTTGGTGATTTTTAACTAAAATATTATATGCCATTCTGAAGACTACTTCACCTTCTTGTGTCTGATATCATGACTCTATTCCAGGTTGTTGTCATTAACTATTAGAAATCATAGCTTAGTGTGGGTCCATTGCACTTAAGAAATTTGTTAGCTTGCCCTTAGAGTTTCATAGCCTTGCCACATCACATT
>NW_023339807.1:10502372-10507928 GCF_004916995.1 Morone saxatilis | reverse complement strand
TTCCTATCAAGCCAGCTTTTTCCCTAGTCTGGGGTTTTAAGCTGGGATCTCACGAATGTCCATTCTTGCCTCTATGTTTTAAGTACAACATTACTGCATAAACTGCGTCTCTAACAACAAGTAAATGAGATACGGTCTCCGTCCATAATATCGACCGTCATTTGGTTATGTAGGAGTACAGAAATTGATCTCTGTGATACTCTCATTATTTTGTATGTTTCTCTAATCCTAATCTTGGTTCTCCGTGTTCTTTTTGCTTTTTCTCTTTCCAGTTGACTCCCTTTTGTTCTGTTCATGGATTGGCTGTCGTGAATTACCTTGAGTATTTGGCATGTTTTCACACTTATGTCCAATTTTGAGTGTCCAGCATAGTGTTTGATTGAGTCAATGTGTCCAGCCCCGTGTTGCATGTGTGTTGTGGCCTGTGGGTGTGTGTTCCATGTAGGGCGCTGGTGTATGTGTGTCCACTATTGAACTGTTTACAATTCTGGGCTGGGAGAAACTCATTGGTGGGTGAGAAATCCGTTACCTGCGGTTACAATCGTATGCCGGCCGGGCGCAGATTGTACTTAACAGTTCCCAGCACACACACCAGTTTGAGCATCATCCGACATACAAGAGTGATGTGAAGAGTGATAAGGGAAATGGAAAAGGAAGAGAGAACATGGTTGAGGAGAAATCTATGAGAGAATTGCTCCCTCACCTAAGGTGCTGCCCCAGGCAGAGAGAGAGAAGAAATGAGAGTGAGAAAGAATTGTAAGGGGGTGGATGGGCGATGAGAGTGGCAAAGACAGAATGAATTAGTAACTGAGGTATTCCCTTCACCCTGGAAGAAAAACACAGGGGTGTAGGGAGAGGTAGAGGCACCCAGGGATGCTGTGAAAAGGCAAAGAAAACCAAAGAGAAAAGAGGATTTGAAAGATTCTGGAGAGCGCTTTGGGGAGAGAAAGCGAGAATGAATCGGGTGAAAAAAAGAAATGACGAGGATGGTAAGAAGGAACACGGGCCAAATGATTACGGATTGGAATGATGCACGAAGAGACCCTTGGGTGAAACCGAGAAATGTGTGAGCAGATGGGTTGATTTGAGAATTGGGGGGGGGGGGGAAGTGAGGGTATACCCAGATGTAAGAAATAGAGAGCAGGGCGACAAGTGATGAGGGGTGGAGCGGTGAAAGGATGGGCATCACTAGAGACAGAGAACGACAAAGTCAAAATGGTTGTTAGCCGAGGTCAAGGAGCACAATCGCCACCTTTAAACACTTCTACCATAATACCTTGTTTTTGCTGCATTTACTTTTCTTGCTACGTCATCACTTTTCCACTGCTCCCTTCACTTTGTTTCTTTTCTTACTTCAGCCTTTCCACTCTTCCTGTCCAAGGGCATTAGCACAACCTGTCATGTTATTTCATGTTAACTTTCGAAAACAATGTCAATCTTCGTGAACTTGACCACACATTCTATACTTATTAATAGATTTATCTTCCTTTTCTGTATCCATTCTCTTCTCCACATCCTCAAGCTGCCTTTGCCTATCCTAAAGCTGCATTTGTCTGTCACGCTTTAATGATGCCTGTGTGTAATAGCAGAGCGACTTGTAGGTTTGCTGCTCCATATGTACAGATCAGGCCTAAAGACATTGAATCCCGCCCTTTACAAGCACTGAAAAAGACAGAGGGATGAGGGCAATGAATGCATACTCCCTTTAGCTACAGTAGCATATACATGTATCCTTCCCCCTTAGCCTGACATGGCCTAATCAGCGCGCTAATTAGCACTCTTTGTAACTGTTTCGGCCTCATGTAACTGATGCATTAACAACTGCCACACATCAAACAGTCATGTCTCACGCTCATGCATCTCATTACACATTAAGGACATGCAAGGTTAAGGCCAGACTTTGAGCGATAATAAGAGAAATATTTTCTGCCGGAGCTGGTGGGCAGATAAATGTATTTTTTTCCTCTGTTCCTTCCATATTTTATAGATTTAATGAATTACTGTAGGCGTTGTTCTCAGCTATGGTGATTATTTTTTTGTCCTTTTGTGTAAGTGACGTAATAAGTTAACATGAGTGAAACTGTACTGTCCATATTTATTATTTGTCATTTTTTTCTGCGGGACTGGCAGACGAGGACAAGCACATGCCAAGGAACAATGTTTTAGATCGTGAGTGTTGTAGGGAAATGTATTTAAAAAAAAACATACATAAAGTATGTCAGTTCTGATTAGTATAAGTGACAGATGATTCTTTTGTGCCATTTAGAGTACGTTGCCGTTTAAAGCACCAGTCCGAACCACTGTGCCAAAATGAGAAAAATACTGAGTAGAAGGTTAGCAAAAACTAGCAATAACTCCTTTGAATGATGCATCTTGATCAGCATACACTTGAAAATAAGCGCAGTGGTTTTACAGGCTTTAACTCAAAGCGAAGGCTGGGGGAGGTGGGTGGTCCTCCTCCGATTAGAGGGCGTTAACACTTTTTTTTGATATAAATGTCATGATTTAAAGTAATCTGCACAGTTAAAAAAAACAGCTGTAGTGGACTGTACTGTTTTTGAGTGGAAGGGCACATTTCATTATGCTTTGTCATTGTTGATACCAATGGACAAGTATTGTTTGTACAGTAAAATGACAAAATGCAAACAAAACAAATCAAGGAAGACAAGAAATTCAGAGGTAGTCAAAGTCAAATTGTCATACAAAGAGCAACAGATGAGTAGTTTGCACACAGGGGACCTCACCTATTTGCATTTGCTTTATATAGCAACATTTGTCCCTTTTAGATGAATGTGTTTTAATATAAGTACATACTCCTGTCATCTACAATTAAATCTAAATAACTTTTAATTGGTCTTTTGAAGTGTATTAAACATGCATTATATGAGTGGCTTTTAAACTTTAAATTTCGTATCTTCTTTTATTGTCTGCGTCTACAGAAGAAGCAGAGGACTAAAGAGCTGTCACAACTCTTCCACTCTTACAATCCCTATGACCATAAGGTAAGACATCTTTCAATGTTTGTGTTCCTGCATAACTTCCCTGGTTTACGTTTCTGTATCTGTCTGTTTCAGTTTTCTGTATCTGTCTGTTCTGTCTTGCCTTGAATATGTGCTGGTATTTTTTTGCGTGCAATTTTTTCTGCCAATTTCTTAATGACGAGTGCCCTCAGTATACAGCCTCATTCACCTCTATACCAGAAGCCTTCACTTGACATCAAAAGTGGTTGTAGGTCACCATCACCATATTGTTTTGATGGCTGTGATGAGTTTGTCGTCTATTTAAGATGGATACCTCTTGTCAGAAATCTAGTGGATGAGGGCAACTCAAGTGTTTGTTCCTGATTACATCGTGTGTGTGTGTGTGTGTGTACGTGTGTGTGTACGTGTGTGAGAGATATCATTTTAAGTCAAAGATAAATCTTCTCAACTGTTTCATATGTGTGTATTCCCATATTGTGTGTCTGTGTGTGTATGGACTCATATTAGGAGGTTAACATCTGACAGCAGACTGAACTTGCCCCTCTTTAGGCATGCTTATGATGATGAGATCCTTGTGACAACACTGTTTGTGTTTGTGCCTGAGTGAGTGAGTGAGTGACTTGTATAAAGACGTTCTTTTTCTTTTTTTGCTGTAATCATTTAAATAACACTGGTCAGATATTTTTGCCCAGTGTTTGCGTAGTGCTGTGAACAGTGGTAATTACTTGCCATTATGATGACAAATTAAGGGGAAAATAGTGTACAAGGAAGGCGGCGGAGTTAATGTGTTTTTTTTTTGTTCTTATCTGCAGTGTGAATGTTGTGAACCTGTTGGTGATTGAAGGCTTTCATGTAGGTGTCAAACTGTGTCATTAAACGAAGCTTTAGTTTGGCTATGTTTTTTGGCAGAGTTTATACCTCTAGAGGAGTTTGTGCCTGTGGTGCTGTTATATGTTACACACTAATTAAAAGGATATAAGAAAGATCACGTTTTCATTGTCACAGGCATGGATCTTTTACTCCCACACACTCAAACACACGCACATACAGGCACAGTAATAATAGTATACATGGAACACACATGCACATAAGTGAGTGCATAAACACACACCTAACACAAGCAGGGAATGTGAATTGAGCGAAGTTAGAAGTCTTCATAATACATTAACACGTTTGCATCTAAATTAGATATTTAGTATTTGTGAACATGCTTTCTCCAAAGGACGATTCCTGGAGGAATTTAGAAACCATCTGTGTGACAGTGTACCATATTGAGCCTGTTGTGCTGAGTGTCTCCATCTTACTATATATTACTGAACGCTTAGTTCTGTTATGCCTTTTTGTGCTCCCTGGTTTGTGTGTGTTTTTGTGAAGATGCTAATTCATGAAGGTTTAGATTGTTCAAGGAGTTCAATTATGCTACAGCAAATGTCCTGGAATGCCCCACGAAGCACAAGAAATTGTCCAGGCTTTTATGTAAAACCCAAAAAAGAAACATTTCATAACAAGTTGTCATGGTACACAGGTTCAGTTTCTTAAAATTCTACTGCAGTAAAATCCACTTTTTCAGTTCCCATCTGTATGTATGTGTATTATTTGTGAAAATAGAGGGGGTGAGTGTATCTCAAAAGATAGATTTTGTGTGAAGTACCACTTTAAAGGCACTGCATTGTCTCACCAGATGTAAGACCTCTTAATTCACTCCGAGCCAGTGTGCCGCTTGAGATCCTCAGGGAGGAAGCCCCTGTCCATCCCAAAGTTAAGGCTAAAGATGAAACATGGACCCAGTCACAGCCCCAGACCTTCTAAAATCCCCTCTTCTAGAAGTCAATAGAAATGTAGTCATAAAAAACAGTGTATCCAATTTTTACAACAATGGTATTTTTAATTTGTATTTGTATTTTTACATTCAGCTTTTCTTGTACTATAAAACACATTGTTAACTATGTTGAAACACATTAAGTGGCGTTTAAAATTGCACTGATAAAAACAATGGCTCTTATTATTGCTAAATAACATCATATGTTTTAAATCCTCAGCAGAGTAAAATTTCAACTAATTTACTGATAACCTTGCCTATTTCACTACATTGTAAATACAATGTATCAAACATAATCCCCTCCTGTTATGTGCTATCTGATAGCCCTCATATATAAATAATTTTAACATTTTAAGCAAGTTTCTTATAAATCTTCCATGTAGCTTCACTTACAGCCATGGTTCTGTAGGTCGTATTCTATTCCCATAGATTATGTAGATGCGTACATAAATCACATTGCATTACAAACCCAGATAGCTGTGAGATATGATTTAATGATAATAAATCTAATGTCAAGCATGCTTCCTCCCAGATCAGCCAGGGTTCTGCCTGTCCTTGCCCATGTCCATACACCGTGGAGATGTGGAGGCAAATCAGCTTGTATTAAGCCTATATAGCCGTTAGATAGAAATAAATGAAGTCTGATAATGTCCCTCATTTTACATTAAATTCCCTTGGGTGTCTGGCTTTTCAGCTTACGGTTTATGTAAGGATATTATGTGTTTACTAACACGTGTTTAGGTGTGTGTGTGTGTG
>NW_023339807.1:10491005-10502352 GCF_004916995.1 Morone saxatilis | reverse complement strand
TGTGTGTGTGTATATATGTGAGTGAGAGGGGGATTGAGGGAGACAAAGAGAGAGAGAGTGCACAGTTTTAGAGGGTAGGGAGAAATGGGTGTCTTTACAACCATTATTGTTAATACGTATCCTCCTATAGGTACGAAAAGGTCATTAATAAAGACTGAGTCAGGGCGGGGGGTTGGTGAAGCTTTATTGCTCCATAGCTCCAGGCTACCAACCAAATGAAACAATGTTTTTAAATGAACTAATTGTTTTTTTGTTGTACCAAGCTTGTTTCTTAATCTCCTCTGGGTAGCTCTGAATCACAAATGTGGAAAATGACTAGCTAAAACTGTCAATGAGAATAAATATTGTTTTGTTTCTTTCTTTGTTTCTTTCTTTGTTTCTTTCTTTGTTTCTTTCTTTCCTTTTACTCTGCTTCTATATAATATACAGCATTGTAGATGTTTTCTTGTGTTTACTTTAATTTCATTTACATGTAGACAGTTGTACTCTTGTGTATGTTTAAGAAACAGAAGTAGTGTGTGTGTGTGTGTGTGTGTGTGTGTGTGTGTGTGTGTGTGTGTGTGTGTGTGTGTGTGTGTGTGTTGGTGTGCGACGCCCCACGCCTGTGTGTGTGGTGTGTGTGTGTGTGTGATGATTAATGTGAAATATCCTATAGCCAGATGGTGCTGAACAAGGCCCATCCATCAGCAATGAAAAGACCAGTGGGCAGAAAGCTGGCGGAGCACTTTGTCTAGGGCCAATGCCCCACAACGGACACACACGCACACACTCAAAACATTACACACATACTGTAGACTCTGTAAGGCCTCTACTGTGTAACCTACTGAGCCATGTTGGAGCCTTGTGTTTTGTTTTGGAATACAGGTTTTTCCTTTTTTTGGTGACTGGGTCCCACATAAGTGGTTGAGC
The DNA here is from genome assembly GCF_004916995.1 of Morone saxatilis. Lineage (NCBI taxonomy): Eukaryota > Metazoa > Chordata > Actinopteri > Moronidae > Morone > Morone saxatilis. The sequence goes on along the minus strand of NW_023339807.1, from coordinate 10,501,443 downwards.
CTGATGCAGTTTTGACATTTAGAAGTCTGCAACCTATTTTGGTCCACAGAGTTTAAGGATCAAGTAGGTGCATGTTCTACCATTTTAGTGCATGGTTTGTGTTCATACGAGTTTCCGAGAATCAAAATGAATTGTATTGGTAACCAGTATGAACCAGTTACCAGGTGTCTGCAAATTGGACTTCAATTGGAATCACAATTTAAAAACTAACCAAGGTGACACCAATTTTATGAACATACTTGCCTTTTATCAGTTCTGCCTTGTTCACATGCACATGAACACATTTATATATGGGATCATCCCTTACAGCCAGTATTTTCAACCTTTGATCACAGCTGAGTTTTAAGTTGTTACGAGAGGGCTGTTTCCCGTGTAATTGGGACATTTTAAACTAACACACTACTTTATGGTCTGAAGCCTTTTTTCCTCTCCCCTGTATGTAGGCCTCTGCTCTGCCCGTTTTGTGGTCACATTAGAAGTAATTATTCCTGCTTTTATTCATCAGTGAGATTCAGTGAGTGTCAGGGGTGATACACAGCGCTACAGGCATGCTTTCCATGTTTGTCTAGAGTGACCACAATTTATTCCCCTTTGCAAACGTGTGCATGTGTGTAGTCAGAAAAAGTGTGTGAACTCTACACTCTTTGCTGCATCGCCATGTCATCTGGTGTAAAATTTTTCCTCCTGAAGGCTTTGCCCTATTAGGTTGTTGCTGTGCAACTCCCATGATTTTCAGCAAAGTTAACGTGTGTGTGTAGGTGTGTGTGTGTTTGTGTGTGTGCGCGCGCATTCAGCTGTTTCTGGCAGAGCTAATAAAGCCCCTCTCCCCACTCACACCACACTGTCCTCGTCTCCTGAGAACACACACACAGACACATACATGCATTTTCCATGCTGTGTTCATAGGCCTGAATGACAGGGGTGACAGTTTTCCCTGCGGCAAGAGAGGAGGGACAAGCTGTCAACATGGCCCGTTGCACCTGCCCAGCCACAAAAGACACAGACAGAAAGAGATAGAAAACTGGAAGTTGGAAATAGAGAGGGAAGAAGAGGTGGGTAAATGAAAGGCTGAAAATGAAAGACTAACGAGAAAAAGACGGCGTTTGCAGAAAATAAAAGACTTAATTACACTCAATAAACTTTCCCCCTTCAGTTATTCTGAAATCCCAGTTTCCCTTATAGAAGTTGACATAATTATTTATCATTTGAAGAAAAAGAAAAAAATGTTAATTAGTCTAACAATTCTCTCTCTCTCTCCAACAGATGACTTTTTTCATATTTTCCCACACTTTGCTAAACTAAACAAGTAGTGTTCTGCTCTTTTCCCTTTTGGCAATTTTAATTACTTTTATATTGTAGAATTATTTTTTTCTTAAGCTGCTGTTGTTTTGCATTGTTTTGAGGATCTAACTTCTATCTTTGTCAGAACTTGACATTTGCGTGCCACACGTTCACACTTTTTTTTTCTTTTTCTGTTAATTAACTGACTATTCAGGGCAAAAGAAGGAGGGAGTGGAAGAAGGGTGAAAAAGGCAGAAACACTGGATATGTCTCTTGTCTTTCCTTGTCTGTTTCTGTTCTGTGAAAGATTTTTCTCCAGGTTGTGCAAGGCTGTTATGTCTCGAAATGTCTTCGATTTCAGGCTTTAAAGGTATAACAAGTCTTCAGTACTGTTAGTTCAGCTCTGTTGTTGCTACTATACAAATACAGTTAGTTATGTTGACATTATTTTTATGCTAACAGCTGTGCCATATGTATATGTGTGTACAGTGATATTCCACCCACATTGCAATGCTGCTTGCCCAAGACATGATTTGTTTCTGCTACTGTACAGCAGAGCACTATAGCCATGTATACATGCTCTCAATCTGTCAAGGGACTTGCACAACACATACACATGTATAGCCCCACAAAAGTACATACACATGAACCTCCATAATTACTTAGTACATTTGGCCCCACACAAACATTTACCTTTGGAATATTCCCAGGTTCTTTGTTTTTGTACAATTTATGCAACGCCACATTATAGCTACACTGTATCTGCTCCAGAGACATACTGTACACACAAACAGTATACAGCTCTGCCAAGCATGGCAACCTTTAATACTTGGTTTTTAATTCAGACCCCCCAGTAGGGATTTTTTTTAATCATCCTTTTAACTTCCTCATCTGCTTAACTCTTTACAGATTCTGTCCGCACACAGTCAGCACAGATACAGATATCAGTGATGTGTCAGGGGTTTGCAATGCACAGCCAATAACATGAAACCATTTCAATCAGGAGAGACAAGTGAATGAAGTAAAGATAATTGTTTATTCTATTATTATTATTATATATATTTATTATATCATGATATGTGATGATTAGTTTTGACAGAAAGTCTTTGGCGCTTAGACCCTACAGGGAGATTTCTGTGATTGAGGGGCAGCCAGATTAATCCACCATGGAGAACAGACACTGGTGGTGGAAGCTGATGAATCTGCGAAGACTGGGCAGTGATGGGGAAGTGGAGGGGCGCAGCATGACATAACAGCAACATGACTGACCTGAAAGCAGAGAGAGAAACTATATTAAAAATATATTTAAAAAGACAGCTGCAAGATGATAGGCTAATGATGCATGTGTGTCAGTTTTTGGATAGATGAGACCAGCTGATGACAACAGCCAATATCACAGTTGACAGCCCCTGATAATGACATCAAGAAAATTAAGCGGGAGAATGAGTGAGAGGAGTGAATGCAGGATGGCAGGAAAGATTAACTACAGGCCAAAAGAATGGACTTTGTGACTCAACTTTCACTATAGCTTCATTAGGGTTACCCAGATAATCTGACAGCTCCTATCACTACTACTGTAATGTATGTGGATGCTGGTGTAGAACCCAGCACGCATTCCGCAGCAACATAATGCTTTAGGCTTTGAAAAAGGTTGCAATGGGAATTAGCGTGCTTAACCATCTACTACCACCTAGAGTGGATAATATGTGGACTACAATATGATTTGGATAAAAATGTTGTCTGCTCATTTTATACAGTCAAATCCCTTTCCCAAACCCACAGAGGCCAACAGTTTCTGAGAAGTTGGCAAATTTTCTAAATTAATGAACTACTATTTGTGACAATTATGACACAACAAATGCTGAGCCTTGAGAAAACAAAAACTGAAACTGAATCTTCTATCTACCTTTTAGAGTCCCAAAGCTCTGCTGCCAAAATGAAAAAGAAAAAGGAGATTGTTCTTGTATATAGAAAAGTTCACTTACTAAACTGAATTGGGAATTAGTGATGGGCCACAAAAAAGAGATCTAAAACATTAGTGTATAATAGCTCAGTAGCTCAAGAAAATATCTGCTCTTTCACTCCTTCTCTCTTAGTCACACTCCCGTCTTTCTCCAAGTGACACAATAATGTGTGCTGTAATGGCTTGTTGATTGCTATCATTTGTTAGGCCAAAGGCGTCAGTCTGTGTGTTATTCACACACATCAGCACAGACAGGTTCACACACTCACGCTGATATACACACACACACAGCAGTAGGCCTACAGCAAACCATGGGTTTGCCGCTACCTCTTTTTAACAGCATGCTATGTGACTGACATCTGAATGGATGGGTGGTGGAGAGGGAGTGTGTGTGGGGAGAGGGAGAGAGAAAGGGACAGAAAAAATGCATGAGGAAGGGGCATTAGGGCTTATGTGGTTAAATTGTTTTCTAGAAAGGATTGTGGGTGCATCCTGAATCAGTCAGTAGGCCTTCCATTCAGCCAGGCTCATTTTGAAGAAGGTGTGTTTATGTGTATTATCTCTATTTTCTGCACCTGCTTGGCTGGCTAAAAGGATTCTCTCTCATTTTTATAATAAATCAACCATATATAGGGTACAATAAAGTATACCATCTTCTACTTTCCTAGTAATAGGAGGGGGAGGGACCACTGGTAATGACTAAGGTGTGACAATGGCTGCAATTACTTTTCTTCTAATGACCCAAAGGCTCCATTGATATATCCAACATTAGGCAATGTTCAACAGTAATACAGTATAATACTAAAAATGATGAAAAGGGTTGTTTTAATCTTTGCTGTTGGGCCTATGAACACATAATGGGACCAAGGGGAACCTTAACAACACAGATTATTGGTTTAGAGTACAATTCCTTCTAGTCCCCGATTGGCTGGGCCTTTAACGAGAGGTCAGTGTTAATGAGGGCCATTCTGTAGTGGATGGACTCTCACTTCACAGCTCAGCATCATCACAGCTGATTATACAGAATGTGTGTCTCTTAACATTTGTCTTTTTGTGTTTGCATGTTGCTGTGCATGAACAGTATGTGAGTTTGCCATAACTGTGTGAGTTGTTACAATGGTTCGACTATCATCGAACCTGACTGTGTGTGAGCGTGCAAATGTTAGAATATATGTGTTTTTATGTATGCATGTATGCAGGCTTATCAGCCCTAGTAATTGTTTTGTCTGTGCCTGATTGCTTAGCGTAGCCTGTCATTAGAAATATTAAAGCCTGATTCCAAAAACTCACTACAATCTATATGGAAATTCAGAATTCAGCATGGTTTCAGGCTACAGGCTAATACCATGGTTCTCTCCTCCTGCCTTTCTGCCTTCCTTCCTTACTACGCTTTATTTAGCACACAGACAAACACACAAGGGTAAGAGGGAGCGCTCTAGGTACAGGAGAGAGTTATTTAGTCTGTGAATGTTATTTATGTTTCATGACTGGCCATTGCATTCACTCCCTCACATTTAAATCTTAGCTTATCACAGTATTACACGTTCACAGTTACACACTTTGTCAAGACAGATGACTAACTCAGCCAATCTCTGTGGGATTCATTGACTTTGCCTTGATAGATTCCACAGTTCCTTTGTTAGCTACTTTAGCTCCTCATTTAACAATCTGTGCAGAGCTTATCGTCCATTGTAAATTACATGTTAACACTGTTTGAAATCTTGCACTTATTGATCTTACTTGGTAGTTGCAGAGCTCTTATCTTGAGCAATGTATGTTTACAGGTTATTTACTTGTCCGAAGGAAGTTAAGTGTTACAAGTGTTGTTTTTTCCCCATATTGCTTTACTTAACATATTTAAGCATGTCCTCAAATCTGGTTATTTGTTGTTCAATTAGTCTTTTAATCAGTCACAATTAGCATTTAAAAAACTGAAAAAAATAAATCTTGTATTTTTCTCTATTCCTGAAAAGTGTACTCTTAATAAAGACCAGCTTTGCCACTGACATTGCATGAGTTGTTAAACCCTGCTCTGTTGTTCTTCTTAAGATAAGGAGTTTGGTAGACCCATCTATCTCTCCATGTGAGGGGCAACCATCAGAGGGTAATAACTCCAGTCTGACTTTTCACTCCACATCTGCCTCCTGTCTTTTTAAGTCAGCAATCACTAACTAAACCCGCCTCCTCTCCCTCACACACACACACACAGGAGCTCAGAAAAAATCACATTGTGATAGTCGTGGGTATAACATTAGGATTATGTTTGTTTTTTCAGATTTATTATTCTTGAAAAATTAGGTTGAACTGAAGAATGATCGCTTATGACAAATTAGTGATTATGGTGGTGAACTTTCTTTATGCTTTTATTACTTGAATAAAGATATAAAGAAGACAGGTTTCAGTGACACCAATGACTAGAGTTTGAATCTGAATGACTGAAATCTAAATGTTATCCTAGTTTACACGTATATAAGAAACCATTATACTGTCTGCTTTCTGTAACACAATTTCTTAAGCAAATAAACTTACATCTAGTGAAAAATAACTGAGCAGTTGCATGTAAACTTTAGTTTTACATTAACATTTTAAAACAAACACACACAGACACACAGCCCTGTAAATTAGTTGTGTGTATAGCCCCGAATGTGGGATCACTACTATAAAAGCTTTATTCTCATTATAGCTGAGTTACAAAAACTGGGGCACAGCAGGGGGGGAAAGTGATACATTAACTGGCTACAGACATAGTGTGTGTGTGTGTTTGTAGGATGAAAGAATTGAGAGTTTAAATGATGGCAGTAAAAATAGTGTTTATTTTGCTTTTTAGCCTTGTTATGTTCTTTGTTTGTGTTTTTGTGACAAAGAGTATTCCCAAGTTGTCTCATCCTGACATCTCTGAGAAAAATAAAGTTTTTCTTTTTATCTATAAATAGTTAGAGGTTTCTTTACATTCTGAGAATCTCGAATCATTGTTTAATGGGTTGGTATTGCTTTGTACACTACCTAATTTGTGGTTCAACATAAGGTCACTGTGCTGCAGGTGTGTGGAGGGGCACAGCAGATCTTCCGTAAGGTAGAAAGAACTGTATTGGTTGGTTTCAAATTCTCCTTTCTGCTCCCCTAACCTCGTCAGTGGTCTAAGAGACCATTTTCTGTTTTGAAATGTTCTGTTTAATGTTTTGTTAGATTTCTTTTGTAAACCCTTTAAAATGAGTTTCAAGTTCCAAAGGGTTTGCCATAAGGATATTATTTTTCTGTAAAAACAAAAAAGGCATCACAGCTGTTTCAGTGGTCTAGATGCACCGCCAATAACAACACTGCAGAACTATAAATCTGCTGCTGACATCTAATCAATAATCCAGCTTCATGTGTAGACAACATCATTTAGGCGCAAACAAAAACTGCAGTCAACCATGGTCGAGCTTAAAATCAATCCGATATTTATTGTTTAGTGAGAAAGTGACTAAGTCATGTTATTACAATTGTTAAACTGTATTATTATCACTTTTACCAATGATTATAAATTATTTGCTTTATTCTTAATATTCTTTATTTCTCAAACATAATACATTTCCATGTAAAAAATTCAAAACGGTGGTTGGTTGCTAGTCTCTAGACTCATTCACCTAATTTCAGAACTTAAGAGGCATATACATGTACTGGACCTGTGTCAGATAGCAGGGAAATCCCAGCCCTACTTACAAACCTATCAGAATGCGGAAGTTATAAAATACCTATTCTTTTTTTTTTCCTTTTTTCAGAACAGGTTTTTGATTGAAATAGCTTGTTTTCTGCACAAGGATGTCTGCTGTTTTGTTAATTTCATTTTGCTACCATAGCACTGCTGTAAGAGTCATATGAACAGGCCAACATCATTACTCACTTCTCCCTCAAAACACACCAGACAGATTTGTAGAATAAAGAAGAGAATCACTAAAAGATAAATGAGAGAAAAACTACCAGAGCATCGACTTATTGAAGGGGGGAAAGTGAAACAAAAGAACAAAAACAAACACCTCTGGAAAAAAGAATGAACTGAATATTTATGGTCTCAAACAAGAGAAATGAAAACAAAGACTTTTTTAAAATTTGACACCTATTCACATCTGTGGTCTTCGTTTTCATTTTTCTTCATAATCTTTGGTGGAGTCATCTCAATGTGTTGCGTATAGATTAGTGTGTTTGCTTGTTTTGCTGAAAGCCTGTTAATTGGCTGTTTGGGGCTAATAAATAGCTGTAATTAACAGACATCGTTAGGTGAGGCAGGGATGGAAAAGCTGTGGCAAACAAGCTACAGGAAAACAATGAACAATGTGGAAACGTTCACCTGGAACTTGTTGTTTATCGGGATATTTAGATTAAATGGGTAGGAAGGTAAGATTAACAAGGGTTCCCTGTTGACTGAATTCCCTACCTGATCACTTATTGTAAGCCACTCCTAATGATAGCACCAATGGAATATTAACTCTTTAGGTTTATAATGCTGGATTTATACGTTGACTCTCGCCAAATTTGTGTGTGTGGTGCAATGGAACACATGACATGAGAGGAGTTTGGAGAAACAGGTGAACTGTACCTGTCTGTCTAAAATTTTACCCAGTTTTTTAAATTGCTGAAATAAGCTTTGGTTTGACACAAGGAACGCAAAACATTAAAGTCATAAATGAAAAATAAATTGGTTGATAACTAGGAAAACAACTTGACAATAATTACCTATTCCCCAAAGTAAATTGGTGTTGCCGTGTCAGGATTTTCACAGACCGGATATCAGGATCAGTCAGCTCAATCTCAACTTCACACCTGTAAAGTTTCATGGCTTTATTTCGCACGGTTGTGACACTATCGCGTTGACAACATCTGTCCACAGACAGACAGACATATAAACACCTGGCAAAGTACTAAAAACCGCCTATGTGGTGTCTCCAGGACCACAATTTGCCATGATGACACGCAGACTCACAAGGTGAGAACAATACCAGCCACACGCTGTTGGAGCTGGTAAACATTTGGTCACACTGATGTGAATCACATGCAAATGTTAGTTACAACTGTCCAATTCTTTTTTTGTTGACTGTTGATCAGGTTTATGTTTATGGATGTTAATCAATCTATGACTTCTATATATATAGTGTAGAATTGCATCACTGTATAGTGGTAAAACTCCAACACTCAATGCAGCTTGTTTTGAACATGTACAGAGAAGAGACAGGATATATGCTGTGTGAAGCAGATGGACCTATAGGTTTAAGAGGATTCAAATGTTTTTCCCACTGAAGGTTTCTAGGATGTTGAAATTTATTGTAACCTAGTGAGTGCAGCTGATGGTCCTCACTTCTAATGGTTATTTAGAAGTGTCTCTTCCCATCATCTTACATTTCTTCTTGTCTCACTTTCAGAAGTCTGTACATTTTCTGTGTTTGAATGAAAAGAGTTTAAGACTGTGTCAGCTCTCTCAACATTTTTTATTTCTGTCTTCCAACTTTCCAACGTCTCATCTTGTCCTCACTTTGCTCGTCTCTTTCTTCTTACTTTCTTTCTTTCTTTGCCCCTCACCGCTGCTCATCTCTCTGTGAGTGTTGCTGTATGAGAGCCCAGACTTGTTGAAGCAAGTTGTAGTTGTTTGAAGTCCTGCCAGTGAAAAAGTGGACTTTAAGCCCATTAAGCAGCAAAAAAGAATCAGGGATTTTCTCTTTCTTTTGACTACAGCTGCTTGTGTTTTCATCCATGATTGTATTCCATGCCATGCAAAAAAGCAAATAAAAAAGTGAATGGGTGCAGGTGAGGCTCAAACATTTGAGCTTAATTTTTCAGTTTCTGTCGTCACAGCCAGTCAGGTGGTGGGTTCTCATGCATAATAACACTGCTGTAACAGTATAACCAGAGTGAGGGAATTATATGCTATATGGTAATTTCTTAGCAATACATAACTTGTGTCCTGGTCTGATTTATTTTGTATGTTTTGTTTCTGTGCATTCACCAGAAAGGTTTTGGAGTGAGCTGCAGTTTAAGGACACATACAGTGGCTGCTAGTGTTGATGGGAGGTAAAAATGAATCAACACATTATTTTTGTGGCTTTAATAAGGTATTTTGTGTAGTATTTGGGTATTAATTTAATTACTGACTAACAATATTATCCGGGAGCTAGGTCACAGCGAATCTAATGAATACTGTAATGTTACTTTAATTTAGTTATTTACTGCAATCTGGTTACCATTGTAAATCTAAAGGTTTTAAAACTTTTACTCTTTCTAGCTTGATTGCTCTCTGATCTCAATGATTAACTGTGCAACTGTGTATCTATGTGGCATGTGTACCCCTCAAATTATTTGTTTTCAGTACTAAATGAATAATACACAGTCATTTTCAGCACAAAAAGAGCTTCAGCTATGGGGGCTGGAAATAACTACAGTCATGTAAGGCATACTGTAAATCTTTGTGGCTTGACCACTAAGAATAATTGTGTGAGTCTTGTTGCTCATACACAATAGCTTGTCACAAAAGTAGAAAGTCTGCATTTTAATCACTGACCAAACTTCCCAAAACTTCAGTGGTCATTCATGGGGGAGAAGCGGATGTGCCTCTCTGTAAATGAATGCATTTCCTGGTCATTCAGACCAGGACTGTAGTTTCAGTCCACTCAACATTTTCTTCCCTCAGGTTACTCTCTTTATCTAATTAGCATAGCCATTTAACATATATTTACATAATTTGCATAAATCAGAAGCGTAGCAGACCCACACAACCATTTTAAATTAAAATGACCTGGACTTGTGCTGTCTCTGTCTCTCTCTCTCTTCCTCTCCTTCCTTTCTTTCTTTCTTTCTTTCTTTCTTTCTTGGTCTTCTTTCTTTTAATCCCTCCTCTCTTTCCCTCTCTTTTCCCCGCGCTTTCTCTGTCTTTCTCTTTCTCTCTCTCTCTTTCCTTTCTTTCCCTTTCTCTTTCTCTCTTCTCTCCTCCTCTCTCCTCTCATCCTCTCTCTCCTCTCTCTCTCTCTCTCCCCTATCATCTCTTTCTCTATCATCTTTCTCAATCAGTCACATGTACTTCTGTCATATTGTTAAAATAAATTCAGCTTTGAAAGGAAGGAGCAGTACCCCGAGGGCTTGTCAGACAACTTGATGACATGATGCGTCTGTTGAAAGAAAGCAGGGAGGATCAAATGCTTAATGGCCACCTGTGTGTGTGTGTGTGTG
>NW_023339807.1:10487195-10490931 GCF_004916995.1 Morone saxatilis | reverse complement strand
TGTGTGTGTGTGTGTTTCTCTTTTTAAATGAACTCTCTTATTTGAAGTCTTGTCAAGCAATGGTTTAAATGTTATGTGTTATCTTAAGCACTCAATTTACATTCAAAGTGTGCGTTGCATATTGAATATAAAATAGACATACAATTTGAAGAAGGAAATAAAGAAGAGGAAAAAAAGCACAACAGCTGAAAGGTTTGTTCAACTAAAGGGCCTAAAGGCTTTTTACTGGTTAGCAGAGAACTAACCAGTACATCTACTTGTTGTGCCTGCTTTTGTGAACACATTTTGGCATTATGTCAATTTCAACCCCTTAAAAGTACTTTATCAGCTTCAGAAATGGAATAATATGGTATGTTAAGTTAGGAAAAGGCTGATTTGGAAGCAAATGTACTATAGGGTTTTGTTTGCTCAATAAGTTGGTCTATGATTCAGTTCATCATTTAAAAATGCATTTTATGCACAGAATATCCAGAAGAGTGAAGGAGTAGAGGAAGAGGCAGGAACTGATTATGCCCTCCTTTGAACAGCAGCCAAGGATACATAATTACAACTATAATACAGATGAACACAACTATACAGAGAAAGAAAAAGTATCGAGTCAGATGAAGTATTTCCTCTTAAAAGAAAAACGCAGTGTGTTTTGGAACACACACATGCATAACAGGCTTTAACAGATTTTCTCAAACCCACAATACCATGGGTCATGCTGGCCTCCTTAGTGCTCCATTGACCTCTTTTTGACCCAACCTGTGTTTGTTGTAGCTGTAATATTCCTGAATCTATCTGGGTGCTTGTGATTCCACTGGCATTTGGCCTCAATTCCCGTATATAATTTGCTTTTATTTATACATACAGTATCTGTATAGCTTAACACGTCTGTGTGCGTGTGTTTGTCCTCTCTGTGTCTCTCCGTTGTATCTCCTCAGAGATTTAATGACTCATTTTTCAAGAGGGCCAGAAAGATGTGAAATAAAAGGGAAAAAGATAAACACAGTTCATGTTGGAAACGGGCCTGTGTGAATGACATAGATGGAGGATTACAAAAGACAAAAAGAAAAGGGAGAAGAGACAGAACTAAGGAGAGAGGCAGACCAGTTCCAGTCATCTCCTCTCATGCAGAAGTGATGTGCTGCCTTGAGCACAATCTTTTCCAGGAACTGCAGCATAAACAAATTAAGTCAAAGTATCCCTACAGCCCTTTGTGTGTGTATATTTTGAGATGTATGTGCAAGCGTTTGTGTGTTCTTGAACCCCTCTATGTGAGTTTGTGTGTGTGTATATGTGGTGTCTGTATCACTGTACGTGTGGTTGATATGCCTTTGACACAAAGACATGCCTTTCAACGCATGTGTGTGAGTATTTAGTGCGTTTTGACTGTCGTACTCTGAGGCGGTGTATACAAGTCGCTGCAAGGCCACATTGTAATCACATTTAGAGAGTGGTTTTTCATCAGGACAACGCATGTAGTGACAACAAGACCTCAAGCTAAAGTTAAGCTAAGACACAGCCAGTGCATTTAATCCCCCTTTGGCAACAACAGTATGGACTATAGGATAACTGTGTGTCCTCTGATAAGTGAGTAACCTTTTACACATCTGACACTAGCTGTATGACAATTTAGAGAAGTATTAAGGTCACAGTAAATTGAATTGTGTAGGCAACAACTGTGCTTTTGGGCTTTTATTGAGCCTAGTTTGTTTATCCAATGTAGCACATATAAAATGTAAATAACCTTTGTTTGTTCGGAGTGCATTGGCAACTAGTGCTTAAGGCTTTTGTAACGATGCGTGGCTCTATTCTTTATTGTATCATATATGAAGCCATGCTTGAAATCCCACAGTTACTGCATTTTTGCTGAACTGCTGTTGCACTTTTGCACCACTTTTTGATTTTATGAATTCTAAGGTTTTTTCTTTTTTCTGTATGATTTCTCAATGCTTTGACAATATTGTCATTGTTACACTCATGCTAATAAAACAGATTGAATTTAATTGAACTGTTGTGGAAAATGTTTTAGTGTTAGCAAGTAGTTTATACAAAAATTGTATTTGTCCTTTTTTATTTATGTACTTATTTATTTTTTGTTTCTTGGCCCTGCAGAGCTCACAGAGTGTGTTGCATGTGTTCGTTCACATGTTTTTGTTTTTTTTGTCTTCAGAAAAAAAGCTAGGCTGCACTAACTTGCTTGAAAATGATGTGATATGATAGTTTATTCCATGAGTAAATAACACTTTACAGAGTGGTGAATGGAATGCCTTAGGACTTTGTTGAAGACACAAGTTGTTTATGTATCTAATGTACCATATATATGTGAATAACTTTGGCTGGAAAGTATGGAGGACGTGGGCTGGTTAATTAATCCAATGTAGTATGGAGTAATTTTGACCTGTTAATGGGTAAATGCGTGTTGACATTAGAGCATTGCAGTGTGTGCCCATCAGCAGACTAGTATATGGAGTCGGCAAAACTGCCATAGGCTTTTATTGGGTACATATAGTAAACTTGTTTATGTAGCAGGTTCACCACAGGCCAATATGCAAGTTGATATGTTTTTATCCAGTGCCCATTAATGGATGTGAGTAGAGGCAAACATGGATTTGTTTAGACAAACAAGGTCGCAACAACAGCCTCCGAAGGCATTTAAAAGGTCATTGACATTGTTTAAAACTACACTATATGCACTGAAAGTCAGTCATGAACACAGGGTCCCATACATATTTTGTAGAGAAATTTGATAAGGCTCTTTCATGCATTAACTTTTCCTGTCTGTCTTTTTAACCACTGGTCTTGTATAGGTTGCCCACCAGGGAAATTACAAACAATATTCCCCTTTTTGATCCATAGAGAAATAGGCTGAAAAGTATTATGGTATAGTTTTATGTATTTTAGGGTCGATGCACCCTCAACTGTGGCTGGCTCAGGTGCAAGACTATATCACTACATTTAAGAAGCAGAGCTACTAAGCTCCCAAGGCTGATTGATGGAGACTGAAGCTGTGATTGTGACTATAACCACGGGATGACATAGCTTTTACCATTGCTGTCGCTGTGATTGTGACTGTGCTTTGCTTGTTATGATTATGGCTTTGACAAATAAGTTTATAATGGGTGTAACACTTACCACACGCAGGGGTTGTGTGTGTGCAGTGAATTGACATGATTGTGCTGGCTGAGCAGTATGAATATTAAAGCTTCTGTATTCTTGAACTCCTGTGGTGTATTGGTAACACATCTGTCACACACAATACGCAATATGCATTGTGGTTTTAAATCCCGTTTGTCTTAACAATGATTTCTGTAGTATCGGCAGTGTATTATAACTGGTCTGGACCAACATTAACTGCTCCTATGGATCATGGGAATGTAAAAAAGGAGCGCAAAAGTAGTCCGAGATAAATTGCCAATGTGACCCTTCAGGGGCTCCATACTGTCACCTTGACCAAGGCTCTGTGTTCTGTCATATTGAATTATGCCCTGTACTTATTGTAGTGTTGTTACTGTTTACTTTCAGCATTTGCAGTGGTAGCTTTGAATCCATAGAGATTCCTTGCGGCCTTTACAAGTTTGAAAACATCTTATATGTGCAGTGAGATGATTTTCTCTGAGAAAAGACATTGCAAAGTGCATTTGTACAAAAATGCAATCATTTGTCTTTGAGAATCTGTGTGTAGTGGTTGTGTGTTTATGTTTAGGAAAGTGTTTTTGATTTTTGTATGCCTGTTTGTACTTCTGTGTGT
>NW_023339807.1:10487023-10487154 GCF_004916995.1 Morone saxatilis | reverse complement strand
TGTGTGTATATTTGTGTGTATATGGATTTGTGTTAATAAGTACAGTAGCTCCAAGCGTCTGCTGTGTGGACAAATTAGTAGATCCCTCTGTGCCAGACATTGAGGTGCTTATTTGTGTGTATGTGTGTGTG
>NW_023339807.1:10484910-10486923 GCF_004916995.1 Morone saxatilis | reverse complement strand
TTTTAAATTTAGTTGGTGCGGCTTATATTCAGGTGCGCTCAATAGTCCGGAAATTACGGTAATTTTGGATGAATGTTCTAATCCTATTCAAGCCCAAGCCGTGTGGCTTGTCACACACGTACACATGCACAACACTGGCCGTTTGATAGCCCTGCCACTCAGCCATATGACACCCAAGGGCCTGGCATCTGCTGCAACATAAACACATTGTAACAAGAGACACACTGAAGTAATCACTTTTTCTGTGTTGCACACAAATACATTTGCATACAGGCACACACTCACACAGGAAAAAAAAGCAGTGAAGCACTCCCTTTGTATTTGCCATTTGAAAAGCTCATTTATAATATTTAAACAGCAGATTTGGAACAACACATGTAAAGGGTTAGTTTAGACAGCAGGTCAGAGCTTACTATATGCAAAATTAGCTTAGAAAACACATATAGGCAGTCAAATTCATTGGCAGAGAAAATAATAATGATAATTGTGTACACACAAAGACACAAAATGCATATTCAGATGAAATTTAAAACCATTTAGATTGGCCCCTCATTTGCATTTGTGCCATTAGTCCACAATCAGTGCTAGCTTTGCCTGCCAACATGCCCCCTGCATCATCTACACACACCACTTGCAGTTAGGTGTGTGTTTGGTATAGTTTCTTCACATTTGTGTCATGGTCATAAATACTGTAGGATATTGATTCTTTCACTACATACACCAACCAATTTAGCTATTCTGTACTGCTGTTAGTCCACACATCTCGGTGACCAGTGAAGGACTGAGCTCACATTATGCCAATCAATATTAGACACATATTGTAACACACTAATCATGCTTGTTTGAAGTGGTTTAATAGGAACAGTAAACACGCTTGCTCTTGTGAGTGTATCCTGGGTTTTAGCTAGGTGTGAGCTTCGCTGGTCTTGAGTGAGTGGTGAGGGATTGTGCGTTTTATCTTTCTGTCTGCTTCTGATGACTGTTGGTTTGAATGGCACAGCTGTGCACTAGCAGGCTAGCCTCTTAAAGCGCTGTCTGATTACTACCTGCTCCCTTTGATTAATGTTCATCATGTTTGAGTGTGTATGTATGTGCATGTGTGTCTGCTCTCGGAGGAAATTCAACCTTAACCCCCCCCCAATAAATCAATCAACACCATTGAAGTGCTAATATTGCCCCCTTTGTGAGCCATTTTCTCATTCAAGTCTCATCTTGCTGAAGCCAATCTGATGATTTTGACTTTTCTGTTTAGATTTTTTCTTTGACTTTTTTTTAGATATTTAAATGATTTTCCCTCTCATGTTTTCATCTATGTAGGCCGACAGATGGATAAGCTGAAAGGGAAAGATAAAAAATAAAAAAAATATTCAGTGAGATAATGCAGTTGATTTCTTTCCGCTGGTTAATTGGCTGTCGAGGTGTTCCTGTATCACTCTGAGGATTGATGGAGATTTAGTGTTTGAATTGACGATATTGAGTTTTGCTTGATATTTGGAGTGAAGTAAATGTTTTCTTTAATTTGTTCTTATTTTTATCCTCCAGTTGGTATTTTACTTTCAAACCTGTCTATAACACATACATTAGATGTATTCAGATAAATTCAAACAATGTAGGCATTGTCAGATATTTTCAATCTATGTATGCTAAATATAAATGAAATAGTAAGGCCAACTGTTAGATGATATTAAAGAAAAAGCCATTTAAAAAATCACCAGCGTCTGGTCTAAGCATATTTAAAACTGAAGATAATTAAGTTAGAAACTGCCAAGCGGCCCTGTGAACGTACATGTCAGCTCTTTTTGATCCTTATAGCTTCTTCCTGTCTTTCTTTATATGTGAATTAGACCAGTAGGAGACATAATTCGTTTTTTTATGCTCTCCAACTGTCCAGACCTCTTTTCTGTCTCTTTGACACATACATACATACATTAATACAAAAGTCTGCATACCATGCTATAGTCGGCACTTTGTCCATAAATTGGCCAGTAAGCACGCATCAGTGTGGGTTTATGT
>NW_023339807.1:10484129-10484855 GCF_004916995.1 Morone saxatilis | reverse complement strand
TATGTTAACAAATTATGTAATTTTGAGAGTTGGGTATTCTTTATTTGATTTGATTGGAAATTCCTTTCAGATTCTCCTTTTGGGGTACCAGTTTCCAATCTGTACATTGTCCGCATAGAGCTATGATGTTCATACATGTTTTTGTGTCATCCTGTCACATTTGTTGTCTCTTTGACACATAGAGTCATACTACAGCCTTCACCTCATGCTATACTCACACATGGTCCATACAATGGCTAATAAGCGCACACACATCAGTGATGGTTTGTCAGCTCTTTCTCACCCTGTGGCCAGTAGAGAGGCATAGTAACATTAATCTCTGCTTCTGTCCATTCACAGTCTGTATCACTAACATAAACACATTAGTTACATGCTATATTCATTCTGCAACCTCTACAATGCATGCCCTATTTTACCAAAAGAATGTACTCAATCTATGATGCATTTTTAGTCGCTGTGAGAGCGTGCAAAGGATTAAGTGAAAATAATGGAACTTTGACATGAAATCACTTAAACATTGCATATATATTCTGTTGTCATCTTTATTGATGGCTTTAATTCACTCATAAAAAACAAGGTTGTAGTTTCTACTTGCATTACTATGATGAATGAAGTGTATTCAACACTTTCAGTTAAAGGGGAACTTGGCAACTTTTTCAGCTTAATAAACCCGTTTAGAAATCATTTGGATGGTTAAATGGCCTGTTCCGGTGAAAATGGGGACCC
>NW_023339807.1:10483698-10484029 GCF_004916995.1 Morone saxatilis | reverse complement strand
TGGCTAGATTTGCCAAGTTCCCCTTTAAGTGGACCACTTCAAACACAACACAATCGATCCAAAGTGATTTACAGCACAGAGAGGAAAACTGTCTAATATGCATATCATGGAGTTAGATTGAAATTGAATTAAGCAGCTTCTTCAGTGGCCCTACCTGTCCATTTGTTATATCACTGGTTCCCAACCTGTCTCTTTAAGGGACCCCTTTTCTATCATTACTAAACTGACTCAGTGACATATTTTATGTATATTTTCATATTATATTAGTATTTTATTAGTATTAGTATTTTCACTAACTGCTGCTGCTCATATTAATATACATATTGTATAT
>NW_023339807.1:10475489-10483521 GCF_004916995.1 Morone saxatilis | reverse complement strand
AAATAAAGGAATATCTTATCGTATCTTATTTGTGTAGTTTGTGTAAAACCATCAATTTGGCGGAATTTTGAGCAGATTATCTGTCTGTATTTTTATTATTTTTGACAATTATACAGACTTAATAGGTGTTTTCTTCTCATTGTTCTATTAAACTATTTACTTTACATTTCTTCACAGTAGGGAACTAAACACTGAGATATAGGCCTACTGTGTGTATTTTTAAACTTCTCTATAACTACTTAAAATCAAGAAAGCCTCATAACCCTCTGTGAAGCTTTGGCAACCCCTAGTGGGGGGTCCCGATCGCCAAGTTGGGAACCACTGTGTTATATGGTACTGACATCCATACAATCCTTGGCTGTCACTGTCTTTTCTTGCGGAACTTTCCAGAATGGCCAAAATGCCTTTTGGGTGACTTGCTGTTCAGCATACAGTATTTTTGTCATCTCAAACTTGCCGTCTCCCTTTAGGGAACCATATTCTCTGGGTTTCATGCTTCCCTTGCTGTGTGACCTTTTACTGTATACATGTGATCTGAACTGTCAGCGCTTTCCAACCCAATGTTTTTTCCTTGCTGTACTGTGTCTATAACAGTAATAGCCTAAGGCTTCGAGAGTTCCTTTTACTACTTTTCTCTCTGCTCACTTCTCCCTATAGGAATTTATCATCTCATTGGTTGTCCCTCTCCTTGCATCGAAGTCTCCTGTCAGCATTTTCTCATTCGGCCTCCTCTTTTTGGCCCATGTAGATGGACCAACCACAGTGAGGCCATGTCCCATAGTAGCTAGTCATTCCTTCTACTTTTCCAACAGTTTCTTTTATTTTTCCCTTAAGTAAATACTTAAACCATAGATAAGTTTCAAATTCAAAGTTCAGCTGCTGACCAGGACCAGAGGGAGAGCACACATTACACCTGTTTTAAAATTGCCCAAGTGGAACGGCCTGAGAGAAGATCTGAGGGGAGCAGGGAGTGTGTATATCCTTTTTAAACACACCTTTTAGCCAGGATTTAACCTAATGTGTTTATTTTGACTTCTTTACTATTAGTTTTATTATTATACTTTGTTTTATTTGTTTAAATTTTTCATCTAAATATTTATTTAATTTTTAACTTTTTCATTTTATATGTTCAGCACTTGGAGTGGCATTTAATGTATGACTTATTCTAAATAAATGTAGTTTAATTGATACAGCGCATTGACCTCCTTATGCGTCTCTTTCACTTGTCCTGACATTTTCCTAATACAACCATAAAGTCTGAACCTGCACTTGTTAAACTAAGCAGAAATTGTTCTCCAATTAACGGATAGTAGTGGTGTATCAGTGTTCAGTGTTTTAGTGACACTCATTTTCAAATTCAAACAATAAAAAAAATCTAATTTAGTGTTGAAGAAAGAAGGAGAGTTCTAAGATATTCTTAAAAATATTGACAATTACTTGTAATCATTTGTAATATTACAAATTACCTTTGCTAAAAGGGCTTGTATGTTCCGGATCACTGCTGTTTTCTGTGTTTGAATGCAGTCTACAACCTTTATCTCCTGTCTGCCACCTCCCTCACGACAGACCTTGGTGTCACTGACCTTTGGTTACTGTATAATAAAACAAAAGTACAAAATGAATAAAGAGAGATTATAATGAGACTGCAATAAGAAATCAAATGCATAAAGAAAATCAAATCTTCTCTCTTAGTTTTCTTCCTTTCTATATGGCCTTGGTTCATCTGTTGTTTTCTTGTCCTTGGGTACCTGACTGAGTTGGAGAAAGAAAAAACAGCAGAGTACTTGACAGTCCATCATTGCACCACTTCAGAATGTACCATCAGTGGGACAGATGAAGTACTGAGCCATGCATGCACACACACACCAATACACACTGCCACAGAATCGTTAGCCCGTGAAGATAATCAAAATGTTGAGTGTCCAAGAGCAAGTACCCTACAGCATAGAACACTTCAACCCCTGTCAGTGTTCTGTACACACAAGAGAGAAAAGGGAGGAGTACATCTTTTTGTAGACAAAACCCTATTATATGGCGTACAATGATGGTTATTAAGGGCTTCCTTGACATTGGTTGACATGCGCTGAACTGATTTTATTTCTTGTTCAGTTGAGAAGAATGCTAATTGTGAATGTGAACAATGAAAATGCGATTTCTTATGAATATTGTACAGTTTACTGGCAAAGACTGGCTTTATTGGGTAATATAGGCCTTATGAAGACTATGGACATACTAAGTTGCCAGTTTACTAGATACACCTGGCTAACTACAACAAAACCACAAACTACAGACTAAAAAATAAACATCTTTCTAAAACAGTTTAAACACAAACTGAAGATCTGTCATTGTTATTGCAAGGCTACTGCATTCATGTTTTCTATTCATGTTACGTTCTTCCAAACCACTTGCCAAGCAAGAGTGTTGATAGTGGATGATTTTGCAAATCCTTGTGGTTTCATTAAACGTTCATTGACAATACTTTTAAAGACTAGATCCTAAGGATTGGTATCCGGGCATATATTAAGAGAAAAAGACTCTTTCTTTGACAGTGATGTTGGCAAAATGCATGGATTTGCTAAGCTCGGACGCATCTATTGTATTCCCAACCTGCTATAGACCTCATCCACTTCCGTATGGCTTTACTTGCTCAGTTACCAGGAAAGTTTGATGGCATGTAATAATACAGTCCTGAGAGGATTTACAGCGGCTCTGACCAGGGGTACGTCCCAGGTCCCTTATTTGACATTTCCTTGATTTTCTCTTGAACCGGAAGTTGTTCTAGTCCGCCATCTTGCAGGCCATCCCAAAGCATCCCAAAGTTATTGATTGGACTCTGCAGTTGCGCCGTTTAATATACAATAACAGTAGCAAAAAATACAGATGCACACGGCTGTGGCGCAGAGGCAGAGCGGGTCGTCTCCTAATCGGAAGGTTGTAGGTTCGATCCCTTGCATCGTGTGTGATGGTTGATGAGTTAGTTTCTGTTTCGATGGACTTTGCCATCACTTGTGAATGGTGTGAAAGGAATGTGGCACGTATTGTAAAGAGCGTTGAGTGGTCGGAAGACTAGAAAGGCGCTATACAAGTACAGGTCCATTTACCATTTAGCATATAATAGCATATAATATAAAGGCATTCTGCCTGCAGAAATGATTGTGCTTGTGCTGTGCTTCTTATGTCGAGCAGCGCGGCTGGGTTACAGGTGATTTCTTTGTTTGTTCTGTGTTGTATTGATGCAGCCTTTAAGTGTTTTCTTAATTTACTATATTGATTAGAGAGGATGCTTTCAGTCATTTTAAACATTTTCATGGGCGCACTAATGTCACTGCAGCAAATATTATCAAGCAGCAAAACTTAAAAACTGTTATTAAGTTGACATAGAAACTCTCCAGAGGAGACAGAGGACTGCTGTTTTACTTTGAACAATTTTCCTGTATGACTGTGTGTGGGAACTAATGTGTAAAATAATAAAATAAAAATAACATGAATTAACATTAGATCATGTCGTGCATAAATGCGCACAGCGTCTTTCTTAATGGGAAGAAACTTCACCCTAATTCAACCTCAATCCAACCACTATTAATCACAATGTTATTCTAGTTTTAATAACCCAGCCCGTCAGATCGATCTCAGTGCCGCAGTTTTAACTGCAATCGGCTCATCGCTATAATGTAGGTAGTTATTCATGTGCAGGTGTTTGTTAAACAGGTAACAAGGTGCTGCTCTGGCACTGATAACTGTGTATCTCTATTAATATTAGTACAGTTCACATGTGTGCAGACACAAACTCCACCAAACGTCTCTACAGCTGTGAAAGCCAACTGACAGCTGTCAGATCAGATCCTCAACTGTCTTCATCGTCATCAGAAGCAGACGTCGCTTCACGTGGCACCTCAGAGGAAAGGACGTGTCAATTCTCTAAAAACATATTTCCTCATTCGTTCTTTCCTTATTCTTATTTCTTTGCGTCTCTCCATGCATCCCTGTTGGGAGGGAGTAAGACGCAAGTGAGGGAAACGTGGATGCAATTAAGCAGCATGAAGCGCACCCAAGGGTCCTCCTGGGACGACAAAGAAACGGCAGTTGTGGGCAGGGACAAGAGAAACGTGAAGCTAGAGAAGGAGGTCAGGCCCACTACTGGCAGTGTCTATCTTTTTTCCAGCCTAGTGCTTGTCTAATTTGTGGTGTGAGAAACAGTAAATTCATAAGATTAAGTTCATCATATTGTCTTTTTTGAAGCTACTGTAGCATGTCATGTTGTAGTGACTTTACTCATGCAAATTCTGGCATGGAATCATCATTTTTAGCACTGAACACTGCGTTCACAAGTGTCAGGTCATATCAGCTGTCACAAATTTAAACTTGGGTATTGGGTTTGGGTTCTCTCTGTGTTCTGGTGTCTCTACCTCACCAGCAATTTTTTGAGGAAAAATACTCCTCACCACTCTACAACTGTAAGTGGACTATGTATGGTCGCACAGCTCCAACAGAGTGATACGTCTTCTCTCTAGCTGTTTACTAGTCAGGCCTACAATCCTATACCTATAATCAATAATTCAAGCCTAATATTTTAATATTTTTCTTCTTCCTTCAGTATTTGGAAGTAGTTTTTGAAAAATAATGTGTGTCATAGTAGGCTACAGCTGTTATTTTAGCGTGTCAGATACTTACTTAATAAAAATGCAAGTATTGGATTGGACTCTATCAGAAGATACCCTGTATTAAAGGGCTCTGGGGGCGAAACTCGGGACATCCCTAGATTTTAAGGTTAACTTTTACCTAAAAGTTAGGTACGGGTTTGATTGTAGTTGTATGTGTTGTTCATCCTCCGAACAGCACACACTACTTTTGCCATGCTACAACACAGTACTACATGTATTCCCACTGACTGTCGGCATTGGAGACTGTACTACAGAGACAGAGTTTTAACACCCACAACTGAACACATCTATTGTCGATGGTTTCTTGCATTTGAATAAGGGCACCTGTATTTTTACACCCACTTCCTTCTTTACATTTGTTTAAAAATCTAACATCTTTTACACTGGGAGGCAGTTTTTTTTCTTTTTTTTTTCTTTCTCTCTCTCTCTCTCTCTCTCTCACTCACTCTCCTCTTGGCAACACACACAACTGTCTGGGTCTTATCAGTTTTCAACCAAATTTCCAATCACTTTTATCACCTTTTTTATTTGGATTTGCGCAATTGCTAAAAGTCAGAAAAAATGAAGCATGAAGATGGAGATAGAACATGCTTCAAAGGTCATGAGCTGGCTTTAATCAGGCATTAGGAGGACACGATCCTTGCCTTATCCCACAGAGCCACCAGGATGGCCTTGTAGCTCATGTTTTTTTCTTCCTTATCAAAACACATACATACATTTCTCTCATTCTAATAGGACGACTGGAGGGCTAGCCTTGAACAGCAATCAGACGCCTTCGCTAGATAGGCCTTCCTATGCATGTATGATTTGTTGTGTCTTCAGGTGTGGCCTCCAGTGATAATCATAATCATACTGCTATTGCCAAGGCATTAGTTTCAGCTGCAATTATAGATTAATATGAATGTATAGATGTGTGCATTACAAATACATTGTCTTAGTCTCTGTTACTCTCTCTGTGTCTCTCTCTCACACACATATGCACATGAATTACACACACCAAGGCCTGCAGGCCCACAGGGACATAACGGACATCCAGCCTGACAATCACAGCTGATCTGATTGATGCTGCAGTTGCCAACACACAGTTTCAGACATATATGCACTGTAATGCTAAGGGCTTGGTTCCCCACACCCACTTCTAACACACACACACACACACACACACACACAAACACGTACTCTGTCAAACAAGCCCCTCAGTGGATGAATAAATAAAGGAGTGTGAAGTAAGAAATACATGATCAGTGCTTAGCAGTATAGAACCTGGTATCAGAAGAAGACTCAAAAAGCATCAGTTACATTGCCTGTGAGGAAGTAAGATCTGTAATATCTCCTGTAATGAAAGAATACATACATAAACCTTTGTTTATTGTTCGTTTCTTTTCTTTTTTTGGCCAGGCAGGTATCTGTGGGATGATATTTTTTTAACTTATTAAGTTCTTAAGCACACTACATTTTATTATGTTCAAATACTTTCTCCATGACGATTTGTGTTTCTGTGTTTGTGTTTGTCTCCATGACAAGTTTTGTTTTCAGGCATAATTTTGCATATGACCAAGTAGATGTGTTTTTTGTGTGGAATTGTTTCCATTTGTGTGCCTGTTTTGATGTGATTCATTCCAGCATCTGAGACACTAACCAGCCTACGGGCTACTGTCACAGGAGTGTGTGTATGTGGGGGGGAGACATCTATCTGTCTCCTCTGACAAACTAGATCTGTCATCCTGGTTGCAGACTAGACTGTCTTTTCTGTTGGTTAGCTGAAATGAATGAGGCAATCAAGAGTAGGTATATCTGATCATCCATTTTTTGTGTGTAACTGCCAACATACTGTATGTTTTGTGTGCATAAATGTAGCACGTGTGTATTGTTAAGGAGGAGCGGAGCACATTGTCACATAGCATTGTGATCTTCATGTCCATGTTGTAAAAATACATGAATCAGTCTTATAAGTCATTATCCAGTGCTACAACTTCTGCTTTACTCCTAATCATGTCCTCATTATCTGTCTTCTCTTTCTTATTTGTGTTCTTTTGGTGAAATGAATGAATTAACAATCTTGTGTATTTTTAAAGTGACATATATTTGACAATGTGATCTATTCATCTTCATACAGTTGCTTTGGCTCTGTACTCCAGCACATTGGATCTGAAATGAAACCATCGGTATGAGTGTGAAATGCTGTCCTCCCCACTTCTTAGCTTAACAGTCTTAACATGCATATTGGATTAACAGTGAAGGTATTGTAACCCTGATATTAGAATATGTGTCTCTTTCTAAATACGTACAGACTGCAGTATGTTGATTGTGATTTGGTAATGGTTTTAGAGATAGATGTAAGTAGTTTGGGTAGAAAATAGTACACTGAAAAAGAGAGATAACACACTGGATAAAAAGGAATTATATTGTAGTTTTGAATGAAGTTTGCCTTGGAGGTTTTTGTCAACATTTTAGTACCATGAGAAAGAATTGGTTTTCAGAGCTGGCACTGAAGACAGAACCTGCACCAACATTGAAATAAGTGTGTGCAAACGAAAGTTGAGACGTCTGTAGTTGCCCATGTTTGCTATTCTTTTTCCTTCTCTATGAAACTTCTTGACAGTCAGATGTTTGACAGTATATTTTGTTACCTCAGCATTCGTAAAATACCAAACACTGTGGTTAGTTTAATTTAAGGATAGTAGTACCATTATTCACTCTTGGAAAGCCTGTTTTGTAGGTACAAGCTTCACCAGGATTTCAGAGGTAAGGCTAACTCTTTCTGTTTCCTTGCATTTCTTCTATTTAACTTTTTACTCTTCTCGGACTCAGCAGCACACCCTTATTTAAGTGTAACATTTATGTTTTGTTTTTTACTGTGTGTGTGTGTGTCAGAGAGAGAGAGAGAAAGGGAGAGACTCGTAGTCTGGTGAGCTTTGGGAAAGCTGCAGAGGGCCTGGAGGGGGTTGTAGATTTGATGCAGGTGCACAGCGTTCTGTTCTGGCAAAAACCTCTCACATTACACCCGCCCTGTTCAGAGAGAGAGAGAGAGAGAGAGAGAGAGAGAGGGCGGGGGTGGCTCTGAGAGCCAAGAAAGCATTAGGGGTCTGGTGTATAGCCTCAAGAAACACACACACAGCTAGTGAGTTTTCAACCTCATGTGTATCCAGGGAGGTATATCAGGGTAATTGCTATTAAACTAGCCGAAAGAGATGCTTGGTATAGTGGTGTGTTTGGGTCTTTGTTGGTGTAGAGCTTTGTCACTGTTTTATGTTGTGTCATTAGTTTTGTTGGATCTGTGAGTGTCCTTTTATGCTAATAAAGGTAGAATTTTGTTTTGCCCAATATTTTCTTTCCTCTTTGCTTTTTCTCACTGTCTCTCTCACACACAC
>NW_023339807.1:10470045-10475456 GCF_004916995.1 Morone saxatilis | reverse complement strand
CACCACACACACCACACACACACCACACACACACACAGACAAACACAAGCACTTATACACAAACACATACATACCGGGGACAATGCTGAATGAAAGCCAAAGCACATATTGTACCTCATTCATCTTCTTCTGTCACTCCATCATTATGCATCTCCTCTTTGTTTGTTATTCATCTAGGCTATTCTTCCACACACAAAAATGTTTTTATTTTCTTGTTGTCTTAGTTGTCTGAATGAGTCAGAATTGTGTTATATTCCACAGCTCCTCTTTGTTCCCAACGTCTTATAACTACAGTTTTGAGGGTTTAACATTTCACACTGATTATAGCTGGGTCATGGATTTATTGCTCCTCACTGAGTGCTTTTGCGGTTAAAAAAATGCCATTATTTGCAGAATTCCCTTCTCTTTATACTCTTTAATTTACCCTTGAGTTATCAACACTTGATATTACTAGACTTCATGAAGTGTTCTTAATCACAGTCTTTTTATTTTATCAAACTTTCAAGTAGTCACCAATAATTCAAACATCATGACTAATTTGACATCATAGATTGCTGGAGCCCGTCGTATCAGATTGTAAACTCAGGACCAGTGGTCAACATGGCTTTCCTTTCTTTAGTGCAGCCAGATAGATGGTGAGTCAGTTTACCTCTTACATATTAGAATGTAAACCTGATATCATTACACTTCTGAAAGGCTGAGGGTATCAGGTAGAAAGATATTTGAATGTATTATGTAGCGCAGTGCATTGCATGAAGGGACAGATAAGGAGTCAGTTTATCGACTGAGAAAAACCTTCAACAGCTGGGGGCTGAGTTTGAAAAAGACGTGAATGGGTGTGTATATGTGTGAACATGAAATGATCGGCCTAGAGTGCTTTGTAGAGACTTTATAGACAGAGTTAATAAAGTTAGTTATTTCTAACAAAACATTTGCCTTTTCTTATTTGCTTAAGTGGGTTTTTTTCCAGTTTTTTTTTTCTTTCAACCTTCCTCACTTCCATCTATCCATCCTGTTGTGGTGACCCACAATGAACAACATTCCCAGGAGAGCTGTACGCTTTAAGAGAGAGTCATAAGGTGTGGCGGTTCGGGTTTGTGGGGTCGTTGCAGTTGGCACCTTACTCCGCTTTGTACAGAGTTTTGTTTATATGTGAAGTGGAGAGTAAAGTTGACTCGACGGCATCTCGTCTCTTGTCTCCCTTAACTTATCACAGCTCCACATGTCATCCTATATATCACCTTTTTTTTTATGTTGGTAGTGTATTACTCTGAGCAAAGGATTTATGTTCAGGCCTCGTTTCCAAAACAGTTCATTTGTATAAGCTTTGATGTGTGTTTGATTTTTACCATTTGTGCCAAACAAACATTTTAACCCAAGCGCACCTTAATCCCTCGAGTCTTTGGTGTCAAACCACTGAAAAGTTTGAGTCTCTTTTACTTAGAGTATTGACTTTGAGGGTCAACAAATACTCAAACAACAGGGGGTTGTTTTTTCGTTTCCTCTTTCAAAGCAGCTTATACAAGAAGGAGAACCTCCAAAAGACAGACTCTCTCTTAGCCTGTTTAATGCACTCCCCGCAACCGAATTGTTTAGCAGAGCCAACAAAACAAAATCTCTTTCTACAGGCTCAGAGAGGCTCTGTGTTGTGCGGGTTTGTGGTGTAACAGTCTCCTGTGTGAAGTGGTGTGGGGGGAATTGTATGTTTGCTGATAATTCTGGCAAGGTTTGTGGAGCAAGAAGGCATAAATGGTATTCCACCAAAATGATACTGCGGGTCAACGTAGATAGAGCGTTTAAAGAGTATAGAGCCTGAAGAAAGTAGTAGATAATACACGAGATCGGACAGAGTGATGGATGAATATGTAACATATGACTAAACAGCGCTTTGGTAGATAGGGCATTAAAAGCTCATGGCACCACGCCACTGCTTATTTAGTAGGGCTTAATAGACCTGCTACACACAGCTCGTCTGTGATATATTTGATCCAAAAGGCTGAAAACTGAAACATAGAGCGCACGATCTAAGGAGGGTTTTAGGCATTGGCAACGCTGTAGAGCTCAGAATAACAACATGGTAGCCTTTTTTATGTACCAGGTAGTATGTGAGAAAAAAAATATTCACCTGATGGTATGTTTCACAGAAAAATTTTTAGAGGTGTAATTTCCAGAGCATTCCATTTATTCAAGTGCATACAGGGGCATTTATATTGAATCCTATTATTAAGAACTTTGTATAGTTCCTACTGCTTACAAATGGTGTTGCCAAATGGTGTACGCACAATATTAAAGGTTGTTTGCCAAAGACCTTCGAACGCATTGTGCTTGTCTAACCCTTTAAGATTATTCCAGATATGACACACAGTATCAGTAGTCAGTGTGAGGGACATGTAAGTTATCTCGGAGTTTGAGGCAGATTGTACGGATCAAAGGTGTTTGCATCTTGATGTGCACACCATCAAGATGCCAACACCTCTTGTCTACATCTGGCCTCACCCGAATTAAACTTGGCTCACACTGACTATGATACTGTGTGTCTATCTGCATAACTTAAACAACAGTCAGTGGCAACACTTTAAGTCTCCCCTTTGGCATTTGTCAAGCAGTATATCACAAATTAATAAAGGGTTTATAAATTGCCTGTCCTAAAATGACTCTGAAAACACCTAAAATTTTTGGGTGTGCTATTTTTTTTTTTTATCTACATAAAAAGTTATTTTATTTGTACAGTGCATTCTACTAGATCGTGCTGTTTGTTTCAGTTTTTATCAGCTTTTGATCAAACACAGACGTGTGGTGAAGCGTAACCCCTATGTTAAGCAGTGGCTTGCAGGCTTCATGCCAAACACCAAAGCGTGTCATTGTAAATTCATCCATCACTCTGTCCGTTCGTTTTAAATTTTTTCATCTATCTCTTCCAACTCATTATCGACCCCTATCCATTTTGGTGGAATACCATATGACTTCCTTGCTCACAAACCTTGCCAAATTATCACAAACATACCATTCCCCACCACACACTCACAACAGAGACTGTTACACACAAACCCGCACACACAGAGCCTTCTGGTAGGCCTTGTTAAGAAACGAGATTTTGTTTTTGTTGCCTGCTAAACAATCGTTGCGGGGAGTGGATTTAAACAGGCTAAAGAGAGATGCTCTGATCTTTTGTGAGGTTCCTTTGTATAAGCTAGCTTGAAAGAGGAAGAAAAAACACCCCTGTTGGTTTGAGTATCTTTGTTACCCCTCAAAGTCAAAACCAAAGTAAAAGAGACTCAAACTTTTCAGATGTTTGACACAAAGACTGAGGGGATTAAGGGTGGCTTTGTGTTAAATGTTTGTGGCCGACAAATGTAAAATCAACACACTCAAAGTTATACAAATGAACTGTTTGGAACAGGCCTGACATAAATCCTTTGCTCAGAAGAAAAAGTATAAATACACTACCAACATAAAAAAAAAGTGGATATATAGGATGACAGTGTGAATGTGGATAAGTAAGGAGACAAGAAGACGTGAGATGCGTCGAGTCAACTTTAACTCTCCACTTCACATAATTAAACAAAACTCTGTACAGCGAGTAATGTGCCCAACCTGCAACGACCCCACAAACCCGGAACCGCACACCTTTGACCTCTCCTCTTAAAGGTACAGTCTCCTGTGTGAATGTCTCTGTGTTCCATCTGTGGGATCACCACAACAGGATGGATAGATGGAAGATGAGGAAAGGTTGAAAGAAAAAAGAAACTGGAAAAAAAACAACACTTAATGCAAATAAGAAAAGGCAAATGTTTTGTTAGAAATAACTAACTTTATTAACTCTGTCCTATAAAGTCTCTACAAAGCACTCTAGGCCGATGCATTTCATGTTCACACATATACAACCCATTCACAGTCTTTTTACAAACTCAGCCCCCAGCTGTTTAGGTTTTTCTCAGTCGATAAACTGACTCCATTATCTGTCCCTTCATGCAAGCACTGCGCTACATAATACATTTCAAATATCTTTCTACCTGATACCCTCAGCTTTCAGAAGTGTAATGATATCAGGTTTTACATTCTAATATGTAACGCAGGTAAACTGACTCACCATCTATCTGGCCTGCACTAAGAAAGGAAACCATGTTTGACCACTGGTCCTGAGTTTACCAATCTGATACGACAGGCTCCAGCAAATCTATGATGTTCAAATTAGTCATGATGTTTGATTATTGGGTGACTACTTGAAAAGTTTGATAAAATAAAAAGACCTGCTGGATTAAGAATCACTTCATGAAGTCTAGTAATATCAACGATGTTGATACTCAAGGGTAAATTAAAGAGTATAAAGAGAAAGGGAATTCTGCAATCAATGGCATTTTTTTTAACCGCAAAAGCACTCAGTGAGGAGGCAATAAATCCATGACCCCAGCATATAATCAGTGTGAAATGTTAAACGCCTTCAAAAAACTGTAGATTTTATAAGACGTTGGGAACAAAGAAGGAGCTGTGGAATATAACACAATTCTGCACTCATTCAGACAACTAAGACAACAAGAAATAAAAACATTTTTTGTGTGTGGAGAAAGAATAGCCTAGATGAATAACAACAAGAGGAGATGCATAATGAATGGAGTGACAGAAGAAGATGAAATGGAGAAGATAAACAAAATATAAGAATGGCCTTTGGCAATATAATCATTCAGCATATGTCCCCGGTATGTATTTGTTTGTGTATAATGCTGTGTTTGTCATGTTGTGTGTGGTGGTGTGTGTGTGGTGTGTGTGTGGTGTGTGTGTGTGTTGTGTGTGTGTGTGTGTGTGTGTGTGTGTGTGTGGTGTGTGTGTGTGTGTGAGAGAGACAAGTGGAGAAAAAGCAAAGAGGAAAGAAAATATTGGGCAAACAAAATTCTACCTTTATTTAGCATAAAGGACACTCCACAGATCCAACAAAACTAAGTGACACAGACATAAAACAGTGACAAAGCTCCTACACCAAACAAAGACCAAACACACCACTATACCAAGCATCTCTTTTCGGCTAGTTTAATAAGCAATTACACTGATATACCTCCCTGGATACACCAATGAGGTTGAAAACTCCTAAAAAGCTGTGTGTGTGTTTCTTGAGGCTATATACAACCAGACCCCTAATGCTTTCTTGGCTCTCAGCAGCCACCCCCGCCCTCTCTCTCTCTTCTTCTCTCTCTCCTTCTGCTGAACAAGGGCGGAGTGTGAATGTGAGAGGTTTTTGCCAGCAACAGAACGCTGTGACAACTGCATCAAAATCGTACAACCCCCTCAAAACAAGTGCCCTCTTCAGCTTTTCCCAAGCTCACCGATAAAAGACCCCTACGAGTCTCTCACCTTTCTCCTCCTCCTCTCTCTGACACACACACACACAGTAAAAAAAAAACATAAATGTTACACTT
>NW_023339807.1:10466291-10470020 GCF_004916995.1 Morone saxatilis | reverse complement strand
TCTCCTTACTTATCACACTCCACACTGTCATCCTATATATCCACTTTTTTTTTATGTTGGTAGTGTATTACTCTGAGCAAAGGATTTATGTTCAGGCCTCGTTCCAAACAGTTCATTTGTATAACTTTGATGTGTGTTGATTTTACATTTGTCGCCACAAACATTTAACCAAAGCCACCCTTAATCCCCTCAGTCTTTGTGTCAAACACTGAAAAGTTTGAGTCTCTTTTACTTTGGTTTTGACTTTGAGGGTAACAAAATACTCAAACCAACAGGGGTGTTTTTTCTTCCTCTTTCAAGCAGCTTATACAAAGAGAACCTCCAAAAGATCAGAGCATCTCTCTTTAGCCCTGTTTAATCACTCCCCGCAACGATTGTTTAGCAGGCAACAAAACAAAATCTCTTTCTACAAGGGCCTACAGAAGGCTCTGTGTGTGCGGGTTTGTGTGTAACAGTCTCTGTGTGAGTGTGTGGTGGGGAATTGTATGTTTGTGATAATTTGGCAAGGTTTGTGAGCAAGAAGGCATATGGTATTCCACCAAAATGATAGGGGTCGATAATGAGTTGAAGAGATAGATGAAGAAATTAAAACGAGACGGACAGAGTGATGGATGAATGTACAATGACACGCTTTGGTGTTGCATAAGCCTGCAAGCCACTGCTTAACAGTAGGGGTTACGCTTCACACACGTCTGTGTTTTGATCAAAAGCTGAAAACTGAAACAAACAGCACGATCTAGTAGAATGCACTGTACAAATAAAATAACTTTTATGTAGATAAAAAAAAAAATAGTCACACAAAAATTTTAGGTGTATTTCAGAGTCATTATTAGGACAGCAATTTATAAACCCTTTATTAATTTGTATATACTGCTTACAAATGCCAAAGGGAGACTTAAAGTGTTGCCACTGACTGTTGTTTTAAGTTATGCAGATATGACACACAGTATCAGTAGTCAGTGTGAGCCAAGTTTAATTCGGGTGAGGCAGATGTAGACAAGAGGTGTTTGGCATCTTGATTGGTGTCGCACTGTACATCCATGGTTGATGCATCGTTGACTTGATACATTGAAATTCACACAGGAACACGCTTCTACAACAGGATAATGATCCTAAACATACCTCAAAATCCACAATGGACTACCTTGCTGACCCTAGCAAACCCTCACATACTTGCGTATGCGCAAGGTGTAATTCCTGTTTAAGGCCCTGCTTACACCTGGCATTAACGTGTCTTGGGTGAGCCGATCTCGAGTGGACAGCTCCAAGCATGGCAGTTCACACCTGGCATTGGAATGCATCTCGAGTGACCGCTTGTAATCACATCCCACTTCTCGTCTGTATGCAAATAAACACCTACATCATTTCCATATGCAGAGACAAAATGTTGTTTTTAACCTGAGTTTGATGAATTTACTGTTTATTGGACCACAAATGAGACCAGACATACAGTGGAAAAACAATACACATCTCAACGTGTCCTCAATGCATCTTAGGGGCATTTACACTTGTACTTAGAGCTGTCCACTTGTGATCGGATCACCCAAGATGCATGTTGATGCATGCCAGGTGAAAACAGGGCCTGGGTGGATTTAAATGTGGTGGCCCTTGTAATAACAATAATCTTGCTAAAGGACAATCAAACTGAATGTGACTTTTCTACACATGACATACCCCTTTTGCTGTCTATTTATGTATTTTAATATTTTATTTTCTATATGTATTTTAAGTATTGTCACATTGGCACTTGAACAGGTGTATAATCAGCCTATTTTTACTCTTTATTTTTTGTTGGCTTTTTTTTTTTTTTTTGCTTGATGCTTTTTTGCTTGATCAGCTCATTATAAATAATCCAATGCAACAGTCTGGCTTCTTTTCAGTCTGGTTAGAAACATAATCCAGTTGCATGGTAAAAAAGGCCACAGATGCAGCGAGAGATTTTGGATGATATTCGAGTGAATTGCTCCTTTATTTGTGACACAGATGAAAATGTTGATTATAATTCAAAGCCACAGTTCTCTCATTATCCTTGTTATGATGTGGATTAATTAGCAATTAAACTCATGATCCCATAAATCTGTAGTGGATCTGCTGTGTATCATGGGATGTTATTCTCGGGATAGTGAAGTAAATACACATCTCACTGTGAAAGGATATGCACATACATGCCTGTTATTAGGTATTCTGTGGCGTTTTCTAACAGATGGAGTAAATACAAATTGAAATTCAGACTCTTACATACGCAGATATGCCAGCAAAGTTACTTGAGCAAAGATGAAAACATGTACTGCATACAAATACATACAGCTCATGGTGTTTTGTACCGAGTTGTGTGCAGCTCATCAAATTTTCATTTAATGAATTCACTACATTTTCATATTTGTCATTGTCTATGCTGTTCATGCACGATCATCCCCTTTTTCACAGTTCAATCAACATATTAGGATATATTTTAATCCCAGATCATTGTTTTCACTGGTTGTTGAGGTGTGGATTGGAAATTAAGGCAGGCAGATCTAAAGAAATTCACATCATACACATCTAGCTTTCAGCATTTCCAGTACATCTCTCCTCTGGTCCAGTGTAAAACTGAAAACTAAATCAAACCACCACAGTGCTGTTTGAGATATATGAGGAGAATATTTATCGATTCCTGGTAGGACTTCCCCCTAGTAGTTGAGTAAATTGTTAGTTGACGAGGAGAGTCTTAGTCGATGCACTTTTCACCTGCGCCTTGTCACCAGGACGATTGTTTCAGCACAAACCTCTTCTCTCGTACCACAGCGCTGCTGCATGTGCTAACTGCTAATGAGCTGCTGCCACTAGTATAGGGGTCGTATCAGCTGACTTTACCTGGACTGTAATCTCAAAGTAGCCGGGAGGCCTGTTTACAACACGAGCTTTGGACTGCCTTAATTTCTGGCAAGAAAATAATGATCACTTTGTATGACATTGGTAGTGTGCTTGAATCGACCTACTACCCCACAGTTAAACATTTAGGATGTTTTTTATAATCAGAGAATTGAAGGATTGGTTTTGGCCTACGCCACAGCAGTATGGGTTTGGTTGAGCCTTGCAAGCAAACAAGCACATCTGGTCAGAGTTAGTGGATTTAGAAAAAAATAACTGCTACATCATGGTGGGTCACAATAGAAATACAAACAAAGCAACTCTGAATGATTATCCGCATATGGGTTCATTGCTGCAGGACAAATTGGATGAAAAATTTGATGAATAGCTATTTGTCCAGTAGGATGCAGTCTGGGTTTTTAATGGTAGTTTTTCCTCCCTAAATACTAACAGTGCGGCTTGCCCCAAGTGATTTGCCTTTGGCCATTTTTCTTTTCAATATTTACTAATGACAGGCCTTATGATTTGGATAAGTGCAGTGCTTGTCTTTTTGCAGATGATAAAACTATACATTTTGTATCAATTATATGTAAGAACAGACCTGTTTTAAATGGAACAAAAGTATTATGTTCAGGGCAAGCAGAGCTACAAATAATAATAATCACTGAAAGACTTGAATATTGAACAGGTTCAAGAAGCATATTTTCTTGGTCTCACGCTCAATGAGAAGCTATCATGGCAGAAACATTTTGAAAATATTAGGAAAATGGGCAGTGGGATATCATGCATTATCAGATGTTCTTATATCGTTCTATATCAGATGATGTTTTCTTACCCCTACCCTCTAGAGCACTAGTGACAGACACTAGTTTTACCTCA
>NW_023339807.1:10465978-10466265 GCF_004916995.1 Morone saxatilis | reverse complement strand
CTCAGAATTAAACTGCAAGGCTCGCACTGCCCTGTCTGTTAGGTGTAAGGCAGACTACTTTTACTTATCTGTGTATGTTTCATTGAGATTTTTTACACGCATTATACTGTAGGTCTTGTTTTATATATTATCAACCCCGACATCATGTCAAACTTTCGGCCCATCTCCAATCTCCCCTTTCTGTCTAAAATACTGGAACGCACTGTCGCCAAACAACTCAAAACCCACCTCTGCTCAAATGAACTGTTCGAACCATTTCAATCCGGCTTCCGTTCACAACACAGCAC
>NW_023339807.1:10461603-10465878 GCF_004916995.1 Morone saxatilis | reverse complement strand
TGACAGCTAATGGTGATCCAAGAATAAAGAGGCTTTTGTAAGGTTGACCTCTGTCTTGCACAGAGCTAAATGACCCAGGACCATCCTGTTTCCAAAGGCTCTGCATGTTTGCTATAGAACTGGATTAAAGAATCTGTGAAAAAATGTTTTGGGTTTTCCAACTCCAAAGTGTTACCTGTCACTGTAGGGAAAATGAGAACAACTTAAAACGAATCATAGTTCACAGGTAAAATAGTTGTTGATGGTTAACAGAATGCTAAAATGTTAATTGATGAGTTCTCTATATTTTAAAAACATTTTTTTTCTTTAAATATAATTATATGACTGTAAACATAGTATTTTTTTCTTTTGCTCACAGCAAAGACATCTGTCTTCAGTCTAAAGGAGCAAACAAAAGTCCAAATCAAATGTTTGCCATCCAGTACTAATGTTCAAAGGATATTTTTTCCACAAAATTGCTCTGTTTGCAGGAAACAGTGATTTATTTGGTCTCTTTTTAAGGCTGTCAGCATGCCTATGCAGGTGCTGTCTGTGTTGGGACACGCACACTAACACACACATACACGCACAGTAAAATCAGTGGAAAAAAAGAAAGGAGAGAAGGATGAGAGGGACTTATAGTGATAGGAAGAGAGGTATGAACAACAAAGAAAATGCCCAGAGATAGGAGACAGGGAAGCAAAAGGCTAAGGATGGGAATGAAGGAAGAAAAGAGCACAGAAGATGGGTGTCTGCAAAAATGGAAACACCCTGAGCAAATGTGTCAGAGCCATGAGTTCTAAGGCTCTGACACATTGCTAAGGAAATGATCAGTCAGCACAGTTTTACAGTACATAGCTCATCACTGACAGAGTTAAAATGCAAATACTGTCCATTGAGCCTACAGGACACTCTGTTCCCAGCATTTTAGCTATATGTTGCTGATTTTTAAAAAACAAGTTGATATATGCTCTGCGGCACTGTTTCCTGAATTGCTGGCTGGGATGTAAACTTTCTGTGCTTGTTCCTTAATGACAAGATCATTGGCATGTTTTTATAAACCTGGATGCCATGGCAAAAATAAATGTCTCTTATGTAGGGTTTGCTGACATTAATGTACTAAATATACCCAAGATGAATTGTACATCAATCAGGAGACTTCAGGAGAAGTATTAGGCCACACCAACAACAAAGTATTGACTTTGTACATCCACAACAATGTAAAATGAAATGAGTGTGGATCCATCTATAAAACGCAATCCAATTTTTGTCAAAACTGGATTGCCAGGATACTTGCATGGAGGACAAGTGAGACAAGATATCTCCCTTTCTATCTAAGTCAATTATAAGGTGATTTTATTCATTCCTGCAGTAATTTCAACAAAGTTCTCATCCCTTGCCTTGTTTAAGTCAACAACATTCTTCAGCAAATTTATTTTCTATCATTATGTCTCGTAATAAATGTCTTAATTGGGAGGCCTTGTTGTGGTATTTGATTTTCTGATGTCCTGAATAGACTGTTTTCTGTAACCATTTGAATTCTATCCTGTATATAGCCTTGTTTTTTTTTCTTTTATCCAGGTTTTTTTTTTTTTTTTTTTTTGTAAGGCCCTCTAGGAGTTTAATAGTATTTACTATCCTCTCAACTAAAGTGCTAAAACTGAAGTGGCTCAGGAACCTTGAGATTGTAATTAAATGGTGAACTGCACTGACAGAAAACATGAAAGCACAAAACTTGGATTGAATTGGGACCCTGATGAATAGAAGCATATTGTACGGCTGAGTGTCTGTCAGTGCTTGTGTTGAATTTAAACTGAAACTGAAAGATACATAGCCCTTGTACACTATATAATAAGGCGTGTTTAATTCCATCCGACTGTACATAAACAAAAAAAAGCATATTACAAGTGTTTTTGTATGTCCAAAAGACATCAGTTGATGTGTCAGCAGATGAAATTAGTGTCTGGTTCAATATGCTCTGAAATTTGGCACCTAAATGGTGTGGTTCTGTCAGTTAAAATTTCCAGCAATCCTGTAGCAAAGTAACAGGTAAAGCGGTGGTAGCACACATTTTAGGTCTAAGAGGGGTTCCAATATGTAAATACATTGTTTACAGCATGTTTCCTTTTTTTCTTGTCAGGAATACCTAAAAAATTCTACATCCTACAAATAAGACAGAAATACAAATTGATCATTCTCAATGTTTTCTAAGTGAATATATGTACCCTTTCTGATTCAAAAGCACATCAATGGCAAGAAATAAAAAAGACCAAAGTAGCTTTATAATCAGAGTGAACCAACCAGAAAAAGATGCAGAAATAGAAAAGATAGAGAAGAGATAAAGAAGGATGGTCCTAAATGATTACCAGGGATTTTTATCTTGTTGTTTTTCTTATGTTCAGCACATTCGCACAAATGCTTCATGAAAGGCTGATGTTTCATTAGTAAACTTGGTTGATGTTTGTCTGAGCAAATACAGTTCCATAATTAATCACTCTGTCTCTCTCTCACTCTGTGCAGGTAGGGGAGAGGCAACATGTGTTGGTGACCGAGGA
The DNA here is from genome assembly GCF_004916995.1 of Morone saxatilis. Lineage (NCBI taxonomy): Eukaryota > Metazoa > Chordata > Actinopteri > Moronidae > Morone > Morone saxatilis. The sequence goes on along the minus strand of NW_023339807.1, from coordinate 10,463,344 downwards.
GTCATTTGATGCCCAATACTACGTGGCTCACAACAAGTTCTACGAACAGGTAAGATTATTGTAAGAACACATTAATAAATGACTCAAGCGCATACTCCACAGAGCATATGTGGCTCTCCAAAATTATTTAGGGTTAGGGTTAGTATACTTAAACTACCCTAAAAAGAAACTTATGGTACGAAGATTAAAAATTAACATAGTAGTGGTAGTTTTTTCAGTTAGATTTACTTTACGTATTTATCTTAGAGTTAATAGCATTTTTATTATTTGTTGTTCTGCATTTGGAGATCAACCTTATAAATCAAACTGGCTTGTATGGATATCAGTGTCTGCAGAAGCACACGCACATTGACACTTTTGCATTAAATGAATCCTAAAATAGTTTAGTTGGCCCACACACTCTATCCACCATCGAAAACATACAGCAAAAAGCTGTAAATTAATCTGCATTTGATTAAAATGTTTCTGTATGTGAAGCTAATCCAACCCTTCCTCATTTTCACACTTAGTAAATCAGATCAGAAGCTTTGCTTTGCATGTCACAGGAGGACTCACAGCAGGTGTCAGAAGCTTAAGCTTGTATTGACTAAAGTAGGTTAGCTATAATATCACACATACTCACAAATGCACACACACACACACACCCTGCGGTGGTCATGAGAGCATTTGGCGGTTGATAGCGGCAGTACTTTTTGCTTTTTTACTGTACTAACATTAAGGTCAGCCCTAAAGACATGAACATTCCATCCTACACACACAGCTGTTCACATACGCACACACATCCGCATGGCTTCAAAGACCCTCGCTCAACCTGTGAAAAATTCACTTTAAAACATCTTCAAATAAATCAATTTCCTCCTGCTTTAACCATCATCAGAAACATGTTTGAAGTTATGCTTTTTATTAGCGGGGACGGCAGGGGATGGTAATAATTTTCCCTCCCTTCCACTTTCCTCTCCTCCCCTCCTCCTCCGTTGCACCTCCTTCTGCAGGCTATAAACTTAAGTTACAAGTGTCACTCGGTTCATGTGTGTCTTGTACGAGTGCACACTCCTTCGTGCTTTTGTGCATATGCAGGCATGTATGTCATGTGTGTCAGTTCACTGTACTCAAGAGGAGAGCATGCTCACATGTTTGATGTTTTCTCTGACCCATTTTTTTCTTTTTCTTCCTTTTGGATATTAAGTATTTGGCATGTACTCCTAAATCACTCTCTGACTTTAAAAAAAGCTCATGAAAACATTATGTACCAATATTCTGAATCTGTTCCCCCAAGGGATACATCCATGTACCATGTATACTGTACATACCCATGAGGCTGTATACGCATTAGAACCTCAGTCTTCCTCACTTGTGTATATATGATTATTCAAAGAACTTATTAAAGAGATGTTATAAGGTCTTCACAATTAAATCTTAATGGTTAAACTTGACTCTTGATCAGTCTGGATAATCATGTCCCAAATATTTAATAAAAAAAGGGAAAAAAATTAGACAAAGAAGCGAAAGAAGTTGCAGTTCAGTTGGGGGGGCGGGTGTTTGAGGGAGAAATAATGGGGAAGACAAGGGTCAGGAAAGAAGTGAAAGGAGTAGTGGGAGCGAAGAAAAGGAGGGACGTGGGGAATAAGATGGAGAGAGGTGGTGTGAGTGAACACATGGCCTAGTTTCACTTTTACACCATCAAATGGATCTATCCTGACGGGTATAATAGGCACCCAACCCACCTGTGTGTGTGTGTGTG
>NW_023339807.1:10458049-10461578 GCF_004916995.1 Morone saxatilis | reverse complement strand
CCGACCCCACTCCATATATCGCTTTTACACTACGTTGATCAATTCACTCTTTCACACATCATTTCACACAGTTATTATGCAAAGTCTCATCAATTACAGAATAACTTATCTCATTCATACACATTTACTATATCGGTAGCAAATTTGTGGTTCAGTATTCTTGCTATAGCTTACTTTGATCATATGGACCAGGAGCCGGGATTCAAAAACCAAAATACCTTCCGATTAGTGACGACCCACTTGCCTTGAGTCCACAGCGCTTCCCTATTAGAATTATAGAATGTATTGGTGTGTTGTGATTATTTGTAGGATTTAAACTGTGGTCATAAGAGTTTGTGTAAATTATAATTCACTAAACTTAAGTCATGGGTTTTCTTCGTATACGATCCTTCCTATGATATTGTCTATTTCTAAATAAATGAAAAAGGCTCCTGTATATCGAGTGATCACCTTTGAATTTGAAAAGTGACATGTTTCAACACAGCTGAAATTTAATGGAATATACTATCTGACATCTGCAAATTCTTTGAGAAGTTAACTTGCAAAAAATACTTAAAAGTCTTAATTGTACACTGTGTATCTATTATATTAATAATATTATGATTATTAATGGGATTATATATCTTTATCCTTGCTTTTTCACAAGCAGAAAAGTAAACCTTGGACTTGCTGGGGATTAAAATGTTAATTGAACTTAGCAAGTATGTGTTGCGTGCTGAACTCAGATCATCTGTGTTGGTTTTTTCTAACCATTACACGACTTGCAGTGGGCCTAGCTGACTGGGCAGAGAATCAGCCTGTGAGGCAGGATGTTTAATGTGTGTGGCTCAGGTGTTAACGTTATGTCAGTCTTTATTCCCAGGCTGTGGATCTAGAAAGGCGCTATACAAGTACGCGTCCATTTACCATTTATCAGTGTTTGCCAGAGCTGAATCTGAAAGCACAGGCTGAAGAAAAGTAAATCAGTACTCTAACCGAACAGCATACATCATTGACAATCTGTCAACTTTGTGGTTAGTTTTGAAAAGAATGCATTTGCATATGATCTTTATTTACAGGGGTAAGTCATTAAGAACAAATTCCATTTCACACTGAGCCGTAATTATAACTCTTTGTTTTCCCTTCCTTCCTGCTGTGATCAGCCGAGATTTATAGTTGCCATGGTGAAATAATAAGACAAACCAGCAAATCCCACTGGTTTATCTCACAGCTGTTGCCGTAGTTTTTGACCTTGAGGGCTTCCATCAATGGAACTAAAAACACTCAGCCCTGTGTTTTTTGTAAGCAGGCAGGGACTAGCTAAATAACAATGTGGGGGAGCATTGGCTAAAACAGTTCTGAGCAGGCAGTAATGTAGAGAAACATGCCAATGTTGTTATTTGGTGGAATGGATGGCTTAATTAAATAAATAGGTTCTGCTCTGTTGCGTTAATGATGGTCCAAGTTCTTTTAGATTTATGTTTGCTAGTCAATCTAAATGTCATAATTCATTACTGTTGTCCTGTACATCATACACCTCATAACTTTCCCTCCAATGAATGTGAAACAATCAAATGTTAAAAAAAATTATAGTTTATAATTTTTCTTTTTCAGTTCTCTTAAAATGTGCTGCGACATCAGTTGTGATGTGTCGCTTGTGGTTTGCAGGTGCTGGTACCTAAGAGGGCTGAGTTCAAAGGGAAGATGATTGAGGTGGACATCTATGAGGCAGGAAAACACTTCCTGAAAGGCCGACCAGTAGAAGACAGCAAGCCCTTCACTCCCTCCCTCGCTGTGCCCCTTCAGAAGGGAGAGGTGTCTGGCCTGATGCAGGTAAAGGCATACACATACAAATACATACATTCATACAGATCATTTTTTTCCACAGCACTGTAAATCAAAGTGACATCAAAGCAAATGCACAGCGATACAAATAGATGCATGTATGTAAACATAGTCATTGCTGAACCATAAAAAGAATAGATTACGACAAGTAATATTAATTATAGTAAACTGTAGCATACACCTTAAAATAGAGTTTGTTCGGTGGCTAACATTAAGCAAAAAGAATTACACAACATACAGAAATGAAATACATTAAACATGACCTGGATATAAACTTAATGTCAGGAATACATACTTGTACATAAGGACATAAAGTAAAGTATATGAAATGGAGACTAGAAAGGAAAGGGATCCTGAGTAAGGTACACAAGTTAAAAACACTTACACATACAGAATCCTTATTTACACTACCATACATTTATTCAGTAGAGATGAGTGTTTATCCTTCTCAGAAAATTCAATAGGTATCTGGCTACATGGTCTATGATCCAATACAAAGACGATAGATACTTTTTTTTTTAAAAACGCATTGTGGTTTAAAGTTCATTCGATTCAGTTTGATTCAACTGGAAATGAACAATTCTCTACACATTACATTTTTACATGAAAGAAATATAGTAAACATTGTATACATTTTGTGTTTTAAAAAAGAAATATACATTTTGATTTGAATTGTTATTGGTATTAAAGTATTGTAAAACCAACAAGAGTTAGGATGGGCAGCGATATACATCGCAATATTGGCCTGTCCCCAAGGAAGATTAATTGGGAATCTGTTACCTTGGTTCCAAAATGGGTGTCAAATATTTGAAAAGGGTATTTTCAGCAACAATATGGGCGCATATTGTTGTGAATAAAACAGCGTATGACTTCAGGTATTGTCTTAAGGCTTTAGAGGCCAGGGTGCTTTAGAAGTAGTGTTAGCTGCTAAAGCTAGCATTTTTCACCTGTGGTTGGTTGTTATTTTCTGTAACTTAAAAATTCAGTGTGTAACATTCAGGAGGATCTATTTTCAGAAATATATTATATTATTATTCATAGGTATGTTTTAATTCGTGTAGAATTACCTGAAAATAAGAATTGTAAAATTTTTGTGATCTTAGCTATTTTTATCTAAAGATGCCTACAGTAGAAACCAAACACTGTCTCTAGGTAGGGCCTTTTGTGTTTTTCCCATGTTTCGCTGCCACCTTAGTTTCTTTTTCACACTTCACAGACCATTCTCTTTCCATATACCGTCATCATTGTCATATACAGACACCAGCTGTGTTCAGTTGGTTGCAATCTGAAGCTTCACCGCTAGATACCACTAAATTCTACACACTGCTCCTTTAATATTTCTGCTACTGTCGGCTCCAAAAATGTCGCCGTGAAGCCTATAGAAGCTACAGCTAGTCAGAGTGAAAAATAAATCATGCACAGCCTGAAACAGGATACATTGACTATTGGGTGTGTGTAGTGGTGTGGGTGTAGTGCTGGGTGTGGTGGTGGACAGGAACGGACAGTTTAGCCACCACGCCACAGCTATAGTCTTAAATTACTGATATACACGGCCTGGGTAACACTGGTAGCATTTTCTACAAACTGCCAAAAGCGAGGCATAGGATTAAAAATGTAGACACTAACACTGACACACACACACACAACACACACACAAATTCAAATTGGATTGAGTCAGGGTGAGGGCATGACACTGACTCATAAG
>NW_023339807.1:10444790-10457949 GCF_004916995.1 Morone saxatilis | reverse complement strand
ATGGATAGATTGATGGATTTATAGAGGAGTGGTGTATAAAAATACACCACTCCTCTATAAATACACCACTATAAATCCATCAATCTATCCATCTGGCTTGGGTGGACGGCTGTGGATGGATGGACCTGAAAGTGGACAGATAGATAAGGGTGCATGGATGTGAGATATAATGGCTTAGATGCACACAACTGATGGATGAGCAGATGAATAGATGCATGTATGTGTGAATATATAGACAGGTATAGGATGGATGTGTAGTGAGCTAATGGCACACTGCACTTTGCCCAAGAATGTTGTGCTGAGTTCTGCAGCTTGCAGAGGATATTTTTCTTTAAAGCCAAATTTGTGAAGCAGAGGAACCAGACCCAACAAGGTCTTCATTTATTCAATCACATATTAGTAGGTGGTTTTGGTTGTATTGTCTAAACTAATGTCAAGCTGCTGTACCACCACTTTTAAGTCAAATATTTTCCTTCAATTGGTGAAAGTAACGAACTATGGTAACATAAATGCTATAATATAACACATCTGGACTAGATAAGATTCCTCCTTTTCCACAAAGACCAAGGTACCTTAAGTCCTCCCAAACCCCCAAAACATGAAAGTCAGATGAACTAAAGGATATAATCTGCCACTCAGTATGAATGTGTTTGTTGTAATGAACTGACAACCTGTTTCCCTGCCAGTGGCAGTTCCCTTTCCAGTGACTAAATATGAATTAGGAGGTATAGAAGATGGATCCTCCTTAACAGTAGTAGCATACTGTCATTTTTAACTCTTGTCTGTCCCCTCCATTTTGTTTTGCTTTTTGTTTGTTTTTCAACCTGACTTTTCCTGTCTCTCATTTTTTTCCCCTTCTCTCTCAATCCTTTGTGCGATGTGACACATTCATTAATAGGCCTTGGTGTTTTTGCCATTTCATTCAATGAACAAGACCAAGGTTTTAGTAAGAGAGGAATTTGCTTTCATTGACATGGGCAATATCTCTTCTTCTGTTCTCTCTTACTCTCTCTCTATCTCTCTATCTCCTCTGTCAGCCCTTCATTCATAGACACAGCACTTTCCGCAGATAGGGAAGAACAGTAATGAGTCTTTTAGTGGGACACAATAGCAGAGAAAGCACTCAACAGCATGGTGAAGGAAAGAAAAAGAGAAAGTATCTTCACCAGTCCTCATCCTCAGATTGGGGTTGGGGGGTGGTGAGAGAGAGGCCAAAAAAACGAAGCAAGAATGAAAGAGAGAGCGAGGTAGACGGAGAGATCAGGAGACAGAAAAGCAGCTTGAGTGCCATTCAATAATCAGCTCTTTTCACAGCATACTTTCTCAAGGAGACTGAGAGAATGGGAGAGAGAGAGGAAAACGACTCTGCTCCTTCCACATGACAGCAAATTGACAGTTCGTATTAAAGACGGCATAAAAGTTTAAAAAAAAAAAAAGGAGAGAGGTGGGAGAGATATAGAAATGGAGGAATACGAGTAGTGAACAATGTCCCTGCATGACCACAAATTGACAAAATAACAAAAAATGGAAGTGAATGGACGAATTTCTACTAGCGTATTAAATTTGCTGGCCTTTCTTCTTCCTTTTTCTCTGTGGCTGGTATTCTCGTTTTTCCCTAGTCTTCCTTTCTTCCTATTTGTTTCTTCGTTTTTTCTTCCTTTTTCTCTCTTCATCATTTCTTTCACTACCTTTCTTCCTTTTACCTCCCGCTCATTTATCCTCCCAATTCTGTTTTATCAGTTTTCCATTGTGTGCGTGTTTGTGTGTGTATTTTACTTGTTTAAGGTGAGTAGGTGGAAAAAGGAGAAAAATAAATTAAAAACACACACTATGTGGATGTAGTCAATTTATAATTGTATCTTTATATATTGTGTTACAGGCTTATTGGGTGGGATTGCTGGTACTTTGCATCATGATGCTTAAGCACATAAACACAGACACACACTAAAATACACTACAGGTCCATTGGCAAAACTAAGCTTATACACACAGATCCACACACTAATATCCACATGTACACAGATGCACAGTCCCCCCTGGTGTGACTGGCACCATCCTACTAGCCACAGGCTATATGAGACACTGGCTGTACATACACAGTAATCATGTAGACAAAACACACACGCACAAAATCTGTATTTCACCCCAAACAATTGAACTGCTCTATGTCGACATGCAACTGTTGTGGGTTGTTGCTTTGATGTTGCGTTATGCACACGTTTTCGTCTGTATTGTCAGGAAAATCTAACAAATCTAACATCGGGCTGTCTTTTCTGGTCAGGATACAGATAATCCTCTCAAATCTATTTTTAAACTTTTAATTTAAAATGTCAAAAGGTTTTGCTTGGCCTTTGCATGACTTGTTTACTCTAGTACCAAATAATTTGTTTTGCTTTCAAAACAGCAGGCGTAGCTATTTTAAGCATTTCATTTAGCATGTCAAATTGTATTACATGGCCTGCGCTTTGTGTATACTTGAAGAACCAAAGTCACAGTAACAAAGGAATAAATGTTAAGCCATCAAAATATAAGACACGTCTATTTTCAGTATTCTTACCTAATATGTCAAATGGCATTACTCAGCCTCATTCTATTTTGTTGATTTAAAATGTCAGAGGTTTTTAAATGCCCCTGAGTTTGCTTTTGAACCACAGATGGAAGATGTAAAAAACAAAGCACTTCCCCAACAACAGTTAGGAAAAAGTTTAACTATCGTGATCTCATGTTTCTTGTCTTTTTCTTCCACGGTATATAAATAAAAATAGATTTCCCCAGTAAAGACCTTGTAAACAACCTCCTCTGAGCAAAGTTCTTCAGCAGATAAGTCATCCGTAGCTTTGTATTTTATTTCTATCTTTATCGTCCTCTTAAGTTCAGCATGCTGGTTCAACAGAAATACAGCTGCAGTTTTGTTGAAGTATGTCTCAGCACTTCAGTCTTGTTATTGGAAGAGTATTTAATTGAGAGAGGCCTTTATTTTTCTCTTTGAGTCCATGCCACAAAAGCTTGATGTGGCCTTCAAGTAACCTGTGCTGCCCTAAGGTGACTATTTCTATACACTGACTGTATATATAATGGACAATGCTTTCGGTTCTTTGAAGTGAGCAGAAGTGGAAGTATCTAGTGGCCAGCAGAGACAGCTCCATTAGCTACAGTAAAACACAGATATCATGGTCACACATTTTTCGCCAATACCTGCTTATAGTATCCGCTACAGGGATGACTTTCCTCTTCCTTTCCTCACTTAAACTTGTTTCAGTGTTGGGATCTGACAAAAACGCCTTGCGTCTTTATCTCCAAAGACACATTTCCTGGATTGATTCCCAACACAGAGATTGTTGGTAAAGTTCTTTAAACAGCAAATTATTTGATGTAACTGTGTATTGTGTAATGTCACATTAAATGTGAAATATTTTCTTTTTTGTCTAACCACCTATGGTCTATTTTTTGCTTCCAGGCAAAGATACAATATGACTGTAATAACAGGAGAAAGCTTTTCTCTGCGTAAAGAGTAATTGGTATACTGCAGTGCCACATTTACTTGACAGTAGATAGTGTAGGCTTTTATACCTGTTCTATATCACACTGATCTTTTATTTTGGTCCATCAAGTGTTCGTATTAATAGTGTGTGTGTGTGTGTGTGTGTGTGTGTGTGTGTATCTGCACATGTTATGTCCACGTTTGATCTTTGTACCTTTTACCATATCCTGAAAGCATCTGCCCTCTTCTCTGTGTGAAATGGCGTCTGTCATGTGTTCGACACGTGCACATACACCTAACACCTCACCTCACTGTGCACTTGATGCATCTTTGTGTTAATGACTATAAAGGGTACTGTTCAGGTGTATAGATTTATAGATTCCAAGATCTAGTATGTGCAAAGTGACAAGGTGTGTACCTGCACGCCCATACATTGCTGTGTCAGAGGGTTTTGCAGTGGTGGTGATGGAGTAAGTTTTAGATGACAGATGAAAAAGAGGAAGACAGAAAGAGAACATGACTCAAGTTTCCCACTGAGCCTCTATTGCTTTATTTTTATTTTTTATTTTTTTTTTTTACTTGTCATTATTTCTCTCAGTGATAGTTTGTATCAGAAATATTACTTGTAATCCCTCCTTATGTCTCTCCCGTCCCTTGGTCCAGTTGTAAATACAGCTGCAGCTCATTGTGATTGTCACTATGGCTTTGTCAAATCACCCGTGACTAAGGAGGCGATCTGTTTTACTCTCTCTCACATACACACACACCACTTCCATGGCCTCTGTGTGTCTAGAGTGACACTGACAGCTGGTGAGGATCATGTGAGAAATGTGACCATTGTGTATTGTGCTTTCTGACCCTCGTGATGTGGTGTGCGTATGCCGGTGTGTTAGCGAAGGCTGCACCAGACACGCAGGCAGATTTCTTTCAAAAACGGTGGAATTGGAGGAAGAGTTTTTAAGACACAAACAGATATTCAAGAGTCCTATGGAAAACCTTGAGGGAAAAGTAGCTACGCAGTCTGTGCCCCTGCAGTAGTGTTATTTAGCTCTGTTCTACCTCTGTGAGCAGAGACAGTGACCAACATTATCCACCACTGGCCTACACACACACACACTCTCTTTCTCACAGACATATGTACGAACTCAGCATGCCAGCTCGCAGGTGGTTAACTATCAGTGAAAGCCACATCTCTCATCTTTTCCTGTTCCCTTTCTTCTTCTTCTTCCTTTTCCTAATTTCACTTCTCTCCACTCCTCTGCTCCTCTCTCCCACTGTGCTGACACGCACCTACTGGCACTTGGACTTTCACTTATTCTCCCTACTAGTAATAGATTTTAGACTCTACTGTTCAGCCCCTCTCCTGGCACCCTGTTGCTAAAAGACACCTGCAGAGAGACAGATAAAGAGATGGATAGAGAAGAAGGCAGTATCCTTGGACTGTCAGTATAGAGATAGATAATGGTTTTGGTTTCATCAGTCCTGTGCACTTAGTCTGTTGCTCCTCTTGTCTCAGTTTCCATTAAGTATTCATCTTGGTCTGTTTCTCCTTCAAGTAAGCAAGAAATGAAATTTACAATTAAGTCTATTTTCCATTTTTCATTCCCATCTAGTTGTTAATAAAGTAAATGAACGATAAAAATAGTCAGTTTTCTCACTGACTGTTCACTCAATCTTTAGTGAACATTTCAAACCTGCTAAAGGTCATACAGTGTAACCTCACTGAAGAGTCCTTTTAAATATGTTATTGCTGACGAGAGTGGATTAGTGAATTGTACCCCTAACAGAAGTATTTGTTACAATCGCATTTTTATAGTCAGTAGGCTCAACGACAAGTAACACATGCACTATGACAGGGACATGGCTACCACAGTACACCCTGGCAAAAAGAACCCTTATTGTTTTTGAAGCATCAAAACGGCGTGTCAGTTTCCCCATTAGGGAATCGAACGATTATCCCAACATTTAGCAAATGTGAATATGTCAGCCAGTCCTCTTATTAATTCTCCCTCCACATATTGTCTGAGGTTACTGTAAGTCACTTATGGATGTGTCACTGAGGCGTTGTCGGTCATAGTATCCATCCTCCATTGTGTGCGGTAACAGAGGAATCCATTCAGCGACACCAGTGAGGAGAAGAGTGGGTGGCATCAGAGAGGACAGGGAAGCGGGAATAATGTGGACGATAAAGAGGCACAGGACAGGCGCTATGCAGCTGTTCATAGACACAGTCATGTGTAGGTGTGCGCTGACTCTCAGTTACATACGAATATATACTGTTCATCCAGAGAGGTGTTTGCACCTTACAAATTATTTTTATCTTAGTTCATAGCATAAATGCACAATATGTACACGTACAAATTCTTTACAATTGCAACTGTTTCTAAAGTATATTTTAATATTTTTTCTAAATGTTCTACTTCCATGGGAAGTAACCTTTAACTATAAAAGAGAGCAAACTTATAGATAGCATGCACAGCCAGATATTAGCAATGGTAAACAGAATTCCTGAAGTTGGCTAATCATCCTATTGATAAAGGATAAGAGAAGAGAAGGAATAAAGGTAGATCAGACAGAGGATAGTCGAACAAGACTTGATGGAGATACCTGAGGGAGAGAGAGAGAGGAGTCAATCTACCTATGGTTAATATCAAAGCCAAACCTCTCACAGTTATCCCTAGAGAACTTGATTAAAGTTTATTATGGAAAGCCGCTGATCAATTGCTCAATATCGCCCTGCATAATCTACTGTCTGGGTGATAAGGCATTTTATCAACTGTCATGCAGGATGAGACATATAGGAACAACCACAAGGTCATCCAGATCGATATCCATTCCAACCAGAGACAAGTCTTGGTTCTCAAATTATAAAAGCCACATCTTGAGGTGCAATTTTCTCGAAATCGCACCTCAGGTCACTCTGACATTAAGATAAAAGCAAATAAATGTGTAATCAAATGGAATGATGATCGATGAGGGAGGGTGGAGGCCAGGGTGAAATAGGGCTGGTTATCAGTATTGAATTTTACCAACTGAATTATATATATATATATATATATATACAACTGTCAACAACTGAAAAATGGCAGCTTATTTTTGATGTTGCTCTCATCAGAATCAAATACAGCCCAAGGCAGTCATTGCTTTAGGTGCACGCTTAACATCTGACTGAATTTTTTTATGTTGCTATAGGAAGCAGTTGTATGTGAATTTGCACTTGATTTAGAAACATTGTAGCAAAGCAACTTTAGAATGACATACTACTGAGAGATTAACTCAAACACAATCTATCACAGTTACAATCTTGGTTTGGTTGTGCTAACATTATAAGCTAACTCTTATGTTCTGATGTCTCTCCCAGATTCCCTACGTAACTACATCACAGTGCACGTTCATCAACATCAGCTTGATTCAATAGACAGCACTCTGTAATAATTGGATCACTACAAAACTGCATTAACTGCTTTGCACAGAGATAATGGAATCATAATTGAAATGCACTCATTTGCATAAGCAAATGGCTCGTTTTATGAATGCTTTCATCAACAAAATATCGAAATAATCAGTGGATTTAAAATTCTGTTTATTACTCTTTGTAATTTCCAAATGAAACTGGAGACAGACGGAAGGTGAGAGATAGGAAGAATCAAGTGGCATCAATAGATGTATTTCTAAATGTACATAATGATCAGCAGCAATGAACCATAAAAAGTAATAATATTCCCCCACATATAAATTACTATTTTATGAAGAACCAAGAGTTGAGTAGATTCTGATTTGGCTGATTGATGAACAAGAAAACACACACAATCAGAATTTGGTCTTCCTCTTCCTGCCCTCCTAGTTTATATATTCTCTCTCTTCTCAGCATTTCGCTTTCCCATCTTTCATTGTCATATCCCTTCAGTGGTGGATGTCTTTTTAATGGTCCAACACATTTAGACTGAACAGAACTCTCTGATTACAGACATTTGATACGTTGGTCACTGTGCTGTCAAGCACTAATTTGTGACTGTGGCCAGTTGATTTAATCTAAAAATGATTTACTATTTATGAATTATGGTGGCAACTTATGCTATGAGCTACAATGATCTTTGTGTGGGACAAGACAGATAATTTGTGTTTGTGTGTGTGTTTGGATGCATCTGAGAGAAATTCACATAATATCAGAAGGAAGATTAGAATTCTCAAAAAATATTGAAACAGTTTAGTCTGCAGCTGTCTCTTTATGAGAGAGAGAGAGAGGTCTGTGGGGTTGGCTCAGCTCAGTGCAACAGCATCAGCATGCAAAGTTCCTCTTCTTCTACACCATGTTCCTCCAGTTGCTAGCCAACATTACAGAATGATCTGTGCTATGTCAATCAATCATGATGTACTGTAAGTGCACAGATTTTGGAAACACACACACAAGATTTATTGATTTGACTGAAATCCTCACATCAGTAAACATCTGCCATGTAGTTTGATTGAATAACTGCAAGCTCAATATCTGTAGCTGATCCAGGAGTCATTATTTCTCTACAGAGAGCAATCAGCAAAGTCTCCCTTAAAGAAGTCAGTAAAGTATTGTTATTATAGTGTTTGGATGACAATAGACGAAGGACACATACTTTTCTTGAACTGAGTCTAATGTAAGTTTCACCCAACAGGAACAGATGGCCAATGGTGTCCAAGGTCCTGCTTCTATGACGTCTTCGTCTGGTTTGTTGACTGGCTCTTACAGTCTGGACGGGGAAGGACTGAAGAAGCTGGGAATTGGGCTTGTTCTGGCAGCAGCCATCCTGGCCTTCATCATAGAGAAACTGTACTGATGGAGCAACTGCAACCTAGGAGAAGAAAAGGGAGAGGACAGTGACATACTAGGAGCCTAAACAGTGTCTTTTAAGTTGGTGAATACAGAGATAAAGCTGTCTCCTTAGATCACATGCTGTCATCCCATTTTAAATTAACCCAAAGAATAAAAGACAAGGTCAGTGACACCTACAAAGTCATGGATTATATAAATGTCCTGTGAGACTTCTGGTTTTTAGTACGGTTATGTTTAATTTTTAATTGAAGGACATAGTTAGAAGTCTTTTTACTCTGTTTTCTCCAAACAAAGTGATGTCACTGTCTTTTTCTGTCAGTGAAGTAGGAACAACCACATGGGCAATAACAGGTCAACTGTCTAAGACAGACCTCAGTGAACTCTTTTTATACAAGCCTTTTTGTTACAAATTACACATTTGTTAAACTAGATGTTATTTAGAATCTATTTCAAGTACATATTCTGATTGATATTTTAGTTTTATTATGAGAGTGAAAGATGAGAAAGTGTGTAGGTTGTTTCAGGCTTGGTCTGTTGTTCACTGAGGGCTGCAGTCTGACATTGTCCATAAACTGGTGAACGAAATAATGTTTTTCAACTAGTTGAACACATTCAAGTCATCTGTACCAGAACAAAGTCTAAGAATGAGCATGAAGATTTCAAAATATTAGAGTTTTTCATCCGTGCTTTTGATGGATTGAATTGTGCTTACTTAACAGTATGTACAGTATACAGTTTTTTTGTTCTCCAGAAAGGAGTAATTAAGTGTATAATACTCTGATGAAAGGTAATTTGTATCCTTCATTTCAAAGTATTTATTTTTGAATAAGAGAAAGGACTGTATAGTTTTCAGATCTTCATAGCAAACGTCTTTGAAGTTGTTGTAGCATCTCATTTTGTTCAAGGGGTTGTTCAGAAAGGTTTTTATTTGTTTCATTTTATGGTTTTTGCCTCATACATCAACTTCAAGTGGAATTAATTTATAATGTACGTCTTACTTGATTAGTTATAACATAAAGGACAACTGGCAAGATGGATGCTGCTAATTGCTGGTTGTTTGTCATTTTATCAACACCACACACCCATTGTGATTTATTTTATTTGGACTGTACTGTACTGTGATGACTTGCTGTGGTGCCCACTTAAAGGGTTATTTGATATTTTCTCACTCACCTGTATTTTAGTTGATATCACACTCTGAGATCTTTGCTGTCACCCTAGTACAATAAAGGTGAATGGAGTTCCATTTGTGGTGCTCTCAGCATTAGATCAACAACACAGGTATGATACACTTAAAACCCATAGAGAACACTAGCATTGGGTTTCATAGGGACTGATATAGGAATGTTTCAGTGAAAAGTGTTTATAGGGAGATCTGTGGCTCTTAAGGAAACCACCTTAAATGTCCCTTGTATTAGGTTGGCAGCAGAAGTCTCAGAGGCAGTTATCTTAAAACCAACCTGTTAGCACTGCTACACATTACTAGAGGTAAGTGAGGAATGTTTGTCTTTTTCTGTAATTCAGGAGAACTGACCCTGCAATACAACTTATTTGCTGAAATGTCTATTATGTGGGTTGTCTGAGTCACTACTGAGACAGACTGTATTGTTTTTGTTGATTAGCAATGTCCCAGCCATCTAAAACATTTAAATAAAGGACAGAATCAATTTGTCATGAGTTAAATAACTGTGTTGATTGATTAACTGCTGAGGTTTTTACTATTGAATAAGCCCTATAGAATGGGTATGGGAGAGTCTGCTTTCAGCGCTCGGTGTTGCCATGTCAGTTGTTGTCATGTATAGTGCCTGCCTGTGTTTCTCTCTAATGTCATTCTGTTTTGAGGTACAACAGTCCCAATGTGTGCTGTGAAATTTCAGACAGTTAATAATACATGCCCCAATTTATGTGTCGCATTACACTGGCACATGTGTCTCTGTCAGTATGTCTGCATTTTATCTGTGTGTGTGTGTGTGTGTGTGTTCACATGCCCTGCATATATTTGTAGTCACAAGTCTCTCTTTCAGCTTGTTTGTGAGCTTGTTTCTGTGTCAGAGGGTGTGTCTGTGTGTGTGTGTCTGTCTGTCTGTACATGCCTGCGCTGCCTCATGTAGTGTCTGTAGTTTACTCCAATGGTTAATTTAGCAGAAAGCCAGTATGCGTGCATCTGGTTGTGTATGTGGTTCAGGAGTGACAGGACTCATCACTCTCTCATTCAGAAAGGCCTGTTATTAGATATACCACTGTTTGTTGCCTACACACACACACACACACACACACACCCAACCTTTGTATTATCTTAGTATATGATGCGTGTCACCCATTCTGTTGACACACAGATACATGCATATACCCTGGCTTTTTTTTACCTAGCTGGTGCATGTCTCAAACACACACACACACACGCACGCACGCACGCACACACAAAGCAAGCTGCAATTTTGTAGTATATAGGCAAGTGATGCGCGTCAAGCAAACTTGCACACAAACACAGGCACCAAAGCCTTACATTACCCGATCAAATGATGCGTGTCTCACACACAGACACACACACTGGCTTTGTATTATGTGATCAAATGATGCATGTAGCTATGAAGCTTGTTACATCCATCCAGCAGTGCCCTATATTATTCTGCAGCCATCCATACTGTGTGACAGTTCTTTTGATGCTTTGTAAGCACATTTCCTCACTGTGTATGTCAGTTACACTGCATTGTTCTCCAATGAAATATGGATGCAACAACACCCTTTATGTTTGGGAGATCATCACTTACTATGAAATATTGAGGCGGGAACCATGGAAAGGAGATCATTATTCACTTTGCATCATTCACTTCAGTTGTTTTAGTTGCAGCTGTTGTCAATTTGTCATCTACACAGCGACGTCCTTTTGATATGAAATGGAGCAACTTTGGACATGCAAGGGAGGTTGAGCATTAATGGGCCTGCCTGTGTCATCTTTCATCTATCATGTCATTTAATTTCATTTTTATTTGATTTCAGCGTTTTAAACTCCAAGTGGTTTGGGTTGCATAAGAACTCAAAGGAAGCACGTTTATGTTTTGAGACAATTTATTTGTAATAGGCTGAGATGCAACATATCTCCGGATAAATCGTGAATTTGTTTTTGAAAATGGTTTCTCATCTGATCTCGCCTGATATCAGCGATAGATCAAACTAAGGTCTTGCAGAACTGTACTGAATAAAGGAACGTTAGACTATTTAAAAATGTGTAAACCCTCATTTCGAGGGTATAGCTGAAGAAGAAGGTGACAGTGAGCCTGTTCTGGATCTGCTAGCTTACAGCAGTCTGATTATAACAGCAGTTATCAGTTAATATATGGTTTATAGGAGACAGCCTTTTCAGATGTAGAAGTCATTGAATATGCCACCGAAATTGTTATTTCCTGATGAAGGGGAGGCATGAAACCATAAAACAGTATTCACTTTGTGTTATTTATGCCTGCAGTTTTCTATTGTGCATTTTACTAATGAAGTGGTCATTATTTTTTTTTTTTTTTTACAAATTAACTGTAGCTCCAAATGATGACGTATCATTTTACAGAAAAATGCACTTAACAGTAATGGATTTTCTTAAAAAGTCAGTGTAAGCTGCCCTAATATTTGTAATGCTGCCAATTGATACATCGTAAGAATGTTTTGACCCAATCACTTCAATACTCACTGGCATCCACCTTCATAATATAAACCTTTATAAACCACATAATGTAAATATTTTGATCATTTTACATCCTGTTTTGTTGCATTAAAAGAGAGCGAGTCAGCCAGTGAAAGAAATGGTTGGACCAGTGTGATACAGGTGTCAGATCTGAGTCCCCAGCACCCAGTATCTGCACCACCAGATACTGGGTATAACATTGAAAAGCATAGCAAAACTAGCTGGTCTTCTCTTCTAGCTGGATATTTATTCTTCATACTGGGATATAAAGTCAATAAACTTTAGATTAAACAGCAAGTTCATAGAAGTTCTGTTCACATTTTCAAATAAACACTCAATGTACATTTACTGGTAGACCATTGTTAGGGCAACAACTGGCACGAGTTTAGATAATACAGAGGGTCTTGACATTAGCTACTAGCTGTCAGATCATCTCATTAGCCATCGTCTCAGGCTGTGACCTTTTCATTTCTGCCTCACACAGAAAATTCCACACTAACTTCTGTATCCACCGCTTGGATTATTTTGCTCCTACGTGTGTGTTTGTCTGGGTATCTTTATATCGGACAACAGATCACATAAATCATTAATTTGAATAAAGTGAATGTCATATGCGGTAAATGGCATCCTCTATTTTCCACTTACACTATATAGTCGAGATCTTTTAAACTGGATTTGTTTCAGGTTGTGTTTGCGATGTGTGAAAGCAAAAAAGACAAAGAAAGAAAGAAAATGTAGACAGCAGTTGTTTTTCAAGGCTCGGCTGATACCTCTCTGTTGAGGTTTGTTATCTGGGTGTAACACTTTTTCAGGCAAGCAATCAGTAAAGTATGGAGCGAAAAACCTGACATAATTACAGTGTTGATGTTTGTCAGGTTAGGTCCAATTTAGCTCAGTCAATTTACCATGCTGTCTTTCAGCATGCTTCAAAACTTCCATTTAAACTATAATTTATTCCCACTAATTTTTAGTTCACAATCCTACCAACTTCCATCTTCATGTCAGTCAAAACAGCAGCGGCTTCTTGTGAGATTACAGAGACAATAATGTTGAAGGTGCAATTAGAATATTTGCAGGATCAAAGCATTCACATCACATTTATTTTAGCACTGACGTTAATTGACATAGGACGCAGTCACTGACAGTCAGAAAATATAAAATCAGAAAATACTGTGTCGTCTGTGTGTGTGTGTGT
>NW_023339807.1:10442440-10444690 GCF_004916995.1 Morone saxatilis | reverse complement strand
GTGTGTGTGTGTGTCCTCATGCCAGCTTCATCCAAGCATTTAGTTTGGTGGCCCTTGTGCCTGCATTCAGTGATTGCTGTGTTTTATCTACACACACACACACACAGACACACATACACCCTGTTGTCGCTGCAAAGCAAACTGGGAATTCACAGCCTGCCGTGCAAGGGAGAGATTGGCTCTATTGAGTGTCTTGGTGGCTTGCCAGTTCAGTTTTAGTGTGTATGTCTTTGTGTTTCTGTGGTTTTGTGTTTAGTGTGTATGTGTGTGTGTGTGTGTGTGTGTGTGTGTGTGTGTGTTTGATGGGCTTATACATCTTTGACTTTGAGCGGTTAAGGGATGGGGGACCAAAGTCAGTATAACTCAACAGGAGAATTGTTCTTTAAAGCTCTTTAATAATCACACAGAGACAAGGCCACACTGCAATATTACTTGGTGGTAAAAGTTGTGATTAGTTTGAAGACAGTTTAGTTTTAAAGACATTAATATCTGTTTAACTTTGGAAAAAGGCTTGCTTTAATGTCTTCTGACACACAATTAGTATCGGCTGTGTATAGTCTGTGTAACAGAGACTGAATTAAATAGTTAAAATCATGTGTCAAAAAAGTCATTCTGAAACAATATTAGTCACAATCTTGTGCCTCAGTGACCTTTCTTCCAAAATTCAACTGAAGAACACAAAAAATACTGCTGAAGGGAGTATTGAAATCCCATATGTTAAAGTTTCATGAAGGAACTGTTAGGATTCATGAACACATAATGAAAAGCTTTTCATGAGACTCTTAAAGTACTCAACATTCCTTTTTCCTTTTCAGAGAGTAGTTCACTCAGATAGCAGATACAGATATTGGCACATTTAACAAGGGTTAAAAATGTAACTGAAAGGGCACTTTGGTCATTGCTCAAGGAAAGACAAGTTTTAACTTAATGAGCCATCTGAATAGTTCTTTCTCAATATTTTTCATCAAACAGCAGGAATGTGCATTGCATCTATTTAACCAAGAATTAGACAAAATGAGAAGTCACCTTGAGGTCTCATGGCTGTTTTCCTCTTGCTAAAGTTTGATCAGAGTACTTCAGATGGCAGCTCTGAAACTTTTAATGATGTTGTCAGGGAAATAAGTGTACACTGCATGAGACTCCGGAGCGCTGGTTTGTTGCCATGGTGAGTTGTTCTTGTGGCATTGTCCACACATGAAACAATGTTCATTTACATAACTACATCGTTAATGTTTAATGGCAGCCTTCTAATATGTATAAAAGGACGGTATAGTTATCTGAATAGGTAACTTTTTTTAATTGAATTTTTCAACCTGGACCACATTTGTCTTGTTTTTGTGTCAAAGTGACTAATGGGGACACATTCTTTTTTATTTAGTCCAGCGTGCAAACTATACCATGATTTTTAGGGGAGCTATTTTTGTATGAGAGATTTAAATTGTGATTAGAAGTGTCAACATTATAGAGCAATGCAAAGGTGTTTCCTATGTTACCTCCTGCCTTTTCCTCTATATTTTGCCGATTTTGGCGTTATCCATTCTCTTTATTTCGTTAAGCCTTTAACACCAACCAAATTGACCAAAGTGCTGTACAGAAGAACTAAATAAATAAAAGACATAACAGCTCACATAACAATAAATTAAAAGACATAAAACATGAGTAAAAAAAATAAATAATAATTAGCGGTAACTACTCTCCCTAGCAGGGCTAGCCATGTCAGCCTATTCTAAATCCAAAAAAAGCAGTCTTGGAGGGAAATATAGAATTGAATTAGTGCATGGATACATTTGTTTGCTTTCACCACCAACGCTGCTGGCTTACTGGCATTATTGATCTGTGTTATTAGAAATTAGTATTATAAGACTCAAATATGTTTTGCAGGTCCAGAGAGATTTTTATTTTTAATTTAATGAAGAAAATGCTCTTTTGATAATAAAGGTTGCTGAACCCTGATCTAGAGAGTCCATTCTAAACCTTAAAATATGCACATCTTTAATGCATAATGAGTTTTATTCAACTTTTAAATCCCATTCATACTAATTAGACCTTTTACCATTTTTTCAACTATTCCTTCTCTTTATGTAACCCAGAGAGAATTAGAGAGAATTCTCTACTCCACTCTCTGTAAGTTTTATTTTTTGCTAAACAAAAATGTGTCAGTCAAATTAAGATTGCTTAGACTTGCTTCTTAAAGGGGAACTTGGCAACTCTAGCCATTTCTTCGCTGGTTTTCACTTTTGTCATCGCATG
>NW_023339807.1:10442135-10442340 GCF_004916995.1 Morone saxatilis | reverse complement strand
TGCCAAGTTCCCCTTTAATGGTTATGCCAGTCAATGCACACAGGCTGAAATTCGGCAGCGCAGTCAAAGCCAACATGAGCAAACAAGTGTTACTCCAGTTATAAACTAGTTCAGCTGAAACAAGTGAAAGTGGACGAATAAATGAAGGCGACCTAGAGACGACATGTATGTGAAGAGGAAGAGGTGATTCTAGGATCTTTGTGCT
>NW_023339807.1:10433769-10442111 GCF_004916995.1 Morone saxatilis | reverse complement strand
CTTGGTAAGTTTAGCTGACTTTGGCTTATGTGGCTAGTAGCCAGTGCTGTCTGTCGACACCAGGCACTGCAGTGAGCTGTTGTTTTTTCATTGCTGATATGTTCACTTGACATTGTATTTACTGCTGTGATATTGAGAGTGTTAAAGTAATGGCACTGAGAGTTAAAGCAGCATATCTCTGCTAGAAAATATATAAATATGAGTTGTAGATCAAGTTTTTTACTTGGATTACTTTTGTGCTTTTGTTAGTTTTATTAATCATAATTCATTGTAAAAAACAAAAACAAATTGTTAATAAATGGTGTAAACATTGATAAAATAGGTCATTCATTTAATTACTATTGTGTTACAGTAGTATCTAGATATGCATGATGTGATTTGATTTAGTATGACTCAATATAGTACTTATCTTATTCATAAACAAATACAAAAGTAACAAACTTGAACTTGAATGCATCAAAGGATACCTGAACTCTATTCTATGCCAGAGACATTTCATTTCATTGCTGTGAATTGTGTCAAGTATAACCATTTTCATGTGGTTTATGTTCATTTGTACTCTGAAACACTGTAAAAACTGTTATTGTGGCACCAGAATGCTGGTTCAGAAAGGAAACCTTTATTTTACAAACTTTCAATACATTCAGTATTGAAAGTAAAGTCAACTCCTTGTACAAACCTAGATACTGATCCTAAATATATTTGAATATTCTGTAAACCCTATGGGTTACATTTAACTGCTTCTTTATAGAGTTAAGTCAGCAATGCAGTTAAGTTTCTGGCCCATTCATAGTAATTTGACCCTTTCCCAGTTTTCAGACTCCTTCACCCACTTCTTCATGATTAAATTCTCAAATTCTTAAAAAAAAAAAGCCCGTAATTCAGCTTTTCAGCTAATCTTAAAATATTTTTCATACATTTTTGCTGCTATTCAACTTTATCCTTATTGTTAACAAATGTTAGCACACTAAATAATACACTAAAGTAAGAGAGCGACCATGACAAATATTACACCTGTTAAAGATCAGCCTGTGAGCATTTTTGCATGCTGACATTTGCATTTAGTACTAAAGGGCTACTAGCATGACTGTAGACTCTAAGTCTTCTCATAATCCAATAAAACTCAACCATAAACAATCATCGCAATAAATCTCATATCTATTTAAAACTATGTTGTTCCTACTCTGTCAGTATATTTCCTCCTCTATATGTGTCCTTATATAATTTAATTTGTTATTCATTTGACACAACCTTGTAATTATAGGCATCATTCATTTACTCTGTTGCCTGAGAGTAAATTGCACCCCCCTATGCCCTCTGATATTATGATATGATCTTGTCATAAAATCTTTAGACTGAAGGAAGAAATCAATGTAAACTCATGTCTGGACTTCAGTAGGAAGCTGTCAACTGATGCTTGATGGAATTATAAAGACAGACACACACATTTGGGGTAAGAAAATCCTGTAAATGATGGTGGAACTAATCTATTGCTGCTAATTAGAAATGAGCGATAGGGAAGGATGAGTAAGAGATGTGTCTGTGAGGGGGGGAGGGAATTATTGTGCAAGAAAGAGCCATAAAAGAGCCATAAAAGTACATGCAAGAGGGAGAACAGGAGTCACAATCCTGCCAAGGCCGACAAATGGCAGCCAGCACTAACTGAAGACGTGTTACACTGCTTGAATCACATCACAGCAAACATTAAGGACTGAATGGGCCATTTCAGGGCAAGATGAGTCAAGTGTTGCTAACTTGCATCATGTCTCAAAAGTATCATGCGAAAATGTTACAATACAACTTATTTGTTGATTGTGTTCGCATGAACTTCTGCCCTAGGTACAGTGAGCTCATTATTTCCTTCTGAAGACCCAATCACAAATGGTATGAACAATATGTATGTACAAGACCTTTGCATAGGATTGTTCTTCTAAAAGGCAGAATGTATATTAGTCTTAAAGAGACAAACTAGAGGTTGTGACCTCAGTACATACTTGACTTATTAAGTGTTCAGGAGGAGCATTATTCTGCAAAAGCATGCCTTATTTTTGCTTCAGATTTATTGACAAACATATATGAGTTGCTATTTTTGAAAAACCTTGGCATGTCCATAAAGCTAACTATGCCTTTTCCAGTGCGCAGTGTGTTTGTCTACTCAGGTGTGGGAACGATTCATTTTTATATCTGAGTCAAAGTGAGAACTGTCAATCACTTATTGTGCAACCCTAATTAAATTAGGTCTCCCTCAAGCAAATCAAATGTGAAGCTGCCAGACCACAATGAGTAAAATGACATTGTGAGCTGGCGTTCCCAGAATGAGCTCTTCTCCAAGATATTATTTTCCACTAGCATAATCGTTACATTTTTACAAAGCGTAGGTGCAAGTATTGGACATATCAAGACTGACCACTGAGTATTGAAATTACCATTATATGCACATGAAAAGACAATTATGAAGCCATTTAAAAGTGCAAGCCTAAAAAACAATACACAAGTCAACAATAAACAACAATATCAACATACAGTATATTACCAGTATGTGTGTTTGCTTTTACTGGGATAAATCAATGCCAGTAAATATATGTAGTAAAGAGCAATATACTATAAAGGCCTATAGACCCAGCCAGGGCTGGTAGCTCCATCCAGGTATGCACAGTTCCCCAAGGCCACTGTAGAGCAAGCAGTGAGCCTTCACTGTTACTGACCGGTCAAATGAACCCAGAATCCCACACTGTATCTCATCAAATGTATAACTCCACATCTCTGTGTAAAACATGACTGTTCCTACCGTGCTGAGCATCATTCTCATTCAGACTTTAAAATCTACTCTGATAATCTCTCTCTCTGCCTTGTTCACCCAACATATGTCACAGGAGCAAAACCTTCTAGGTCCAGCTAGTCTAGCCCACTAGTCATTGACTGACACATACAGGTATCTGTAGCTTATTGAAATAAATATCTGGACGTATGGAGAGAAACATATCTCTTTCTAAAGTTCACTGGCTTAATGTGGATACAAGGAAGGTGAAATCTTACCTGTCCTTGTTTCCCCCTGTAAAGATCCAGCATACTTACAACACAGATGTCACACACACAAATGTGTGCAGACACATATTTATACTTTTAGTAATTTCACTGTGAAGCCCTGATAAGAGGGAGCTTTTATTTAATGGGCACCTCTTAACTTCAGTGTGTGCGAGTGAGAGAGTAGAGGTGTGATTGGTTAGAAATGACTTAATGTCACAACTGATAACACATGTCATCCTTGCTTTGCCTTCTGCTTAGGAATATATTTTATTTGTTAATGAGAATTTTGTTTCTGTTTCTTGAATGCTGCTTTTGCTGACACTTTCTGTCGCAGTCTCTATGACACGTTGAAAAACAACAATCACACCTAAACAGTTGAGAAGTCATTCATAGGGCAGCCTCGCAGCAAGAAGAGAAGTCAGAAAATAAATAATAATAGCGTCCAAATGCCCTTAAGACATTTTCATCACATTTGTGTGTCATGGGGACTCTCTTCTCTTTTCATTTTTTAGTTCCTCTTTGCTTTCTTCCTCTTCCTTTTTTCCTCTTCCTCTCCTTGCCACCCTTCTTCTGTCTTGACAACTCTAGTTAATTTAATGTCAGCTCTGCCAGCTTGTCTCATCACTGTGAGACAAACAGAACTGAGCACAGGAGAGTGTGAGAGCGACGGAGTAGAGGAAGAGAAGAATGGTAAAAATGGAAAACAATATAAAGAAAATTGAATCAATAAATGGATAATAAAGGTAAAAAAATACACAGACTGACATAACTGAACTGATACATAAGAGTTTGCACTTAGCTTTCCCACAATCCTTTGCCTCTTACAGAACAGGCAATTACAATTTCACAGGTTGAAATTAAAATCCCCCATGGTATGTGTATGTATGTGTGTGTGTGTGTCTGTGTGTGTGTACTCCATGAGATAGAGCAGGCTGTCAAAGTGATTTCAAGCTGTTTATAGTCTAAGCTCACAAAATGGATCCTCGTGCAGGAAAAGGGGTAAAAGAATCTAAATCCCCACCACCACCCTTTTTTTGAAAAGAAAACTTAATTCCTTGAATATTAATTGCCTGGCTTGACGATCGGCTTATTTGTTTGTGATGAGGCTGCAAAAGAAAAGTACCCATAATCCCTGTCTCTTTCTCTCTCTCTCTCTCTCTCATGCTGTCTACTGTCTGCATTAATCTCTCTTTCTGCCCTTTTCCTCTACTCTCTATAAATCTTTTTCTCTCTCTATCTCTTTCTTTCTTGGAGAATGTTAATCATTTGTAGATTTTTTCTTTGGTAAAAAGAGGAGCATCTTTGAGTTGGTGTAGCGGTGTCATCTAATATTGAAGTGCTAATATCTAATTTCTGGTCCCGCTTTATTTACATCCCTTAAGATTTATGGCCCATGTCAGGTTTCATTTTCAAGCCCCAGAGTGTAGCTTGATTTATTCCCATTATAATAGTATCTCCACTTTCCAGTTCCTCTCTCAGATTCCTTACGGCATACTGTGTAGGCTACAAACGCTATATAATCTCTCTGAGTGTTTGTATCAGTCATCAGCATTTATGGGGTATCAACCTTTATTCATCCAGGGAAAGTCAACTGAGCGTACGTTTTTTCTCTTTTTTTTTCTTCACACACACGGATAGGAACTGTAGAGTGTCACCACATACTCCTATTGTATACACTGAGCTGCTCCAATCCAGCAGCTGAAGGCTTGACACATTGCTCAGGGGCACTTAAATTGTGGCTAGTGAAGGAGGGAAAAGCACACAGATGAGGAAACTCCTATTTAAATCGACAACTTGATTTATTTGAGACTCCCCTTGATGCATAAAGAGAATTGACTTTGGTTTTGGTGACATGAAAGAGAGAATAATCTGCTACCTGTGGATATGCTCTGGTGCTTCTGCATCAGAGAAAAACTCAGGCATGGGGTTGAAACTCGATTTGATACGCTGACAGTAAGCATGCCCTGTGTGTTTGTGTGCAAATGCATGATATCAATGTAACCTTTAGTTTATTAGGACAGGAGTGCACCATGTTGTGTTTCAAAACAGCAAGCATGTCTCTGCAACACCACAGTGTTGGTCATGCTTTCCAATAGATTTCAAGACTTTAGATATTTTATTAGAACTGGTCACTAAAACAGCCAACAGCAAACAGCCCATGTATGTAATCTCTAACTGACAGTGCAGACGTTTTGTGCAATAACCTGTCCTCCTCCATGCAGTGTGCGTGGCAGATCAGACTAACCAGCAACTCAAACTGTTTCACTTATTTTGCTCCTGGCCTCCTTTTTGCTGCTGTCTCTGTACATTAAGGAAAGGAGGGATGCAACTTGGAATAACATTTTTTCAATGAAGTTGAAACATACCAACTGTAGCACATGTGTCTTTACTGCTTATGGTGACTTTGTATACATTTATACCACCTCTTAATTTCACATTGCACCTGAATGCAAAACACATTCTAACAGCCTCTGGTGCTACTGTGAGGCAGCATTCACACTTAGTTACCGTTACGGTGATAAGACAAACTGAAGCTGTTTCAAGCCTTCCTACAGAGCAAGCAGGTTTTTTCTCTGCATGGGTGGAAAAAAATAGAGTGGTAAACAGCAGATAGAAATCCTACAACACCTGGGAACAGAGTGATTATAGAATGGGCAGGGAGCGGAAATTGCTGCCACTCCCCTCCACTCACTTACTCTCCCTGCTTTACACTCACTTGGGACTTCAGCAAGGTTGATTAGGTCAGACCTCTGGCAGGGCTCTACTCATTCTCTTTCATCTACATTTTTTAAGCTGTCTTCAGGAAGCAGTTTAAGCTTTCTTTTCTAACCTGTAGGGCTATTTAGCAGAGTGGATGTCACATCGCTGGAGTCACTGATGTCCTGTTGAAGGATCTTCTCCCTTTTTCTCTCACTCTCTCTCTCCCGCTCTCTCTCTCTCTGGCTGTATTGTGCTACAGTAGATGATTAGTTTCAAATGCCTCTTTTCCATAGAGTCCTGCGGCAGCCACAGAATGTGTGGAGAAAACGTTTACATTTGGAAAATTTGTGATGGGGTCAATCTTCCCGTTCCCCAATCTTAGCAACACTTTGGGAAATCATGCTCTCCTGTCTGGTGATTTATTTTGATTTTCACCATCTGCTACAGCAGTCTCTCCCATGGGACTTGTAATGTTGCAATTACTGCTAAATATATTGGTAAGCATATGATATATTTGTACTTCTTAGTACAAAACCTCACAGTTAGGGCCTACAATCCCTAGGGCCTACAATCCCATATATACTCCCAGCTTCCAGAGCACACCCAGACAATATCAAGTAAAATAACATCTCCAAATGTTGTGTTAAGTGAGATTGTAGTGCTTGTGGTAAATTAGTTTTTTCGCAGGGTGTTAATAAATAATATAAGTATAAACCCAGCTGAGCAGAGCTCACATTTTGCAGAGGACAGGCTTATGGAAAACATATTTTACCCAGCGTGGGATGGTGTAAAAAACAGGCTTTATCTCTCTCTCTCTCTCTCCATAGTTGAGTAATATTGTTAAATATTAATCTAATATTAGATGCTGTACGAGTAGTAACAGCACATCTTGCTGACCTGTGCTTTTATGCTCCCTGCAGTACGTATCTATATGTGTGTGTGTGTGTGTGTCTGCGTATGCTCAGTAGTGTTAAGGGCATTAAAGTGTGAAAGCGTTTCTAAATTGCTCCTAAATTGCTCTAGGGAGGGGTTAGGTGGATATATGCCCTGCAGGGCTAATAGAAGGAGCATCACTCTTCCATGCAGAAGAAGACACTGCACATATACAGTACATACATATACACAGAGAACATTCTGTATCTATACACATGCACTGCTTTCCCCATCGTCTCCGCCACACTGATCACCCTCCTCTGATCATCTTCCCCTTTTTGTTCTCCTTCTCCTGCCCACCTCTTTTTGATACTCATAAGTTCATTTTTCTTCTTCTTCTTCTTTCTTCCTCTCATCCGTATGAAAGAGGAGAACTTGATTTCTCCCACTCGCTCTCGCTCATTGCCCTCAATCGCCTCCCCCCTCCTTTTTTTTTTATCTGTCTCCCTACCCAGTCAGGTTTAATCCTGTTAGTCACGGTAGATATATGGGGTCCCGCTCACTCTGTTTGACTCTGTTCCAGAGAGACATTCCCCAGAGAGACCCTATGGATTCATTTGTACAGACACAGCGCACATAAGTACACACTTTTGTGGGGAAACACATGTTTACACACAAACACACATGCATACGTTGGATAAACCCACTTTCACCACTGTGAATGTCTGGATCAAAATAAGTTTAAAAATCAGGATTTTATGAACTATTAAAGAAACCGGCGGCTCTATTTAAAATACATGATACAGTACATTATGCAGTGCAATTGAACAACCCATCCATATACTTACTACATACATTAAAAACTCTGTCTGATGTCTTTGATATACGAAATGAAACACTTACCCAGTAGCCATCAATGCAACCACGATCTTACATAGTTTTGAAATGAATTTAAGTATAGCCATTTGCATCTCTATTTCTTTTCAATTGTTTCTTTTGAAATATCCACTGGTCAGTGATTCTTTTTCATCCTGCCACATAAAGTTTCCATAAAGTGTCATTATTTTTTACCTATAATATCTACCACATGAAGGCATTAATGCTTTTCTGTGTGATTCTCTAAGTGGTATTATAATGTACACTCACTTTAGTCTTAAACAGATCAAATCAAGAGGAAGACAGAGAGATTTGACACAAGAGCAGAAGAGATGTCGCAATAGATTTCTTTTTTTCATGTCCGCCCACTGAAATGTTAAGATTACTCCCTCATTCCCTGAGATTACTGCACTTTACCAGATCATTAAAGAGAGATTTATCTAGTGTGATGGTGTTCTGCTATGAGATGTTTCAACTACGAGGACGTACAGGACAGCACATCCCCTTGCAGTTCCTGTCTTTTATATACAAGTGAAGGGATAGAAGTAATATAGATAAACCTGACGTCTGAGCTTAATCCAAAAGTGTTTACATTTTGTTTTTTATTCACTCTAGGCTTGGATGAGGTACAAAGTGCCTTGCTCTTTTTCTGCATATAATTTTTTTTTGCAATTCTTTTGTTAAATATACTACTGATTTCTCCCTCTTTCATCCTGCCCCTTCTTTTTTCTCCTTTTTTAGTGTATTTCTTCCTATATTTCTGTCTTTCCTTCTTTTCCTTACATCCTATCTGTCTCTCAAGTTTGCAGTAGGGGGCAGTTGTCTGCCTCATGGACCAACAACAGAGGTCTGTGTGTGTGTGTGTG
>NW_023339807.1:10430926-10433717 GCF_004916995.1 Morone saxatilis | reverse complement strand
GTGTGTGTGTGTGTGCGTGGGCGCGCGCACATGGGCCCCATCCTGATTCAGGCCTTGTCTGTGGGCCCCCCTCTCATTTTAATTAAAGAGCAGATGCACTACCCCTGTCCCGTCTGCCACCCCCTTTTGTATGTGTGTGTGCGTTTGTCTTGTTTCCACCCAGCGTGCCCTCACCATGTGCCAGTTTTAAGCCATATTGTACCAAGGACTGTTAGTGTCATCAGTGTGAAAGATGAATTAGTAGGCAGGAGGGCGAACCGGAGGATGACACACAGCCAGTTCTTCAAATATGTTAAAAACCATAAATTGTGTCATAAGAGGTATGGTTAAAACATTTTTTAAAGATAATTGGAAGACACAGGGAATCACACACATATATTCACATGTACACAAAGACACATATTATACAGCACGTTTGTTTTAGGATATAGATTAGAAGAGATACCTGCATGCTGACCTAGAATATAGATGATAAGTTGTTTATTATCATTATAACAGGTTCTGTGTGTGTGTGTGTATAAGTGTGTTTCCGAGGAAATGGGGAGCTGTGTATAAATATAGACCATGCAAGAGCTACACTAATTCTTAGCAGTTGCCTCCTATTGCATCAGTTGACAGTCGACAGATGGAGTCAGCTAAAGACCAACTAATAAGTTTGGTGATGAATGTGTTAGAGACTGGACACAAACACTGATTTTTACGGGGAGCTAAAGAAAAGTTTTAAGACCATTTGTATCTTTTCAACCATCCATATTACATGTCATGCGTTACCATTCTAATACATCCTGTTTTCCACTTGCTAAATGACCACAGTGACAGAACAGCTCATTTGAATTGACACTCTAACTCTAACAGCCTTGGATGAGACTTCACCATAGAACTAGGCTTGCACTACATAACCTTCATTTTTCTTCCCCTCGCGCAGTAATTGTAAGATCTTGTTGCCTCTGGTTGTTGCTGTCTTCTCTCACTTTCTGACATGTGAATGTTATGTGTCTTTATTGTTTTTAATAAATGTAACTGTGACAGTGATGACAACAGTACACTGGCTTACAATTGCTCTTAATGGAGCTATTTGGCCAACAAAATGTGTTCATTATAGGAAAGCACATTAAGTCAAGGTTCTCTCTACTTGTCTGCTTCTCTTCACAATGTCTTTTAATGTGTTATTTATCTCGTGCCATGAACATAAAGATTTTCTTTTTGTGTGTTGTGTCACCAACAGAGGATGAATGGCATAAGTGGTGGTGTGTGTGTTTGTGTTGAGCAAATGTGTGTTTATGTGCATTAGTGGAGTGAAAGATTGAAACCTTGCTGGTTGATGTAACAGAATGGTAATTGAAATGTTGTTTTGGTACATAAAGTGCTTTTTCCAAATGTGCTGTATTATGCCTTCAGCCTCTCTCAATCTCTTTTCTCTCTTTCCTACACACACACACACACTTCTAGGCACACTGCCTGTGTTGCTACCCAGAGATTTGGCAAGTCACTCATCTCTCTGGATCTACGTGTATATGTGTGTGTTGCCAGGGCATTACAACATCTCTAATTCCCTCAGCCAACCAAATCACAATAATGAATGTTGCTGTAGTTGTTGTTCCAGTAGCTTCCACCACACTCAGGATATAACGTATATCAAAGAAATTGTGATTTTTGTAAACGAAATGTAAAACTATTGAATCATCTTGGAAGAAAGGGAAAATATTCTATTTAATTCTTTTATATGCTCCAATGTAAAGAAAATCATATGGCCAACAAAAATATTACTTCATGGAAATTTAATGAAAGCGCTCTCCCTCTCTCTCACTCACACTCACTCACCACACACACACACACACACACACACACAGTATATACTCTTAGACCTCTCTGCTCCTTTCTGCTCTTTCTCCTATGGATCTTTTGATGTCTCCCGTGCTTTCAATCAATAGACTTACTTTCTTCCCTGTTGGATTGTACACAGATCTGTACAAGACAGGATTCTGCTAAATGAACCCTGACCTCCTGAAAACCAATATGACTGGCAGATTGACCTGGGGGGAAGTGATCCTATTGGCAGATTCAACTTGAATTTTGATTTATTGACATCCTTTCTTTCGGATCCCTCTCAGATTAAAATTAACTTTTTATTTGTGACACCAGTTCACTCTATTCACCCTGGTATGATGCTTGCCTCTAATACATGAACTGTTTCATTGATTTCTTAAACCTTGAGGCAAATCACTCATATGACATGTAAAACGATTTGATATGATGTAGTTATAGTAGTAGTAGTAGTGAAGTTACACTGTAAAGCCGCAGATGCTGCAAAGGAATTGTGCATCAAATATAATATTAAATAATATTAAAGCTTTATCTGGCAGTTATTGTCATGAAATGTAAAGGCCTCCACAAACAAACACAACTCCCTAATTTTTCATTCACTGGCTGATAAGGGAGCTCTTTGGGCAATGTCCCTGTTTCTGAGATTTCTTTCATCATTCTGAGATGGGTATTCCTGTAATGTTGTAATGTTTTGGTCCTACACTTCCATCAGGCATGAAGCTCCCAGTAAGAAACAATAATATCTTTGTTACTGAAGCCACAGGCTGCAAGAACCAATCAAAAATGCATGAATCAAATAAAAAAATTATGAAATGAAAGAATGTATCTTAAGATAACTGAAATACAGTAGAATCAGGCAGATTAAGTGAAAACACATGTTTAAAATGCAGAGGTTTTATAGTATACTATAGTATACTTATAGTATACTAAAGAAAGAACCCATCCCCACCCGCCCCCATTATCCTGT
>NW_023339807.1:10422943-10430826 GCF_004916995.1 Morone saxatilis | reverse complement strand
TAGAGATAAGCCTCTCCATATTTGAAGATCCACTTGTTTATTTGACAGCTCCTGCACGGTGGATTGCGTGATTGACTACCAACTGGCAAACAACATGGCAGTCTTTGTCACATAGTTCTTTATAGCAGGAGTGATGGAGGGAATTTTAGTTCCAGGCACATTTGTGCCTTTGCTGCTTATAGGGCAGGTAGTGTATGTATTAAGGTAAATATGACCAAGCTATAATAATTTCTTTCCATTATTTTACACTTTCTCTAGCCTTGGTGTTTTTCTTAATTTAGCCCTGCTGTACAGATAATACTGTTAGTCTCTTTGCCCCCTCCTCAGTGCTTTCGAAGATCTTTATCAAGTTAACATATTTGAAAAAAAAGTCAAATACCATCTGTTAGACGCTTCAAATATGGCAGCTCTACCTTAACCATAACAACCTTTCTGCCGATATATAAAATCTTGATGTGATCTTAAATGTCAAGAGTTGACATTATTCAGCTGGAAGCAATCAATAGGTGATGTTTGTCTAAATGCATACCTTTGAATGACAAGAACAAGTGAGCTACACTTTAGCCCCTTAGAGCATCAAATCACCCCAGTGGAGAGGCTTTGTACAGACATTTTTTTTATCTTTTGTATCTGTGTTTCTACGTTTTTTTCTCCTCGTCTCCCCTCTTTCTCCACACATGTATTTGAAGAAAAAATGTTTTCAATTCCTTCTAATAACCAGCTTGAGTTAACATAAACAGGAAACATTGACACAATTTGTGCTATCATGAAATCTTTGTGTGCTTTAGCTTTATCCTTTTCAGTGAGATTTACCTTCACTGAGAGAGTGAGATGCTTCCTCTTTTAACACTCTGCTTTTATTCTCCAAATTTAATTTGTATAACTACTGTGGACTTTATTATCCATTTTAGCTGGGCTAAAAAAAAAGGACTATTATTTGTGCTAAATGACATTCAAAAAAAGCTCTAAAAACATAGTTGCACTTGATCAGAGCAATAATAACCCAAGAGACAGAGCTGAGAAATTAGAAAAGAGGACCAGGGGAACTGAGCTCAATTTAACCAGGAAAAATTAAGATTTAGGGACCTTCCACAATCTTGTTGGTTGTAGAACTAATCTATGCTCTCAGATCACTGACTGTCAAAACCTCGAAAGCCATTTTGCTTGATTAAAGCCAGTAAATGAGGAAAAAAATGGCTTCAAAGTGTTTTGGATGTCAAATTTGTTGAAGACTTGAAAGCCCTGCACATGAACGATATTGTGTCCTGCTAATGCCAACAACACTCATTCATTTACATAAGGGTAGGTGATCTCCTGCCTGAGAAACCTCAAAGCAGTTGTTTCGCAAAATGATATTCATGAAAAGCAGTGAAAAACAGAGTTGCACTTGATCAGAGTAATGATGACCCTGCAGGCAGAGCAGAGCAATTAAAGGAGAGTCCAGGGGAGAGATGAGAACTATTAACAGCCACAGAGGACCATCTCTCTCCCCGACTCGCTCTTTCTCTCTCTCTCATCCGAGCCTAGGAAAGCTATACACTGATGAAAACATTGCTGGAAATCCTGAAAAAGCACTAATTACAGAGGGGGGTTATGGGGGAGGGAAGGAGACGAAGATCCCCTGTGCTTCAGAGATATTTCCTGTCCAATTTAATATGTTGCATCAGTTATTTTTGATCTGCTGTTTCTTGCATAAAATTGTACATTTTTTACATCAAGTCACGATTCCACAGGGTTCGCTGATTGAACCCAGTCCAAGTCAAGTAAAACTACAGTGAACAGGAAACTTGGCAAGCATATGACTGTGTAGGATGTTCTCAAAATTCCTCATTGTCACTGAAATAATGACCATGGGTGCTATGTGTTCTGTGAGCTAATGTCTAATTATTATTAATCACTGAATGTCTTGCTGCGGAGAAAACACTAATTGATCATTTTATGTGACATAAACTGTTCTTTTCTTGCTTTTCTGACAAAAGAAAGAGGAGAGAGACTGAATTGGGTATGACAAGAAGCAGAAAGAAAATCTTTTTGGTGCTGGTGTGACACTTTTGTATTAATTACAATACATTAAGAATACATCAAAGAAATTTACCAATGTTGTACTGATTATGTCTCACATTCTGTGGTGCAAGATGAGTCACCTCAACCTTTTTTTTTTGGTGCATACTCTGTTTGTACCCTGAACATCTGATTTGGCATTTTGTGGTTTAGATGCCAAGAAATACTTTCCATGTCAAAAATCCAGGCTAAAAATCTAATTTGTATGCCTGTGCAAACTGGGCCAATGGCTACCAGCACTTTTTTTTTCCGGAAGAATTGTTATTAGTTGCGGTTTGAAAATGACATTTACAGTAAATGCATCACTGATTAGTAATTAAACAAAATTTAAGAGATGAAGAGATGATAAATGTTTCAAATGGCTTTGAACTCCCAGTGAGATAAGTCTGTCATTTTGGGCACTAAAAAATAGTTTTAGTGGTTAGTCAAGTTAACTGAAACTAATTGGGCTTCATTTACCCACAGAAACTGAAAATGGCCTAACAGGAAAAAAAAAAAAAAAGAACTCTCAATTTAAGGTCACACGGGTCATGTTCTCTGCATTTTCTTTCTGGAAATTTCAGGACCAGAGCAGCGGCTTACATTTTTTTATATATATATTTTCTTTTATTAGAATTTATGCTATTTTATGATTTCTAAGGAGAAGTGGGTTTGCTCCTAAAAGTAATACTCTTAAAAGATTCTTATCATGGAAATACTGACAATGATTATAGGGATGAGTTCATCGTTGCAGGCATATACAGTTGCATATACAGTTCTTGACCCAGCTAAGTTTGCACTGAAAGCCGTGACCAGGACTGGTTACAGGTGGAGAGTGACCATTCACTCTAACATACAAAGGTCTGACCTTCCACAAGTCAGTGCAGTTAGTTCAGAAAGCAACAGAGACTAATCATAAATGGCCTGTGTAAGAGAGGTTACCTCAACAGGGTCAAGCTTCAGCATTGTTTAAAATGTCACTGATACGATGAGGAGACATTCCTAGAGTGTCTGTATCCGTGTGCGTGAGTGTGTGTTGGCTTATGAGCAACCGTGGCAGTGGTAGAGATGAGCTATCATGGCCTGGCCTTAAAGTCACATTTAATTGGTGTATTCCCCCAAGTAAATAAAAAAGGTGACATTTTCTCTTGGTGCCTGGACTGGAATGCTAAAAACTGATGGGCCGAGGTCCCTGAAATGTCAAGGAGGAATAATTTCCACCACATACTCTGCTAGCTTTTGTACCTTGCCCCTGCTCTGCTCTGGGAGACTCGGAAAGGTCATCTGCACATTTGACTCATTTTATGTCAACATTTGGCTGAGAATCAATGGCAGCTTTTCGTGATCAAAGATAAGTAGGCCAATGCTAAATTTTGTCCTGTGCATGGTGCAGGGTGCTTTTGTACTCGATACAGTGATACATTAAGGCTTAGATGTCAAATTTCTACCTCCTTCTTGCATCATCCATCGCTAGGTGTTTTTCTCACACACTCTCACAAATACACACAAATACACGCGCAGAGACTGAAAGCCCCCCTGGCACAGTAAACAACTTTAAGCACCCTAGAAAACAAACAGATAAAAGCACGTCTTTGACATGAAAACATGACAATTCCCCTCTAAGAGCCCCACAGAAAAATAAAATCCTGAGAGAGAGCGAGAGAAAGGCTTTACTGACAAGAACAGACATCATTGACTAAACCCATGTTATTTATCATCTGGCATAGCTCTGTGGCCGGCTTTAGGCCAATACGTCATGAATTACCTGCTGCAACATCAAAACACTCTCATGTAACCATTCAGCCATTCTAGGCCTCAAAGCATCTTAACAGAAGCAGCATTTTTGTCCATTGGCTAATAATGAAATGGTTTAAAAAACCAAGGGCAGAAATGTTCTAAGTATTCTATTCCCCTCTCTCCATTCTCTTTCTCTCTCTGTATGGCATATGAGATAATGTTTATCAAATCCAGACTGATCAGGTTTGATGCATTCATTGACAAGGATTTGCCAGCACGGTTTTTTCTCTAAAAGGGACTTAAAAATTCGTAATAGAGTAGGAAAACCTCTCCCCTTAAACCCTTCCTTGTTTTAGGATTTATGACTTATGGTTATATATGCTGAACCATAAAGTGGAGGCTTTCTCAACCTTTGATGAAGTGTTGTGGAGGTTGATAATCTGTGTGGATTGCAGCACACTTTGGTAATAGTGTGTACATGTAGCACACTCAATCCCCTTACCAAATACAATTTTTTTCACATCAAAGCTAAATAGCCAGTGTATCCCATGATGTGATAGACTCATCAACACCATTTTAACTTCATGTGAAAAGCCACTTCACAATAAAATACACTGAGTCAGATTAAAATGTAAGTGTCAATGGAAACATGAGGGGAATAAACATGAGATTAAGAGAAAAAAGAGCAAAAGAAAGCGATCATCAAATTCAGTACTGGAATTGTCTCACTGTACTGTACCTTCCAGCAGGTTTAAATGTCAAATGTTTTATCCTGAATGCTGCAAAGCACTTCGATATCACAGAAAACATTTGTGGAGGATTTGAGGAAACAGACAAACAACAACATCTACAACAAAAAAAATGATTGGAAAACA
The DNA here is from genome assembly GCF_004916995.1 of Morone saxatilis. Classification (NCBI taxonomy): domain Eukaryota; kingdom Metazoa; phylum Chordata; class Actinopteri; family Moronidae; genus Morone; species Morone saxatilis. Next base: position 10,426,174 of record NW_023339807.1, on the reverse strand, counting down.
CAACCAACTCCTGACTGAGTCAAACTCCATCAGTGCTGCAAGGCAATGCAAACAAACCAATTAGAGAAGCCTTTGCGGCAGAGCTGGAAATTTAAAAGCAATAAACAATCAGGCAGATAGACAGCCCCCAAAATTAGACACACACACTAGAGGTCTATTATCTCATCTCCCAGTTAACAAGCAAGTGCTTGATTAACAAACAAGGGGCTTAACAAGCTCTGATTGTTTAACGATGGGTTACATTAGGGGGATGATTTTTAGACTGATGATTTATTCTAAACTGAAGGGGACGATCTGGATGCCATCAACGGATCACCATTAAATTTGCAGTAATGACACTTCTAACAGGTGTATTTTTGAAGATGTTGTTCTGGTCAAAATACTCTCAGAAATACTGATTATGAATCCAAAATGACCTTAAAGGCACTGAAATTCAGTAGTGGAATTCCATGTCACTCGTAAATTGATGAGTGACCCTTTAATTCAAGGACTAACACAACAGCAATGTTATTAGTGTTTTAAAATGCTCTTAAGATTTGTTTACATCTGTCATGTTCATGTTTATGAAAAGTGTAAAACAGACCTGCGGGCACAGAAAATGTTCATTTTCCATTCCAAGTAAGGTAAACCTTTCAATTACGTATGTGTGGGTTTTAACCTCCTCAGAGATCTAAATTATCAGGTTATGGTTGTGGGTGAATAAAATGTCGAAATGAAATTAATTACTATATGTCAAACTGTCATCATTGTCTCTTAGAACTGTTGGTTCAACGCACAGAACACACTCATGGTGGGGTTTCCTTTCATACAGTCTTTCACTACGTTGGAGCTTGGATATACTGCATATGGGAGACATACACCAAATGCATACACTTACACTCTTTGATCATCATAAAGTGCACTCTCCCCACTAAACAAAAGTGGTGTGACTGACATAAATCAAGTGTTAAAGACATTAGTCATTGAAGAAGCTTGTACTGAAGTGGAGTTTCTGAAGCCCCTGTGTTCTTTTGTTCTGCTGTTTACCATCAAACAGATCAGTGGCCATACAGAAGACCATTGGGATGAGAAAGAAAGGGATTCCTTCAGGCATTTCAACCACTCCCCCATCAATGTCAATCATTTTGAGATAGCCTAGACAAACAGCTGTATGCCATGATTTAAAGAGCTCTGAGAACCTGGAGGTGACCCAGGCATTTGTTTAGCTATTGTCCCACCAGAATAAAACTGTAAGATTTAAAAAAGTTGAATATGTCTTAAATTGTTATTGAGTTTAGAGGTCTCAATTAAAGCAAATCTTGATGCAGTAAAAGTAATTTCAAACAAAAAAACAAAAAAAAAACAGATGGTGTCTACATTGAGACAATAATTCTAAAGGAATCGGCCATTTTCAGGTCATTGGACCTCAACATTATGAGTTGATTTAGTGATTGCTTGATTTATTGTGCCACTCACCAGTTGATGTCAGCTCAAGTGTTCCTCTTGTCATCAAAATGCCACGTCCTTCTAAGTCTGCTCATTTGCACTTGTAGAAATCACTGAAATTACAATAATATGTGTTTTCCGCACTCCCACTGCACCAGCCCAAGAGAGAATGAAAAATCAAAATGTTCTTCCCTTTCCAACAGCAAGAGACGTCACGTAATGAGACTTCTATAATATAGTCATTTAATACCTTTAGGACAGTTAGTGCTATCACAACTAGTGTCTTCTTCTCTGTCAACAAGAAAGTAAAAACAACGTTGTTGAGATAAAAATAAATTGTTTTTGTAATTTTGGTGATGATAACATGTCACACGAAAGCATCAGAAGAGGAGAAAAAAGTGACATATTGTTGGTTGTAAGAGTTATGCCTTACTGCTCTGGTGGTACAAATTCATCATGTTTGTGACAACTGGAGGATGATGTTTTTAATTGCTACAACCTTCAGTGGCACCGAAGCCTGGCCATGAGGGACCAGGCAGAGTATGTCTGTATGTGTGTGTATGTGAGAAAATCTAGAGTACGTGTATCAGAATGTGTGCATGCATGTATGTGTTTAAATGCACAGTGGATCAGGATAATTGCAGAAGAGGTGTTTGTGCGTAATGTGAGTCTCCAGCTTCTTAGTGAAGGTAAAAAGATATTATGATGTTTAATTAATAGGTACAGATAGGTCTCATTGCACAAGTCTGGAGTATGTATATATATATATATGCAGTATATATTTTAGTGAGGGGAACAGAAGGAAATTACAAAATATGTGCGTACGTATTATGCACATCATGCATTTTCAACTCAATACAGAGACTATACCTGCCACATTCACTACTCTTTTCTTTACTGCACAAATTTCCTCTCCACACACATTAGGGCCCCTCACTAATGAAACCCACCTCTCTCTTGCTGTCTCTTACACACACACACACACACGCATTGGCCCTCTTCTACTAATGAACCCAACCTCAAACACATTTGCATCTTTCTAAATTAGCTTGATTATTTCATGGTAATTAGCATAAGCGTATGGAAATTAAATTGGCTATAGTGGCGTGGTGGCTTCAAGGTGTTTTTCCATGTGATGTGTGGGTAATGGGCTGCATTTGATGATTTCTTACAAGATTTTTGTTCATCTTGTGCAGTATAAGGCAAAGGTGTTTTTAGATCCCAAAAGCTTAAAAGGACTTGCAAATCTTATCAAAACATAATTGAATACCATTTAGTATTAATTAAATGCAAGCGATAGTGAAAACACACATTTCGGGATTTGACCTATAGAGGGGCTGGGGATTCAGTTTGATCTTAGACTATACATAAAAGAACAAAATAACATAACTGCACTAAAACTATCAACATCAGTGACAGAGTTACAAGCCAATAAGGTTACAGAACAGTCAAAAGCCTATCACAAAGAGGATCACTGACCGTAGACTGAATTAAACAACTGCAGTCATTTTGTTTTAATACATTTAGAGTTAAGAAGCTGTGTGTCCTCTTCCTTCATCCCTACCCATGATGCCCTCTGGTTCTACTCATCTACAGTAATAAGGGCCTGAAATCCCTCATATGCTAATAACCCAACCATGGATTATTAATTAATATGTTCAAAGTACTCTCTCTGATTCTAACCCGCCTGACCACCACCACGGCTAATGTGAACCCTGTGAACTTCTATTCTCTAATGTTCACAAAAGGCAGTGGTGATGAAAGGGAAATAATGATATTTATATGTTTCTTTTTTTTTCTTTTTTT
>NW_023339807.1:10418262-10422933 GCF_004916995.1 Morone saxatilis | reverse complement strand
AAAAAGAATTTAGAGTGCTTACCGGCCATTTTAAGTAGCAATGTAATTAAAGGGTATGTTTCTGAGATGTGCATACATGTACATGTTAGGGTGATGGAAATGTAATTAAGTTAATGGTGCCATCCCAGAGGTGGGCAGTCAGTGTCTTGCTCAAGGACACGTCAACAAGAACCAGAGTTTACGATGTTTTTACCCTGTTAGTGAGTTGACAATGATCTTGAATGCAAAAATAATGTTTTCTGTGGCGTTGTCTGACAATGTTCAGATGAAGAATGAACTAGAAGAACTCAAAACTAGAACTAGAAGAAGAACTAAAAATATATCAGGAAAGCAAAGTCTTCCAAAGTAAACAATAAAATAAACTGTTTCTCAGCCAAATTTATACACATGAACCTTTTTTTATCAGGCATAAAAACTACTTGTGACTGTAGGGAAAGATTACAGGCATGGTTCAAAGAAAACAAGGATGATTGTTGGTATAAAACAGGAAACTAACAGCAGTCTCTGTCCGAGTACTTTGTTGACCCATCTATCTACACTGACTGCCTGCCAACAAGGTTTTTCTTTCTACCACAAGAAAGTGGTGGTTAAAATAACAATACTGACTATTGGAAGGAGTTAGGGTGCACATGGCAGGCTCCTTTGTCAAAGTCACACACTTTCTATGCCCAACCATCCACCTCAAACTTTGCACAAACATCATTCTTCATAGTGAAGCTCCAACATCCAAAAACGGGAACATGAAGAAAAATCATATTTTTGAGTAGAGGGGGACTTTAACTGTTCCCAATCCTGGATCCTAGGATCATTTCTGGCTGCAGCAAGCCACTGTATTCAGTGCAAAAGCTTTAAAAACCTGCCTGCCCAGCAGAGGCACAGACACGGCAAATACCTTGTTTTTATAATAGCTAGATAGATAGATTCTTTATTGTCCTTTCCAGGAAATTTGTTGCCTCAATCTGTAAATAATCAATGGAACATTTAGCAGCTAAAGAGCCTGATATTTCCCTCAGAGGTTGGTAGAGACCAAAAACAGAGATAAAAGGAGTCATGTATCTCACCAGATGGTGAGAAACATAACTAAATGATAATATTGTTGATTTTAGAAGTGTTTTAACACATAATTATTGCTGTCACTTTTCTGGTGTCAGTTTTCGGCATAGCAATAAAAAGCAACATTGTGTCCAATGTGTGCCATAATCACGCCATCTGTTTTCTTAAAGAACAATGTAATATAGAGCTATTCCGTACCAACAAAACAAAATTTAAGGTTGAACCAAACCTGTGAGCTGGTGTTTTCTAGTCCATATTGTAATCTGATTTAATGAATCAAAAGGTGTTCAGGAGCAAACTGTCACACTGCCACAATGTTATAACAAATATGTGGTCAAGAGGGTAAGAAAGCCAGGGGCCACTGTGTGTATGATTTTTCCACTCACATTAACAAAGAAAACCACACTTTCACCAGATTTACCCATGGGAATGTATATGTTTACAGTAAACTATACATGAGAATAACGCCATTCATGGCTCATTGACTCTCTCTGCCTTTCCTCCAGCTCTCTTATAAACAAGCACACACATGCCTGCCCACATATATCACTGATATATGGTACCGTCTAGTGCTATACATTGGGGGTAATGATAACATTTATGAGCATGATGCTTTTTCACAGAGGAGTGCTGTAGGTTATTGATGAGTCTCACTGTGTACTATTACTTATAAATGAAAATAAGGCAAAAGAGAAGAGAGAGATAGAGATGAGAGGAAGGTATGGATGTTATAGCCTCAACCCTTGAACTATATTTCATCAAAGCTCATGGCTGGAGACTTTGGTTGTCATAGACAGGCCTCACAGGGCTTCCTTAACCCAATATACTCCAGGGTTACTTTCATGAGATTTCTGATTCATTTGATAGTGAGAGACAAGCAAGCCCAATGAGAAGAGCAGTGTGGAAGGAACTTGCATGTGAAAAATATAACTGGATCAACACTTAAAATATTCAGGCTTTTAATGGAATAAACATGGAAAGCTATAGCCATAAAAAAATCTATTTACCTGTTGAGATTTCCAAGTGATGGCACTTGTAAACAAGATGAGTACATTGGTAATCTGAATAAAAACTGTGCACTGGCAGAAAAAATGCTTAACAGTTCTGATGCTTCATCTTGAAGCTTCATAAATCACTGTTGGATAGATAAGTGGAATATATATCTACACTTAAAAATCTTGTTCTATCTAGCTTTTGAACCAAGAAAAATGTATTTAACCACAGCTAAGTCATAGCTAATTGGAAAAAAAGGGGGGAATAATTTTTATGTATTTCATGTCAGTGTGGCTGCATATTACATGTGAAGTTAATCAGAACGACTACTTGTTAATTCACTTTGATGAAAGGAGGAGGGGAGAGATACAGTACAGTATATGGACAAGATAGCCCATGAAAGAAGGCAAAAAATAATAATTTAATAACCAGGAGGCAAAAGAGAGGAGAAAAAAAGAGGAGAGCATATACAGCATACAGTATGTGAACAACAAGAAGAAAAGATATTTTACACACATGTTGTGGACTTTTTAACCAATAAAGTTGATTAATTATCACTAAAACTGGTTTGTAGCAGAAAAAGATACTTCATTACTGGTTGACCTACCAATCACGCATGCTTTTGAACTCTTGGCAGTGCCCTCTCTCATTGGTGGAAACGTAAAGCTTTTGTTGTAATTCACAAATGAGTCAGACACTATTGCATGTATTGTAACAAAAAAAGGCATTTTTAAAATCAAAGTGATAGCTGCTACAGAAAGATGTAATTTATCATAATCACTGCAGTATTAGGCTCATCTTCATTATAGTTTAAAATGATGATGAGCAGCAGATTGGTTTAAATAGATTTTCTGCTAGATTTTATGTTCCCACGCATCCCAAAGTTGTTGTGTTTCCTGCTGCAAGAAGTCACTGATTCAAGCAGTTTACCATAAATGAGGTTGTCATGCAATGATGACAGCTTAGAGTAGGCTTTTAATAATAAAAGTAAAGAGAAAAGTGGAAAGAAAATACAAATATGCTGTTAATTATGCACCAGCCACCCTGGTGCATAATAAAACATAGAAAAGAAATAGAAAATAAACTGTTTGCAGTGCCAGTAGTATTACTAAAATGCAATTTCTAGTCAGATTATTGTGTTCTTGATTTGGTTTGAAAATATAATGAAAAAATAGTCCTAATTAAGTATGGCTAATTATAACATTAGCAAGAACAAGAAGACAGAATGAGTAGTGCAGCATTCAAGTAAGGACATGTTAAATCTAACCTTCAGCCTTATTTCTGTAATAGGAATAACAAGGCTGTGCTGAACAAACCAACACACAAAAACAATTGAATGAATATGTAAAGCACAAAGATGACAGAACAAAATCAGACAGGCATGAATCAGCTTCTGTTTCTGAAAGCCGTCTCATTAAAGAAGAGAAAATTATTGCTATGGAAGCTTGTCACACATAAACCTCAAGCCTCCTTTTATCAAATATGCCAGATGTGTATATATATATCTACATTTACATTTACATACATACAAGTGTAGTCATTCAAAACAAAAAAAAGTTGGTTTGAAGAAATTCAGAAAATCTAAAATGCTGGTTTCACCAAATTAAAAGAAAAATAGTTCTTTGTACTTTTTACTTTCATTACAAATTCCTCAAACACACGATTCTTGTTTCTTTTGACACTCAAGCAATGTTAAATCCATCTGAGAATAGTTCTTCCTTCTGTAATTATATACACTAATTTAGTGTGATTAAAAGGCCCTGCCAATATCACCCATGCTCCTACACCTCATGAACAAATACATTCTCTGCTTTAAATATCCAAAGTATTTAATCACTTATTTCTATGGAACCACCTGGCAAAATTTCTCAAAGCCAGAGGCTTTTAACTTCAGGAAAACCTCTCAATGCAACATACTGTACAGTGTGAGGCAAAAATGCCATTCACGTTTGTTCATTTTCAAAAGAGATTCAAATAAAAATTACTTTTATTCAGTGGTCAAATCAAATGCCCTTGATTTATTTACTTTATAACAGGAAAGGAGGATCATTAGGAAACTGAATCTCCTGCCAAATTAATACTTTTCTCTCCATTAACACCAATTAAAACCCCTTTGATAAACAAATTTTTAACAACAATTTTTAGAAGAAGTGTAGTTTAAAACATCACAAAACTTTCATCTGCAACAGAGCCATACTGCCCATATTCTAAGGCCTCCAAACATGGACTTACGACTTATTTGCCTGGTTTCAAAAGTTCAAGAATATGAAAGGAGAAATAAAAATAAGCCCTCTTAGCGTAATTGCTCTCAGTGGGAAGTAAATAGTTATTAACGTATGGCAAGCAGCAAGTAGGGATTTCAAACTGGGAGGGAGGTGGGAGGGGAAAGTTTGAGAAAGAGGGAGGAACATGTCAGGAGAGAATGAAAGAGATGAAGGGTGAAAGAAAAGAGAAATGGGAATGGGAATGGGAGAAAAACTGAAAGAAATGGCATGAGAGAAAGCGGGCATCACTCCTGAGTGACAAAGCCGCTTGCATTTTAGGATTCTCAGCTTTAAAACAATTCTTTCATGTTCTCCCTCTTCTCCTTGCATTCTTATTTATCTGTCTCTCCTATCCAAGCCC
>NW_023339807.1:10416923-10418162 GCF_004916995.1 Morone saxatilis | reverse complement strand
CTTCTTCTTATTATTATTATTGTTTAGTATTTCTTATTTTCAATGTTGTCAATGTTATCAATAACTAGTTGTTTCATTCCATTTGTTGTGCATTACCATTTTTTCTGTGCATATGTTGTATTAGGCTATTCGTTTCACTCTGATCAAATCTTCATTATAATTGATTGAATAGAGAGAACAGAAAGATGAAAAATTTTAGTTATTTAGTTATGATAACAGATACACAATCCTGTTGACTCGATAATATATGCAGTAAAGTAAGTAATTATTAACATGGTGGGTTTGTTAAGGGCCAATACATAATTCAACGACAATTTCAGTTAAATAAAGTTTTAATAAAGTAGTTACAATTTAAAGTATGTGGTTCTGATACAAGGACCAACAATACACATTTGCTTACATGTTAAATCAGGACTGCATTTTCAGATTTTTTAATACATTAAGCAACATTCATCAAGTTCTTTTTGTGATTAACTCTTGCACACACGAGTTAAGGGTAATGCACGATGTTTGCAAGTTTTTCTTCTAATCCAATATTACCACTTCTGGCTTCAGACCCCTATTTCAGGAAAATTGCAAATTACTTTAGGATTGCTGTTATGCAGATTAAGTTAGGCTCATAATGTCATGATTGCAGACATTGCTTTTACATACACATCATATATGTTCTTTTCTTTTACACCCTGACACCCTACGCTGATTACTCATACTCAGTCTGAGGAATGATTATTTTAAATAGCCTAGATGCCTGTGTGTGTGTGTGTGTGTGTGCTTTGAAATCAACTTTATGCTAATCCTGTTCCACGCCTTGACAGTCTTAGTGAGGAGAGACATTAGCATAACTAGCTAGTGCCGTGAACAACAGGGGGTCTGTGAGGTTCACACACAGTACGTAGATGTGTGTGTCGTTATGTTTGAGGTGTGTACGCGAGAGAAAAGAGCTTTAAAGAGACAGAATGTCAGTCTTCTCCCTCGTTTGCTCTTTCGTACTGTCTTAGTTAGAAGTAGGGCCTCTGCCTGCTGGTTGAGTCTAATTTACACCTACAGAGGTGTGGGATCTGGGAGACTGCCACACACACATACACACACAGGAGACCTTTTCTCAACCATAAAGCATATGGCTGAGAGAAGGTGCCTGACTTGTGACACTAGAACTGACATCAAGTCACAGAAAAAGGTTCATCCTCTCAACTATCTATCTCTCAACTATCCTTGGTAAATAGATAGATAGATAGATAG
>NW_023339807.1:10411070-10416870 GCF_004916995.1 Morone saxatilis | reverse complement strand
AGATAGATAGATAGATAGACACCAAAAGTGGATATTTATTTCTCTCTTTCTTTGTTTTTTCTGTCTCCATCTGACTGTCCTTCCGTTTCTCCAATTTCCTATTTATTCTTGCCTGTTTGTTTATAACATGGGGCCTAACTCCCAGCAGGACACTTGAGGCAGCAGAGCTGACACACACGCACACACGCACACACACACACACACACACACACAAAGACCTCATAGCTGCTGCTGGCACCACGCCATCCTGTCTGGGTCTGTCTATGTTTAAGGGGTGAGCTGTCTGCCCTCATCAGTGCCAACATGTCGCCTATATGTACGCTGCTCCAGGGGGACCTGTGTGTTTGTGTGTGTGTCCGTCTGTTCAGTTCTTTACCGAAAGGATACCCAGTGACCATGTGGGGACAACAACAAAGCTCATTACGCTGGTGACCCCAGTCCAATTTAATATGTGTACCCACATTTTATGGACATGCATACACACACAGATACACACACAGGATAAATATATAGGCATTTCCACACATTCAAGTGGATGTAAATGTGCAGGGACACAGATACACAAACAAGAGCACACAGCAAAATGCTGCAATATATGTACAGTGTGTCTTAAATGACTGCTCACTGTATGAACAGTGCATTCAAAGAAATGTTCGAAATTGCTCCAAAAGCCATGCAAATGTTCTTTCGTTCATGGTGAGAAGAAAACAGTAATAAACAAAAGCACTGAAAGCACTTAATATGTTCACATGTATCCTGACCTGAGACATTTCAATCAGAATGATATATATTCCTGTTACAAGGCTAGAAGCGATGCATATGTTTATGAATAAACTATACAAACAGTGCGGTAAACATCAAGTTTCAACTTTGTAAATACACTGTATTTATAACCATTATAGAAGTACTTTCAAGTTATACTGGCCCTGCACCACTTACACGTACAATAGGACAGTTTCATAAAATATGTATTCATGAGACCATAAGCATAAACATCTTTCATGACTACGAGTAGTGACCTTCAACTGGATGTTTGACTTCTCATAATGACATTAAACCAAACAGAAATCTCCCAGTGGAAACAAATTTTCATTGGATGTCACTGTGGAACAATAAAGTCAAAGGTCCAGTCGCATTTCTCACTGGGGAAATTTGATCTTAAATATTTTTAAATGAAAGCAAATCTCTCACAAAGCTGGATTAGAATTGGAAGCAGATTGGAGTCAGTTAAATATTTTTGAGATTTTAAACCTGAAAATTGATATATACATGTTTAACTTACATCTATGATTTCAATGGTAAGCTGCACATTGCTGTTGTGCTAATAATAATAATGTCAATAAATCATCTTCTCAGGGTTTTCCTATATCAAGATTACCTACAGACTCTGAAACTGCTAAAGATCCAGTGTGCTCTTCAAATGGCCAGTTAGTGGTCATGAAAGCTTTTAATTATGGGGCCTTGAATGCTGCTTCTCCACCTAACAAGGTGGTATCAGAACTAGGTCTCAATTGTCAGTGTTAACTTTTTGGTTTAAGTCAGCAGTTTTTTTCTGGACTGAAGAGGACCTGGGATTATTAAAAACCTTAATGTTTCTTTTATTGTGTTCAAGTCTTTTTTAAGTTTTTTCAAAAGCCACAAGCTGTCTAACTCCAAAGCCCTGTAGTGGTAATTGCCCTTCGCCCTTATCATAAGTGGCATTTACACATAATACTGACACATTGGTCCTTGCTGGCATTTACTGATGAGGCAGAAGGGCAGTGTCATACACACTCATGCATCTGGGCATAGACCGACACACACATGTTTAAACGGGAGTTTGCAACGCACACACAGGTTCTCATGAAAAGGTAGATTACAGCACGCATACATACAAATATCTTTGTGGTTCTTATGTCTGTGTGTGTGTGTGTGAATACAAGAGATGGGGTCTTCTTGTCCCTGAGGCAGCAGTGTTGGAAACTGTCGGTGTTGGCAGTGAGCGCACTCAGTAGGCCCCCTGGGCCAAGGAACACTGATCTTTATGTCAGCTCAAAGAATTGGAATCACCCTTTTTTGTGTGTGTGCATGTGTGTCTGTGCATGGCAAAAGCAATGAGGAGACAAGAGGACTCAGCCTTGCTTTGAACTCTGTCACTTTGTTATAAGTCACTGCTTCATGCTGTCTGTTTCCTCTCTCCGTTTGAGCTCTTGCGATCTCTGCTTCTCACAGCAGTTTTCCCTTTATCTGTTTCTCTGGTTTCCTCACTCCAACTGTTTTCTTTCTATAACAATAAATTCCAGGATTCTCATCATACAGGAAGACTACTTGTTGGGTAAAACAATACACCAAAAGGCACATTTAATATTCTTTAATTACAGCAAGCAGGTGTTCCTACAGACAGACATCTCTCCCTCAAGGTCTATGCATGTGGTCTTGTTACAACCTGAAGCTCTAATCACCATTAAAAGGTGTTTGATCTCAAAACACAAGGGGAGGATTCAAGTATTGCAGCTCCTTCCACTTCCCAGGCATCAGATCCTTGTGATCCTGACTCTGGGTTGGGTTGAAACACACATACTGCCTTCGGTGCTGTCAATCAACTGACTGCAACATCAAAAGAATGGGGAAAAAGATTACATCTATGTGTTCTGTTAGGAAAAACTGTCTATATCATCCCATACCATCCATCCATCCACCCACCCATCCATCCATCTATCTGATCTACCTACCCACCAAATAATGGGACTGTTTCCCTGCTACATCCCATTACCCTCTGGTCATTTAGTGGGAACTGTTTAGTTCTCCTCCAGTGAATACAGTGACAGTTTTCTTTCATTATTCAGCAAAGCGTGGTCTCATGCCACTAAGGTGTGAACTCTGACTTCATGGACCTGACCTTAAACCCACCAACTCCAACATGTCGCTGATGTAAGGGACGTCAATATTCAGCCTTCACTAAGGCACTCAATAATCAACATTCAGCCATTAAACAAGCAATTTAAAGCCAGATTGGGCAAAATGACAAGGGCTAGTTTCATTCTGATCAATGCTTTTATTTTAAATTGTAACATCTTTGAGTCATTTTTAGCATGTTGCTGGGTGGAGGTTAAAGCTGACATTTATAACAGTTGTTAACTGTTAATCTATATTTGAAAGTAACCACAACCATTTCATATTTTCAGCTATATAGATGCTGTTTCACTATTTATTTTTGGAATCTGTTTGTGTTCCTGTATGTTCATTCTCAATTTCTGCAGCAATGACCTAATTTTCTCACACTGATCAATAATGTTGGATCTCACTGCATGCTGCATTTCAAAGTGTTAAAGATGTGTTAATAGGAACAAATGTCGGTTCAGCATGAGGGATGTTCCAGACTACATGTGCGGTTCTAAAAGGTAGACCAAATGTGTCGGAATCGTCTGCACACTCACCCTCTAAAAACTGTATAAAAGGAGATTTTCATTCAGTTGTATAATAATGACACACTGAAAAGAGATGAGACTACACAAATTCTGAGGTAGATTTTAAAATGAAGAGAAAATTCCCTTTTTTTAATCTGATTTCGCTCTGTAACAAACCTCTTACACAGCCAACATCATTGTTAACCCCCCATAAAAAAGACTCTGTCATTACCAACACATGCAGAAATGTCAATTAACAGCACTGTCCTTCATTTGAATATTTCTGATTATTATGCAGCTCCTGCTCTTACATATTCAAAACGGGGTTCTCAATCCAATTAAATGGGCAATGTGCTGTAAAGGCATAGGCAAACATGATTGAAGGCAGAGCTTAGGATGACAAACAAGAGCAATCTGAGGGAGATGGAAAACCGCTTGCTGCGAAGTTAATGGAAGACTGTGTGATGATCACTGATGGAGCAATGGGTGAAGATGTGTGTGTGTCTGTGTTCTGTGTGTGTGTGAGACAGAGAGAGACAGAGAGAGATAAAAAGACTAAAAGGGAAGTGTGAGTATAAGGGGATAAGAGTGCAATACGGAATACTGGCTGTAAGTCATAAAAAGAAAGTCTTAGATCATGTTTGCGCAAATGGATATGCTTGCAGAGTTACGTCCATATGCTTTTGCATGTGTATCAATCTGCCCTCTGCTTGTACAACATTTAATGTCACTGCTCTGTGCGCAGGGGAAAAAACTACTAAAATCTACCATATTTAGTTGAGAAATTTAGGCACGAACTACACAGATAGAAAGTAATTAAAGTAATAGGATTTTATTTAGAACACACTTAATAAACAATTTTAATTAAGGTTATGTTATCCAAAGAAAATGTTACTAGAAGAGAATGTTTAATTGGCTTTAAAAGAGTCAAAAGTCATAGGTGCCCTTTACTCCTTTAGTCAATGCATTGTGTATGGAAGAATGGGTAAGAAAATTATATGAATCCTGTGGAAATGTATTTCAAATAAGAGGATATGCAGTGATCTTTTTTGTGTCTGTAACCCGTGTGTGTGTGTGTGTATGTGCCTTCGTCTTCCCCACACCCAATCAGTATCAGCTCAGGAGCGCTCTGATGCTGTTCTGTCAGACTATCCGTCTGATGAATGCCTTGGCGTCCCACCGGCTCGCTAAATATGCGCAGTGAAATGAGCTGAAACACGGGCCTTAATTAAAAAGTGGAGACCCACGAAGATGTGATTAAAGCAACGCTCAGCGGATTATAGTGACTAAAGCATCTCCAAAGGCATACAGAAAGAGAAACAGAGAGGGAGAATGAGAGAGAGAGTTGAATGAGTGATTAAGGCACCACTTTCTGTCTTTTCTTTTCATATTTTCTCTTCCTCCTTTACACCATAGTGCCTCATGCAGAGCAAGCGCTAGTCTTTCACTGACATTACCGGTTATGACTTTAGGCCTCATGCGAGCAACTTTCTATCTTACTGTAACAGAGATTTCAATCTCCATCTCCATCTCACCTAACTGAATCTAATCTCATGTAACTATCAAAACACACTCTGGTTTAGATCAAGTTTATAGTTTATCAGAGCTAACTGTCATGAATGCCAAAATAAAATAAAATAAAAATAAAATATTAGTTTTGTTTCAGGGTGGACGCAGAGTTACACACAAGCTTCTCTATGCAGTGACAGCATTGCTGTGATGGTGATTAACAATGTACTATGTCCTTTTCATGAGAGTCAGCACAGACAGTAATGACTCAGGACCTTTTATGGGCATTGCATCGTTAAGCACCCATAATGATGATCTTATTAATAATGTAAGATTTATTAAAAACAAATTCTCTCTTCTTTTCTCTTTTCTTGTCTTTATATCAATTTTTGTTCTGAATAAATGCAGTGTGATATGTTACATCACGATGGATATAATAAAGAACATATACTTTAATCAGTTTCATCGGATTTACTTGAATCTTTCATACATTTGAACTTTTATAATAATTGTCATCATGAAAAAGCCTTCAAAAAACAATAGTAGTATCAGTATTAGTAGTAAGAGTGCTGTATGAAACCATTATCCTGATATCAAGGTTTACAGCTTTAGCAGTTAAGATGATAACTCTCCTTTTTCAGACAAATAAGAAAATAAAGACTTGACATTTCTGAGGTAAAAGCAGAGGTTGGAGAACACCACATACACCACTTTCTCAAACAATAAGACTTACTTTTCTAACCAATCATTACTTCTATTTTCCTTCTCTTTTTCTCTTCTTCCTCTGCCCTCATTCTCCAGGATGACCTACAGTATGTATGGAAATACCTTCTGTTTGTTCCAACATCAGGTTTCTTAGAGCCTGTCCACACAAATACGGCGCCTCACCCAATACGATGTCGTTT
>NW_023339807.1:10405886-10411045 GCF_004916995.1 Morone saxatilis | reverse complement strand
ACGCTGTAGTACATATGCCAGGCCTGCATGTGGTCGCTGTGACGCCGCCACACCAATACACTAAAACCTGAAGAGAAGCCATGGAGCATGTATATAAAGGTCACGCGCTGTTTACAAACAAGCTCATAACACGAGAAGAGGACGATCATGGTCGTCTAGCGGCGGCGGCTGAGGTTAAAGGCTAGAGAGGCGGGGTTAATACATCATTGTTTCAGAAAAAATCAGTTCTCGCCGTCAAGACGACTCCGGGCAATCCAGTGTTTTTTGGAATTTCCCACTCTGGGACCCGTTTTCAAAAAATACCGTTTTCACATCCAGAAAACGCCGTATCCGCCTGGACGCGAGGCCGATATGATAAAGTATTTATTTGGATTTGAAAAACACGTATTTGTGTGGACGGCCCCTTAGTGTATGCATGTCAGTCCCCATATTATTCAAATCCCTTTAGTATCTGCATGCCAACTGGGATAGTGTTAGATAACACAGACACTACATAGATAATCTCTTTAACATCAGTATGATTAAAGGCGGCATCTCATATCCATAAGATCCGTGATCCAGAAGCTCTTTCATCGATTCACTCCTGAATGAAATGGGTGTAAGATCAAAAGTAGGTGGAAAGGATGATATAGACTAAGAGGGAGGAAAGGAATAAATTAATGCATTCTGATTTATTAATAACTACTTCATTTTGTCTTCCTTTTCCCTCTTTTTTTGACAGGGAGGAAGTAGGATTAAGTGAGTTAGAGGACAAACGTGAAGGAAGTAACTGATGGAATGTGGGGTCAGAGGAAGGGGATGAGTAAAGGCTGGAAGAATGGAGACAGGAGGAGGGATGAAAGTAAAATGCTAGAACAGAGAGTGGCAGAAAGAAGGCATGGAGGGAAAGAAACAGGAAGAAAAAGAAAAGGATGGACACGTTTAATGCTGGTAGCCAGGCAAGTAATGGAAAAGAGATGAACTGAGAAAAACAAACTAGAAGAATAGGAAGGTAGGAAGAGGAAAAAACAAGGAAAAGTAGAAGAAAGGAAATAAGGAGCCACAAAAGGCACTGAGGTTGGAGGAAGGAATGTATGGATGGATCTATTAAAGTCTATTTACTTATCCTATAATTCTCTTTAAGTGAGAAGCTAGTAAAGTATTCTGCATTAAAAAACAACATTCCCCTGTACACACAGAGACGCACCACACGCATGTGCTGCCTTATTGCATCTGCCTTTCATACTCATCCACACCCCACATCACAGACACTATCCCTCACATTACCTGCTTCCCAACCCCCCATCTCCCACTGACACTAACTGATTAACAATCTCTGCAGGTCTTCCTCACCCCATCTTACCACCTCCTCCAACCTGTCACTCCACATCTTGTCCATCTCTTTTTATATTTACACATAAATTCTGTTGGTCTGTGAAGATTTCTCACTTAAATAGACAGCACACATTGGGTGGTGACTGGGACAACAGCAGAGAGGAGACACAAAATGTGATGAGACAAACTTATGGCATGCATGCATGTATTGTTCGCATGGGAGATACCTTAATGCGGGGGATAAACTACATGCCACCCAGTTTTGATGGTGAAGATTAAGTCAGCTGTAGTCTTAAATGTTTGCACTGAGAGGCCGGAGCAGATTATGAGGGTTAAGGACTTAAATCTCTCACAAAGACAAGTCTAAAGGTTATGAATGAAACGGCCATTGACACAAAGCTAAAATAAAATCAGCAGTTGTCAATGTGAGCTCAGCGAGAGAGAAGGAAAACAAGTACAGAAAGTGAGACAACAAAAGAGTTTCAATCTCAGGTTTGTTTTGGCTTGTCTCTGTCAGCTATCAGCAAATATAAATATTTTTCATTTCAGATGTGATGTGGACAATTCCATCTGCAGTAATTATTAATATCATCCATCCTCTTTAAGAATAGATTTGCTCATTTATTTAGTATTGACTCAATACCCAATAACTTACTTATATTTTCCTTCCTGTTTGTTTGTCTGTTAGTTAGCAGGATTTCTCAAAAGACTACATTACAGACATCAATGGAATTTGATGAAACATTAATCCATCAGTCAAATGTTGTGCACATAGTGCCCCCATCTAGCATTTTGCTTATAATTTATAGTTTGATATTTTTTGTGGATTATCATTTTTCCACCAGTTTCAATTCTTAGAAAAACACGATTTCTTCATTACTCCTTTTGCAACTGCAACCAAATAAAGTTTACATACTCATATCAGCTTAAATCAGCAAAATCTGATGTTATTTACAACCAGTGCAGCCTGAGTGGAGGTATGTGCTCTCTCAGTTCTTCCTGGATAATTGATTTATATTTCTATGTATTCATTCATACGTTTTTCATTCATACGAGTCTGTTTTTGCAAATCTTTTAAACTACACTATCACACCAACAAGGCAGTAGTATTAAACCTGCATTCATTACCATGTAGGTTAACTGCATTTACCCATTAATACTGTACACAAGTTCATCAACAAATGTAAAAGACTTAATTAGAGTTAGCATTACTTCTTCTCAGGATGAGCTCATTGCCTATTCACTTGCTGTCAGCGCTACAGTACTGTGATCCACTTTAATAAAGTATTCATTAATCCCTTCATTAGACCTATATAGTGTGCTGCTTGCCTGACTTGTACTGTCACCTGCACTACTGTGAGAACATCCAATGTTGAAAAGGTCACTATGCCATCACCACTGAAGAAGTGAGATTTTGCAACTGTAATGCACATACATAACTGTCACTACCTGTCCTGGAAACTGTCAATGTGACACACACTCTAGAGTCATTCTCTCTCTCCCCCTCCCCCCCTCTTACCCCTTACTACAGATTTGATAGAGACAGCAGGTCATCACACTAGTTGATATATGATTAGGCTATACATATTGAGAATCATAATATGAATTGGTGTCTGCTTTATGCTTCACCTGACAGACATGGCACATGCAAATCAGTGATCTTTTGTCCCCCTATTATTGTCTTTGGTCTATATAAACTGCTGCAACTTCTTTTTTACCGTTGACATATATAAACTTAGATGGTTTAATTTCAAATGCATTTGAAAAGCCTTTCTGGAAATAGAGAGATTGTAGTTCCTGTACATTTTGTTCTTCACCATTTAAAAATTGATTAAATATCCTGTTAACAGGAATTAATTCCTCTTTATTTGTATACATACGTGAACAAAATTGTAAGTATCCTTCTGTTAAAGAAAAAAAAAACCCACAATGGTCACTGAAATAACTTGAAACTGACAAAAGTAATAATAAATAAAAATGTACTGAAAATTAACTAATGAAAATCAGACATTGCTTTTGAATTGTGGTTCAACAGAATCATTTTAAAAAACAAACTAATGAAACTGGCATGGACAAAAATGATGGTACCCCTAGAAAAGATTGAAAATAATTTGACCATAGGTACATGTTAAACTAAGGTGTGTCCTGTGCTGATTGGTATCATGGTGTGTACCACACTGAACATGGACCACAGAAAGTTAAGGAGAGTGTTCTCTCAGGAGATTAGAAAGAAAATTATTGACAAGCATGTAAAAGGTAAAGGCTATAAGACCATCTCCAAGCAGCTTGATGTTCCTGTGACTACAGTTGCACATATTATTCAGAAGTTTAAGGTCCAAGGGACTGTAGCCAACAACTTCCAAAGAGATTAGAGGTAAACTCCAAGGTCAAAGTACATCAGTGTCAGATTGCACTATCGGTCGCTGTTTGAGCCAAAGTGGACTGAATGGAAGATGACCAAGGAGGACACCACTATTGAAAGCAAATCATAAAAAAGCGAGACTGGAATTTGCCAAAATGCATATTGACAAGCCACAAAGCTTCTGGGAGAATATCCTTTGGACAGATGAGATAAAACTGGAGCTTTTTGGCAAGTCACATGAGCTCTATGTTCACAGACGCAAAAATGAAGCATATAAAGAAAAGAACACTGTACCTACTGTGAAACATGGAGGTGGCTCGGTTATGTTCTGGGGCTGCTTTGCTGCATCTGGGTCTGCGTCTTGAATCTGTGCAGGGTACAATGAAATCTCAAGACGAACTACAAGGCATTCTGGAACCCGAAATGTGCGCCCAGTGTCAGAAAGATTGGTCTCCAGTCGCCAAGGTCCATGGGTCCTCCAACAGGATAATGGACCAAAACACACCAGCTAAAAACGACCCAAGAAAGCTAAAAGCAAAACATTGGACTATTCTGCAATTGCCTTCCTAATGAGGCCCTGATCCAAATCCTATTGAACATCTGTGGAAGGAGCTTAAACATGCAGTCTGGAGAGGCATCCTTCAAAACCTGAGACAGCTGGAGCAGTTTGCTCAGAGGAGTGGGCCAAAATCCTGTTGACCAGGTGGCAGAAGTCTTGGAGGTTACAGAAATGCATTGTTGCAGTTTGATTGGCCTCCAAAAGGTTGTGCAACAAAAATATTGAAGTGTCAGGGGTCCAGGCCAATTTCATTAGTTTGTTTTTGATGATTCTGTTGAACCCAAAATTTAAAAGCAATGTCTGATTTTCATTAGTTTAATTTTCAAGTACATTTGTGATTTTATTATTACTTTTGTCAAGTTTCAAGTTATTGCAGTGACCATTGTTGGTTTTCTTCTTTAACGGAAGGGGTACCACAATTATAAAAAAAAAAAACGGTTGTTTATGTTTTTTCTTGTGCTTGCCATCTCTTCTAAGAGGGGATTACGGTATAATGTCACATTTAATTTTTTCCTAAATATTTATCTTAGCACAAATTAAATCCCACTTTCAAACCAAAACGCTGCACATCCTTGAAAACAGACTTTGCCTATTCAGGAAATTCAGGAAAACATCTTGCATTTCACATATTCAGTCCCACGAGTCCCAGTTTAATAAACCTTTTCTGCACATAAAGAGGGACCACCGTATGAAGTTTAAAACAGTGCTCACCTCCAACAAGCTGGATTTTTAACTCAAGATGAAAAGGCAGTTACTGTACGTTATCTCTCCTTTCCTACAGTATATACACACACACAGCAACACCAGTCTCCCAGCTCAACTAACTGTCCCCTTGCTGATTACCTCCTGAAGTCAGTCTGGAAGCGGAAGAATAATGGTCCATGAAAAATGTCACCGAAACGCATTCGTTGCCCTGAGAGACAG
>NW_023339807.1:10404829-10405861 GCF_004916995.1 Morone saxatilis | reverse complement strand
GCTTGGTCTCAGTCGCAGGTCATGGGTCCTCCAACAGGATAATGACCCAAAACACACAGCTAAAAACACCCAAGAATGGCTAAAAGCAAAACATTGGACTATTCTGAATTGGCCTTCTATGAGCCCTGATCCAAATCCTATTGAACATCTGTGGAAGGAGCTTAAACATGCAGTCTGGAGAAGGCACCCTTCAAACCTGAGACAGCTGGAGCAGTTTGCTCATGAGGAGTGGGCCAAAATCCTGTTGACCAGGTGGCAGAAGTCTTGGAGGTTACAGAAATGCATTGTTGCAGTTTGATTGGCCTCCAAAAGGTTGTGCAACAAAAATATTGAAGTGTCAGGGGTCCAGGCCAATTTCATTAGTTTGTTTTTGATGATTCTGTTGAACCCAAAATTTAAAAGCAATGTCTGATTTTCATTAGTTTAATTTTCAAGTACATTTGTGATTTTATTATTACTTTTGTCAAGTTTCAAGTTATTGCAGTGACCATTGTTGGTTTTCTTCTTTAACGGAAGGGGTACCACAATTATAAAAAAAAAAAACGGTTGTTTATGTTTTTTCTTGTGCTTGCCATCTCTTCTAAGAGGGGATTACGGTATAATGTCACATTTAATTTTTTCCTAAATATTTATCTTAGCACAAATTAAATCCCACTTTCAAACCAAAACGCTGCACATCCTTGAAAACAGACTTTGCCTATTCAGGAAATTCAGGAAAACATCTTGCATTTCACATATTCAGTCCCACGAGTCCCAGTTTAATAAACCTTTTCTGCACATAAAGAGGGACCACCGTATGAAGTTTAAAACAGTGCTCACCTCCAACAAGCTGGATTTTTAACTCAAGATGAAAAGGCAGTTACTGTACGTTATCTCTCCTTTCCTACAGTATATACACACACACAGCAACACCAGTCTCCCAGCTCAACTAACTGTCCCCTTGCTGATTACCTCCTGAAGTCAGTCTGGAAGCGGAAGAATAATGGTCCATGAAAAATGTCACCGAAACGCATTCGTTGCCCTGAGAGACAG
>NW_023339807.1:10399529-10404804 GCF_004916995.1 Morone saxatilis | reverse complement strand
TGCAACAAAATATTAAGTTCAGGGGTCCAGGCCAATTTCATTAGTTTGTTTTTGATTGATTCTGTTGAACCACAATTCAAAAGCAATGTCTGATTTTCATTAGTTAATTTTCAGTACATTTGTATTTATTATTACTTTTGTCAGTTTCAAGTTATTTCAGTGACATTTGTGGGTTTTTCTTTCTTTAACAGAAGAGTACCAACAATTTTGTCCATGTGTGTATAGCCATAGACATTGAGTGCTGCAAGAATGAGTCCTAAAACCCAGAACCGAGTGAGCCTCTCTGGTTCCCTCTCCCCGTAAATGTTTTTTTTTGGTGAGATGCCTGAAATAAGGTCTGTGGTTTATACAACCTAAGAGATTTTTTTATTAGTGGTTCCAAGCAAAAATAGTTCATAGTCATATTGACATTATACCAGCAACATATACACCTTTCACTGCAGGTCCAGTGTATTTATCTGGAGTGTCGCAAACATAAAACAAAAATTAAATTAACAGCTCCTGTATCTGTTTCAGATTAAAAGCTCTCTAGTGTTTATGTGCATATTTTATTTATCAAAGACAAACTAAATGTATGTAGAAAGATTGGGCTGGCAGAAGAAACGCTCTGTGTGGACACCACAGAAGTGTGCCAGCTGCCACAGTTCAGTGTGGCAGGCAGGATAAATCTGGGTGGGGAAAGTAAAAAGCACCACTTGCCCCTTCCTCATTGAGGTGCCTTTAAGTAAGGCCCTTAACCCAGCTTCTAGATGTGAATGTATAACTTTTTGTAATTATTTTTTTCAGGTCATAATTACCTGCTTCTCATGGTGGTATTGGCCTGGCATAAGATAATCCATAATTACATTTTTAGTATTTTAAAAAGAAGTTTAAAACCTGAAGTCTATGAACAAATGATGGTAAAAAAAAAAAAATGCTGAGATGCAGTGAGCAAAAATGGATGATTTAGTATAGCTCTGTTCTAATCAAATCTAACTGACATCTAGAAAAACAAACAAATTTTTGTGTTTAGTTTTTTTTTCTAGTAAAGTTCATCAAAAAAACAACACTACAAACATTGATTGGCTTTTTTGAACATAAAGCCTGTCAAACCTTCTGCATAAGAATTTGAAATAAATTATTATTAATCGATAATTTATCAGCTATAAATTAATTTGTTGTTCTGCTGTCATCCATTCATTGAACATAGCCATCGTTATTTTATATTTTATTTTGTTTTTATTTTATTATTTGCTATTTGCACTACATTTCCTCTGTTCTGCTGTGCCTAACTTGAATTTTTCCTACGGTGGATCAATAAAAAAAACATCTTATCCAAGCTAAGCTTTACCAATTCCTAATGAGCATCAGAACAGCAGACATTTTTTATCATAGTATGCTGAAGGTTTTAGCTTTGTGTGCTCTGCAGATGGAGAATGTGTTTAGAGGTCTGGACCAGTGCTGTGAAGAGGAGAAACTCCAGAGGCTATTGAAACTGAAGCTCCGTTATTTTACTCCCAAAGAAGTTGCCAACCTCATGGGCTTCCCTCAAAGCTTCTGTAAGTTTAAAATGTCCAGATGTTTGCAACTACCTATGCTGAGGGCGTGAGTAGTTGTGTGTTTCTACAGAAGGGACAAACCAAACGCTGGCTCTAGATAGGGCCATTTGCAACTACACCGCTAGATGCCACTAAATCCTACATAGATGAGCCCAGCACATAGCATATCTAGTACAGGAAAGGAGAAGGTTCTGGCTTAAGATTGCTTGACTGTTATTGGAGCTCATAGCAAAAAAATGTCAGGACTAAGGAAGGGTCAATTGCTTCATGTTTGTTCTCTGTTGTTGTGTGAAACATTCAAATGTGTGAATTATTCTTAATAACTGCTACATATAAATTATCCTGGCCATACAAATTACTCTAAAAGTAATTGGTTTAACATTGTACATAATTTAGTAATTATTACATCATTGTATGGATTAACTGATTGACTTCCACTGTCTTTTATTTTTTCAGACAGGCAGTATGGTCACTTCTCAAAATCTGTAAAAAGTAGTAGTAGTATGAGTTTAAAACTGAAGGACATCCATGTTTCAAAAAGCAAAATTGGATTTTTAAAAATGCCCCAAATAACATATTACTATTGCATTCATATACTTTATATATTCTAGTCTGAAGTGAAATGTAGTTTTTTTTTTACACTATTGGATGGATTGTGTGTCTTTCTAAATTTTATTTAAATGTGTTTATTTTGCAGCCTTTCCAGAGCAGATCACTACCAAGCAGAAGTACAGAGTTCTAGGAAACAGCCTTAATGTTGTGGTGGTCACCAAACTGCTGCAGCTGCTCATTTCCTAGCACTTGGGAAACACTGGAGGAGACCATCTTATTTTCCTGTGATGTTGGAAATTACAGAGACTTTGATAAACTGCATAAAAAAAGTAAACTTTTTGCATATGGTGGTGTGCTCAATTAAAAAAAAACACAATATGGTAATGTATTGGATTGATACAAATCGTACCATCAATACGCATTCCTAATATTGTTTAGTTTTTCTTGTTCATTGCCCAGACGCTGGTCAAAAACACTTATAGTGACATCTAAACAGTGTAAGTTACTTTTTCTTTTTTTTAACATGTCAGTTATAACAGTACATCTTTTGGTTGCACCTGAATGTTTTGAGATTTTCTAATAATCCAAATAAAAACCTAAAAAAATAACCTGTGTAGCATATAGTTTGCAGTTCTCTCAGAAAGATTTTTTGGTCTTCCAGATCTCATCTTGACTTCTGCAGTTCCCCTAAACTGCCATGTCTTACATTTCATTGCACACTGTGGAAACTTCAAGCTGAGAACACTTTTGCTATGTTCTTATATCCATTGTGTACATCAGTAACGTCTTACACTGCTGCATAGAGGAACCCATGGTGTGTTGTTTAAGGTTTGAAGACTCAGTATTTGTAAAGCTTAGAAAGTGGCACCAGCTGGCACTGGCCTAAGGAGCTGATAAAAGGTCTGAGACCTTGTAAAAAATAATGTAAAGTTCTTATGTTGAGTCGCTTGGCCTTGTTTCCATGTCAGCGGTATGGCTTTTTGGCTGCTACTCTTCCATGAAGAGATGGGTCCCACTGGTTTCTGCCAGTTCTGAGCTGATGGCACTGCTGGACATCTTCCGATTTCGAAGGGAAATAAGCTTGATGTGTTTTTCATATAGTGCTATATATGTTATACTATAATACTATACTATAAGTTTTCTTGGCTGACCACTGCATCTACGATTCTCAACGTTGCCTGTTTCTTTGTGCTTCTTCAAAAGAGCTTAAACAGCACATCTTGAAACCCCAGTCTGCTTTGAAATCTTTGTCTGGGAGAGACCTTGCTGATGCAGTATAACTACCTTGTGTCTTGTTGCTGTGCTCAGTCTTGCCATGGTGTATGACCTGTGACATAAAACTGTCTTCCACAACCTCACCTTGGTAGCAGAGTTTGGATGTTCCTCACTCAGTTTTAAGCCTCCTACACATCTGTTTCAGTTAATGACTGTGTTTCAACCTACATGTAAAATTGATGATCATTAGCACCTGTTTGGTATAATTAGTTGACCATACACCTGACTATAATCCTACAAAATCCCTGACTTTGTGCAAGTGTACCTATAAGAATTGATGCTGGTTTGAAGGCAAAGGGTAGTAACACCAAATATTGATTTGAATTAGATTTTTCTTTTGTTCGCTCACTTTGCATTTTTAAAATTGATAAACATTATTATTTATATTTTTGAAAGCATTCTAAGTTTATAGGATTTTTTCACACCTGCCTAAAACTTTTGCACAGTACTGTATATTATATTTTGATATATTAATCAACAGTGTTTGCATTGCATGTTGTGAAAAATGTCTTTCGCTGTTTGGACCATATGACAGTGTACCTTGTGGAAAAGGGCTGTTGTCTTTATTGTGTTGTTGAAATAAAAAATGTTAATCATATAAAAAAAGTAGTACTCAATGATATTTGTGTTTGCATTTGGAAATTCACCTCACATACTGGCAACCTCATGTATTATTTTCTGTATTAATGCATTTTTACCAACATTCATAAAACCCCTTTGAATCAAAATAAAGAAACAATGAAAATATACATCTAATATATTTGAAATCAATCAGAACCAAATATTAGAAAACTTCACATTCTGAACAATATTTATTTATAAAGGTTACTGAGGACACATGAAAGGACTTAGTTTTTGATAAAGAGGGAGTCTGAATGCAGCCTGGATGTGCTCACTTGATCAGAAGCTACACAGCTGCACTAAAGAGACATGTGATCAGTCACTTTATGCAGAATCTCCATTTGGATCAATACAGTTGTATCACTTTCCTGCTTGTCTGTGTGTTTAAATGTTTTTAAAACTGGTGCCTTTTTCTCACTCATGCAATTTTCATTACTGATACTTTTCCCTAAAGTGCTGAAAAGGTCTGTGTCTCTCTTCCTGTCTGTCTATATTATTTCATTATTAAGGTGTGTTGTTGTTTATATTGTTCCTCTACTGTTCTGAAGTTGGTACAGAATGACAGACCTACCCAGAGGGGGAATTTGGATAAATCTGGGTCAAATGAGCACTGTGGACTTTTATGCAGCCAAGTTTTCTGTTTCAAGATTGAAGTAAAGATTACTGTAATAAAAAGTACTCTTTCTTGTCTTTTTCCTCACAAAAAGCAAACTGGTTATTATTCATTACGTTGCAGATGTGAAAAAAGGGTTTCGACCTCTTACTCTCAGTCAAGAATAAGAATTAAAAGCGTTAAAGAATTATTAGTGCAGGAAAGGCTTTTTACTTTACAGTGAGACCAGTGAGTGACCTCAAAAAATGCTGATTAGAAGGAGCACTCTAAAAGTAAAGTTGTTGTTTCTATTTACAGTACATTATTGTTGTTCATAAGTTTCAGTTCCCCAGAAATGATTCTTGCCATTGTTGACACATGATCTTGTCCTCACACCTTCCTGATGGAATTCAATAAATGTAAAACAACATGGGCGTACTGTAGTCTCGCCCACGTATGCCAACAGGGTATACATTACAGCAAATACTGTCCTTTGTGCTCAGTTAAGTCTCACCTCAGACACAGAAGGCAGACACTCACTCCTAAAGCTGACATGGAAGATATTTGTGAGTATACATTTTACTTTGACATTACTGTTGTCTCATATTGGTCAGAAAATAATATATTAATCAGCAAATATATTTGCTCAGGGCAGCTCAGTGTGAATAAAATGTTTTTGATTAACAGGTTATAAAAC
>NW_023339807.1:10388041-10399429 GCF_004916995.1 Morone saxatilis | reverse complement strand
AGTGCAACCAGTTGAGGCACAAAGATTCTTTGCCTTTTTTCCCCCATAAAGGGCCCTCTATTTGGAGAGCAAGAGCAGTGTGATCAAGCTGCTAGACTCATCTGGCTGATGAGTCTGAAATTACACAAAGAGCAGCAAAGAATCTGCTGTAGCAAATGTTACCATAGCTGCTGTAGATGGAGATGCTTTTTCCTTCTGGTGTTAGCATTTGGACACCTCAGATACAAACTCATTGAATATCCTATTATTTTGCATGTTGCTTTGGCTTCTGTGTGTGCACATGGTGCCCAGCTATGACCTGAGATGATGACAGGGGGTGAGAGTGTGGAATGACCAGGAGGAAAACTTGGATTGGAAAGGAGAAGAGGAGAGTGGAGAGCTTTCATGTGTAAAACTACTCCTCTTTCCTTCATACATCTCACTCTCCATCTCTCCATCTCTCTTATTTCACTCCAACTGTCCCTCCTATACCCTGCTTCATCCTTGCTTCCTGGCTTCCTGGCTGGCAATGCTATAAATAAATTGAGCTAGATGTATGATCAGAAATGAATTTATGTGCTTGACGCGCTCCCTGCAACAATTTCCAGGGCAATATGTAACTGTTTGAAGTCTGAGGCGCTGCGAGGTGGTGGCTAACACAATCTTATCAAACCAGAGAGGGCTGGCTGGAGAATCTGAGCAGGCCTTCCCGGTCTGTTGGATATTATTCACTCTGATGGCTTCAAGAGCTTTATCAGCGTGCCAGAAATACTGAGTAACTGAGTAAAACCTGTTTCTGTCCCTGCCTTTGCACACAGACGTTCTTACTCTTAAACACATAAATACACATTTTGCATGCGTTGCCCTGTTTGAACACACACACACTTAAATAGACTCACAAAGTCCCACACCCCCATGTGTATACTTTTTATGTTGTCTCTCCTACCACAGGCAGGCATAGACAGAATTGGACTGGACATACAATCACAGACACACTGCCTGTCAACCTCTTACAGCCACAGTCACAGACACACACACACTCACACACACATTGGATTGGTCCCAGCGCCTGCCATCTGCGTGTGTTTGTATGTTGGCCTATTGTACCAGGGAATGTGTTATATTAATGTGTGAAAGTGAATGAATGGGTGTTGAAATGAGTCTTTTGATATTTGGAAAGTACAGAAGGTCAGGCTGTTACATGCTGTCAGGGCCAACGTTGTTTCTTTGAAGAAAGTTTAGACTGAAGTTTGTACTCAAAGTGCAATTTGGACTGAAATCACTTAGAGCTTTGAAAGCCAAAATTTTTTTTTTTTACGTTCATTTTGATGTGAATGGTACATGGTTTGATTCAAACAGGACAGGCAGAAAAAGACCCTTACCTGTATAATACAGTCATAGCAAGGTGCTCGTTAAGGAAAAATAACTTTTTTATAACATTGACTTACTTCAAGGTCACAAGTTTTTACAAAGTGATTTCAAGATATATATTACAATAATTTAATCAATTAGATTAAGGTGTACAGGTTCTGAAAGCATTCACATTTAAATGCAATTTAATTTCAATGAAACTAAAAACCTGTAGCTTTAATAGTGAAAACATTTAAATATTTAGAGCTTTTATGCAGTGGCCTTGTCACAATGGAATTGGTATCTAAATTGCTACATTGACATTTTCTGTCTTGGATTTTCAGTACTGGTTATGTAAAACTTGTATCCTCCAGTTTATGTCATGAGAATAGAAACACATTTATAATAAAATACATTGCAGAATAAATTGTGCTTTAACTATAATGTAGTGTTAAATCAAATGTTTTGTCTGAAGTTGATGGTAACAGAGAGGAGAATATGTTCAAGTTTGACAGCAACGATATGATTAGCTGATGAAGCTTATGGGAAAATCTGTTTTATTAACTGAAAGATTAACACCAGTCAGCTGATTATGAAGAAAGCTGGAGAAGAGGGAGAGAGAAATGTGAATGAATGTGTATTCTTCTTGATTGAACTTACGCTAAGCTTTACATTTGCAAGAAAGGCTACCACAAGGCCCAACTTCTTCTGTAAATTCTAATAAATCCTGGACAGTATAAACTGTCATAGCATGAACAGAATGTAACAAGAAAGGGAGCTTTGATAAGCTCTTGGTGCCGCTTTAAAGTATAGAAGATAGCTTATGGTCAAACCCTTCAATTATTATTTTTATATATTTTCTTTCTCCGCTGTAGGTTCTCTTTCTATTTTTTATGGGAGACTGAACTCTGCCCTTGGAAGTAATGCATTCAAAGCAGTCTTTCGTCCAGACATATAATGTACAGACAAAAAAATATATAGAAATAATAAAGCAGAACATCAAAAGGCATCTTTTCAATTTGAAAATGTGTGCATCCTTTTTAGGGTCAGGTATTTTCCGTAGAAGCCGTACTAGAAGCATTGCAGTGCACTCTTTTCCTTTTTTTTCACTAAAGAAGAAATATAGGATTTGAATTAAAGTGGACAAATATAGTATATTAACCCACACTATGAATGCTGGATGAAGGAATAAAGGTTTCTTGAAAATATTAACATGTCTTTGACCTACTCTTTAGGTTTATTTATTTCTGCAGGGAAGATGAAACAGTTTTATATGCCTATCTATCATGGCCATGTGTTTAAATGTGATTTCACACATACAAATCCATACATGTGGTCCAGACAAGGCATAACATGTGGAGCAAAAAAAATGCACATCATGGTGAAACACTGCTCATGCATTGAAATTATTTTGGTCAGTTAATGCTTTTCAAAATACATAGATACATAATACACGCTTTTGAATGCTGGGGTTCTACATATATTATTTAAAGTAAAAAATAGGACATAAGCATTATAAAACATTATGTATGTTTAAAGGAGGGTTCAATGACAGAAAAAATAGTATAATGCAAAATAATAAAACAACATGCTGAAATACGCCCACATCACAACATCTCTCAAAACAGTCTCAATAAATTTGCACATAATAATTAGTACTATTGCAGGGAACTAAGACTGGATTAAGATAGATGTATGTGTATTGTATGTTTGTGTATTATGTTGATAATCAGCTTTAATCAATACATTTAGTAGTAATAGGATGAAGTTATACACCAGTTCCCAGACCTATGGAGCTGCCCTGTTCAATCACAGTTTTTAAGTCTTAAGTTGCTAGCAATACTGTAACAAGGACAATCGAATGGCTTGTTCAAGGGCAGTGGCTTTAAGGGAAAGGTGAAGTTGTCTTTCATTCCCCTGTTAGATTTTATAATATTTCAAGGGAATTTGAAATGACCTTCAGTCTTTAAGTTAATTTCACTGCCCCATTTTGTGGAGTGGATGGCACTAGCACCAGCTATCAACCTGCAAATGGCACACATACAACAACTTGTCACCGCACTCAACACTTTGTGATAAATCTGAGCGAGGATACAGGGCTGCAGATACTGATGGCCCGCCTACACTGGTGTCAGGATGTCTTCATGCTCAGTGACTTATTAGCATCTCCCAGATCAGTTGACACAAAAGTCAAACTGTTATTGTTATCGTTGGCTGATGTAATTGTTTCTGTCTTGCGCTTGTCTTTTCCGCACTGCAAGACATCATGCTAAAAACTAACATATAACTGCAAGGTTGCAAATCAGCTATGTTCTACCAATAAGCAATATCAATGTTTTTTGTTATTGTAAAGTATTGTAAACTTGGACTGCACATCCCAGGGAATACTTTTTTTCTTCTTCCAGAAATAAGGACTTTACAATTGTGCATTAAAACATTCATATTTCTATGACATAATGTCAATGTTTTCAACATTATATAATTCCAAAAGGATCCACTCCTTTCTTTTGATTTCCATTTGGAATGACTGATTCAAGATAATCCCCAAGACAGACATACAGGCAGACAGGCAGCTATGTCTACAAACATGCATAATGCACAAATGCACATGCAGGCACAGCTACACACAAGTATAATATTCATGCAGACAGACAGACACTGTCATTTTTTTTTTTCTCTCTCTCTCTCTCTCTCCGTCTCTCTCTCTTTCTCTTCTCTCTCGTCTCTGTCTCACACCACACACACACACACACACACAGTAGAGGGCTTATTTGAGGTTATTATGGGATATTAGTTTGGCTTGGGAAATGACAGGGCTTTGCACGGATGCTGCCGTTGCTTAGCAACCAAAGTCATTTTCAGCTAGCTAGCACTGCTTCATTTTAGGTGATAGAAATTTTTTTTTAATAAAACAGGAGGAGATATTTTTGTCTGCCAGTCGTGGAAAGAAAGAAATGGGGAGGGAAAAAGAAAGAACATGGGGGATAATTTAACAATAGTATGCTGATTTTTGTATACAATAGTGAACTTAAATTGTCTATAATAATTAACTTACCTCAATAAAATTTATATAATACAGTATAGTATGTACAGTAATAAATACAATATATTGTACACTGACAAGGGGTACCTTGTGTACAGCTATGTACTCTTAAGTTGTTGGTGTTAGTAAATAATACAATCACTACACTTTTATTTTCCTTCATGATGTTAAAAAACAGCAATTTGAATGATGATGATGATGAACATGATGTTTCCCAGTCCTACAATCCTAATAATAAAAATAGACCTTTTTCCTTTGCTAAAACTAAAATGTTTGTGTGTCGTAAATATACCTCAGTTGCTAAACATTTTAGAAAAAATTATAGTCTGATGACCTAAATTTTGCACTGCATTTAACATTTTGGTGATTAAAAACAAGGAGAAGACAATAAGAATTAACATCCCAAATGTCATACATGTTCTCCACCAGCTACTTCTTAGATGAAGGGAGAAGGAGAGAAAGGGAATGAGAAAAAAAAGTAGAGAGGGAAAAACAGAGAGATATAGAAGGAGAATGAGTCTAAGGAGAGTGAGAGCTACTGTAAAACATGGTGCTGTAGTGGCAGATAAGTGTTTTTCTGGTGGGGCAGATTAAAAGACTACAATTTCCAGATGAATATATTAACATTTTATGAGGTGAATCGGGGACTGGCAATCTCTCCCCTTGCATAAATAATGAGCTGGTTTAATATGACTGCCTGGTTGGGAGTCTCCCCTGACATGTGTGAAATTGAATGGGATGTTATGTGGATGTGTGTGTATGTGCAGGATGTGTGTAAATGGGACTAACAATGTGTGTGTTCAGTGGAGGGGGCATAAGGGATGTGTCTTGGGGTGTTGGCTGGTGGTAGTGGTATGTGTGTCTGAATTTGGATATGTGTTCGGTATTGGCTGTTGGTGTGTGTGTGTAGGCAGGATGCTAATGAGTGATTCACTGGCAATGCACTGAGACATTACACACGTACATACACACGTACACAGGGGCACACAAGCACCTTGTTGATACACACAATTAAAAGCTTTTTAGCCACAAATTAGACTGTACAAAGCTTTCCAGAATGTATTTGCATGAATGTTTAAAGGAGTGCGCCAGAATTACACTTTGACTTTCTCATGTCCAGTGGTACAATCTATAACATTGCGGCCAACCGTTAAAAAATGCATGTAAACCTGGCAGAGTCATATCTAAGGTCTGTGTTCATATTTATCATCATGTCCTTTTTTGATTGCAGCAAGCCTTTTCTCCTGCAGGCCACCTTTGGATAAAAAATAAAAAAAGATTACTTTTATGAAAAAAAGTCTACACCGGTGTGAAGCCTAAATTGTAAAGTCAGAGTAGCATTCCATCATCACCGATTTAAGCAGCATTAATTTGCCCTTTTTGCAGAGATTAATTGAAATTACTGATGTGAAACGTGCTTCACACTAAGCAGCAATGAGCAAACACTCTTCACATCGAAAGGTCGTCTAACTAAAGTCACCTCTTACAAAATTCTAATTAGTGGCAAGGAATTATTGAGAAAACATATTTCTGTTGCTATGTCACTTCATTCCAATTCATAATTCAATACATTTTGAATTGTTAGTTTCTTAGTAAAAGACAACACTGATATGAACCACACAATCTTTCTTTCCTGGAGTCTGGACAAATTTATGTCTTCAAGGTATCGATACTAGATATTCTGACAATACAGTAATTCCTTGATGTATTTGGCACTGAAAAATGTCTTTGAGAGACATGGTTTGTGTGTGTGTCTGGTTGTGTTTAGAGTTAAGTACATTTCACTGCTCTCTCCTTGACATACCGTTCTTTGGTATAAGTTGTTGCTGCAGAACAACTTGTACAATACAAGCATAGCAGTTAATGACACTGAAGCAGCAATGGACCAAAACCTACAGTGAAAGTGGAAAGACGACAACAAAACATAGACATTGAAAACCAACAACATGTTACAAATATTTTTATCTGGATCCACTAAAGGGAGACTGTGAGTTCAAGGATATCAACAATATAATGTTATGGGTTACATGGGTAACCAAGACACCAAAACAAACACAACAATGCGCTAAAGTGGATGGCACTACTGGATGAAAATGAAAGAAAAGAAATTGAAAGCTTAGTATCTGTCTTAAAGAGCTGAAAAGGAAGAAAGGCATTATAAGAATTTTTCACACAGATACACCTTTCAAATAGACATGCATCTGTTTTCTTCGTGGAAATATTCTGTAATTCACAAGGTGAAACTATGCTGAATCCGACACAAACCTTCTTTCCTGTGGGGTAGAAAAAGTATTTTTAAACAGTCTATGAAGAGGAAACTGCTTTAATTTGTTTCACTCCTCTTCTATTGACTGATTTCTGCAACCTTATAATATTCTGAAATAGAAAATTAACTCAATAGAAGGCTTTCCAGACCTTGTGAAGCCTATAAGCGCAGATGCAGTACTTGTTATTAATTCATTTATTTTTGTGATTAATTTAATTGAGATATCCAAGGTAGCATGCCAATAGATATACAATTTGTGCTAAATGTATGATCACAAACTTATAATTAAACATCCTTTTAATTAAAAAAAAGTTTTGAAAAGCTTTTGACTGAAGTGAGTTTTCAGAGCTCAACAGCATAGTTTAACTGAACCAACAAAAAACTAGAAGCAGCAATAATTTCTTTATTTTAGAACTACATTCCCTTTCCACATCTTTATATCCATTTTTCATTCCCATCTCCTCTCTTTGTCCCTCTGCTTTCTCTCATTCTCACACATTTCTCCCTTTCACTCTCTTAGTGGGGGTCTAATGAAAGGAGCAGAGGGACCAAGAGATGGAAAGAAGGTGGTGTAAAGTGTGTATGAATAAGGAGAGATCACAGACTTTTTTTTTGCTGAAATGTATAACCTTTCGTATGCGTTTGCCCTCTGAGGTGGAAAGAAGTCTTTGGCAAAGTTGTGGAAGTTTGAGTGGAACCTCGCTGGTTATTTAAAGCAGCCACTGCAAAACCTGGAAAATGTGCCAGATAGCCGAGTGTGAAAGTACTGGGTTTAAATTGATTTTAATGCGTGAAAATACAAACATGGTGTGAACTGCGTTGCTTTCAGTCCACTGGCGCCGTTTAGAATGGACTTTATTGGCACAGGTGCAACCCAAAAGCCCATGGGTATGGACAAGTCGCCAACCATAGTAAACATGTTGGTTTTTGCATTTTATAATACTATTTTCAGAAATTCTATCTGCATTAGGGAAAGAGAGACATGAGGAGAGGACCAGATATGAGGAGAAAGGAGTCCAGCAACGAGAGCAATGTAATGAGCAGAACTGAAAGAAAGAAGAAAGAATATGAATGACTGAAAAAAGTTCATGAGAACAGTTGTACAAGAGACATCGATTTAATTGTACACTTGCGATGAAAATGTCGAGGTCTCTTTCACCTTGAGACAAGTTGATGAAAGATGGCAGAGCCCTTTCAGAGCATTTCACAGAGCCTGACATTAGCCATGCTATGAGCAGCCATCTCTTATTCCCTTTACTCTCTGTGTTACTTTAGCCCTTAGCTCCCAGACTCTATTAAAGCCCTGCATTTTGACGCCGGCTTCCCTAGAGCATGGCAGATTAGCGGGAGAGGGTCAAGCAAAGTTCATAGATAAAGGCCAGTGTGGGGGGAGATAGGGAAGGGAAAAAGACACAGAGAGAGCTGAAGCAAAAGAGGGAGAAAAGTTGGAAACAGGAGAACGAGATCTTTCACCTTGCTTCAACATGATGAAATATCCCAAGACATCAGTAACTGATCCAGCATAAAGGTTAGGCTATTATTAGGTTATGTGTGTGTGTGTGTGTGTGTGTGTGTGTGTGTGTGCGTGTGTGCACACATAAGCATGCATGCATATGTTAAAAATGTTAGCTTGACAGGGATAGGAAAGTATAACCCTGTACAATACAGAGGGGAGCAATGTGGCTGTGACCTATTGTGATGAAGTATGAATGCTCTGCCCCCTGAGAAGTGTGGAAACATGGAGAAACAGCTCAAAGTAGAACATGACCTTGACAGGTCATTAACAACATGTAACTCTGTGTTCACGCTGTGAACAACTTGGTTGAAGGGTCACTCTATTCTGATTGGTGGCTTGCATTGCCAGACAGTCTGTGTATTGTGGTGGAGGGCTAACACACGGCGGCTGTGTTTTAATAGGCTAGATGACAAGTGGTAATTGCTTTAATTCAAACCAAACTGTAAATAAAATCTGAAAAAAACATTAAACAATCAAACCACTAATGCATGTTACCATTTGTCTTTCAAATAAGTTGTCAGGATCTTGGTAGCTTAAATTAGTTGTAATCAACATCTCTTCCATGTTACTGTTGCCAGGCAGAACTATTGTCCATGAGACATGAATTCAGAAGTAGTACATTTTGCCAGCTTCAGGTCTAGGGGTACCTGGTCCAGTGGCAAATCTGCTGCACAGGCAGGGATAGCTGTGGAGCAATGAGATGCACAGGGTACTCTTTAGTGTCTGTATGTAATACCATCTGCATCAGGTGACGTAGTATGAAGAGCAAGAAAGTCACACTTAGTGTTGATAAAGACCAGATTTTATATTCTCTATTTATGCACTATTCAATCAGTATCAAAATGGCGTTAAACCTACAAATACACATTCACCAAGCAGAGAGCAAACACACAACACACAACATACCAACACACCACGACACACCACCACACACACCACTTTACGCAAAACCATATTCTTAAACATGCATGCCTAACATGATCCTTGAGACATTAACGTCTGAACTCAAAACAAAATGCATTTATCACAACTAAGAAATGAATCAGTCTCAACCAATATATGGCTATAAATCTCTTCAAAGTCATGTTATGACTCAAATAAATGAGTCAGTATTACTGCTAAAGTTAGGGTGCAAGCTTTGAGGCAAGAAGGTTGTAACTCCATTGCAGCCTCGTACTTACTAGAATGAGTGGCTTAGGTTATTATCAAAGTTACCGCACTTTGATCACATGATAACATTGTTTTATGTATTAGGAGGGAATCATAAACTTCATTCCGCTCAAGGGTGGTGTCCGGTGTCAGAGTGTGAATGTCCTATTGATCTTTCTCTGGTTGCCTTCCGGCATCTGATATATTATGAATACTCGATGAAGATGACATTTGAAGTTTCTTTAACAACTATAGCTGTGGAATGTGCTCACTTTGTTTGCTTAGCTTGACTGAGTGTGACTGACAGACAGAGTCGGTCGACCCTTTAAGCCTACTGTGCAAGCTGCCTAGGGCCCTGCAAAATACGCACAGAGGCCTCTTTCAAATTTAAATATGCTTTTCATCTGAGACGTGTAGTAGCTACTATAGTGCGGGTTACTTACATATTAAACAACACCAAAGTATCATGGTTAAAATGGACAAACTCCTAGATCAATCCAATACAGGACCAGTTTCCTTAACCGTCAGAATATAAGATGCTCAATCAGTCTGATAAGCAGCCACTATTGTAACAAGACATCTGTTTACCAGAGAGGGCCTTTTTTCACCACACACACACAGGACCACACACAGACACACAACACACTCACACATACACTCACCCACGTTTACCCACACACCTTAATTCCCCCAACCTTGTCTCTCTCTCTCACACACACCACCCAATACAGGTAGATCAAAGAGGCACCCTGGAATCTCTTTGACGCTAGATAGGTGCCAATGGGAATATTAGACAACACACACACCACACCCCAGCCTTCTCCCCTTCTTCAAGAAGTGTAGAAACACACACACACACACACAACAGACAAACCTCTACCCTCTGTGCAGGTCGATCATATGCCCTGGAAAGGAGTCTCAGACTGACTGTCGACGCACACACACACACACACTTAGTCAGCCACTTGTTTCACATATATGATAGTCAGGATTACGGTTTTCCCAGTGCTAAGAATCCTGGGGGATCACTGACACAACTGATTGCCTGCTACCCGTCCTGTAATGACAAGAACAGCAGTGAACCAAAGAAGAAGGATTGAAAGAGAATGTTTTCTTTTACATCTGCTCTTCTCTTTTGTTAAATTCTGTATGTATCTACCCTGCTGCTCTTTATCATTGTATCATCTTGCATTGCTTTTATTCTATTTTTTTCCTTCTTGTCTTCAACTCTCTTATCTTTCCCCACTACGATCTCTCTTATATCTTATATCTATCTTACATGATTTGAACTTACATGAAGTTCAAGACAGACAGGGTTTTAAGCATACATGCTTTTGAATAATTTATCAAGCAAAACTTGATTTATGTACCACATTTCATTCCAGGTGAAGCACAATGAGCTGCACATGTATAATTTTCATTTTGAAGTTAAAGTTTAAAAGGATTTAAAAACATATAATCACATATAACCATGTTAACAAGATTGAAAAAACTTAGCTTAGGTCCAAAATTTTATTTTTCGTGTTAGCATGTGTTATATTTCTCAGTTTTTCCAGTCAAAACAGAATGCTTGTTGTATTCTATATTGTATACAGTATATAAACTAAGCTCATTAGACATAAAACCCTAACCCAAATGCTAAACTTAAGTGACCGAAGCTGCACTACCTGATAGGTGGCAATAGATGTATATTTGGAGCCGCATGTTATAAGGCATCAAAACTTCAGTACTGTACCTTTCTGAAAAGGTACAGTACTTCAAACAACCTTTGCTGATTGCAGAACATTTCGAAGGTCCCTCCATCTTAATGTAAGTGATATTAATCAATTAATTGGGACTTAATTGAAACTAACGTTTCTCTTAATTAATTGTGGTATCAAGAGGATATATGCCCACATTTATACTGTGTCTTCATAAAAATTAAAACACACAAGTGTAAAGTCAGTATAGTGTAGTTACTCTCTCTATTGTTAGCCTCAAGCTAGTGCACATAGTGTCCCTTAGCTGTCCCTGCCTGCCCCTAAGAATGGGTGTGTATCTGTCTTGTGTGTGTACACATGCTTGTGTGTGTCTGTGCCTGATAGC
>NW_023339807.1:10374528-10388029 GCF_004916995.1 Morone saxatilis | reverse complement strand
GTGTGTGTGTGTGTTTGTATTCCCTGCACAGCTCCTGTCCGTTGTCAGTGTCAAAGCCGGTCCGTTGGGTCTTTCAGTGCACAGGTGGCGATAGACTGGCCCCTAATGAGTCCATATGGGACTGTCTGGGAGAGGTGTGTGCTTGTCCGTGTGTGTCTGCGTATGTTTAAGTGTGTGTTTTCCCATGAAAGTCAGTGTGTGCTGTATATATTGATGTTCTCATTGTGTGCATGTGCGTTTAAAAGGTAAAACCCTGCTGTATGTGAGAAAGAACAACCCACCTTGTGAGTGTAGTTAAGATGAAACTTGCCACAGACGGTGAACTCAGTGAACCTGCCAACCCACTTGTGTACATGATCATGTTGTTTTTCAGGCTGTTTTTGTGGTTTTAATCACATTCCTTGGTGCAGTGTACTCACAAAATTTGTATCCCATTTCACTTGTCAACCTACATACTACACAGTCTTCTCAAAGGAATATACCATGGGCATGCTTACCTGACTGCATGCCCTCCCTCTGTGTGCATATCTGTCTTTAAGTCAGATTCCATATCATTAAGGCATGTTATACTGAGTGTGTGTGCGTGCTGATTCTTTGCCATTGCCCCAGTACACAATATGTCAGTGTGTAGCTCTATTCACACTGCTAATAAGAAGTGTTAAAAGAAACACAGACTCAGACTTGGCATGTTTACAGGCGAACACAGAAACACATCCCCTAAGAGAAAAATAGATTCATCAAACTTTTACCTACCTCTACACACCAGCATACACACACATCGCATGCAAACATACCCACACACAAACAAGCATTCACCAGTTTTGCAATTTTAAATAGATTTTTTGATTTTTGTAATCAGTACCATCCAATTACGGCATTATGACATTTTAGGTACAACTTTAAGATACCTGTTTTACCAAAGAGAATTAAAGATTAGTTTATAATTTTATTTATTTTACTGGAAATATTTATTTTCTATTTATTCTTGTATGTATCTATATTGGGCCAAAATGTTTCAGTCAAAGAATGACATGTTATATTATGTAGTCATTGTCCTACAAATGGTATTATTAAATTACACTTTTGCCTGAATTTTCATATTTTTAAAAGCAGACTGGAATTTAAATGTCCTTGTACAAATGATTGCAGCTGTTAGATCAGTTAAACTGAACTTCATTGAACAAACAGATCTGTTATGTGTCGCACACTGTTGATAATGTTTACATTCCACTAAAAACATGACGAGTGTGTGTGTACGTCCATGTTTTTCCATTAGAGGTCAAATGTGCTATCTCTATATCTGTTGACACAACATAATGTGTGTGAGTCACTGTGTTGAGTCAGTGGTTTAAAGCTGGTTTGACCTGTCTGTTACATGAAACGCTTCTCACTTTGTAGAATAGAGAGATGGCAGAAACAGTAACCAAGAGTTGCTTTATGTCTGAAGAATATCAAAACTTTGAAAAAAAGTGACAATTTTATTGACATATTATATTATTACTTTAAAATGTGTTAGATGTGTCATTTGGAATACCAACAATGACATAACAAATTTAAATAAATCAAAGGGTGAAAAAAGTCAGTCAAGGAAGTATGATGTGTTCAGCATTTTCACAATTTCAGTTATGGGGCATTCATGATATGACATGATATTATAAAGGTGGTTTAATCTTGTCAGAACATGTTAAAGGCTTTACTCATGTATATTGCTTTTACTCTTGTCTTTCACGTTCAACAGAAGATGGACAAAAACATCACAGACAAAATCGATATGTTGTCAAATAATATTTAATTAACAACATGTTTCACAGATCTTGAGACAGATACATTGTACAATCCCTCTCATTTATCCATCAAAAAATGTTACAAATGTATCTAATTAAATTACAAAGAGAAGGTTACAATTGGATACACTTGGTTGTCTGCAAAATAGAGCAAACAACCCCTTACCTGGTGCACTGAGAAGCATGGGTTGTTAACTGAAGACAAATTGTATTCAAATCTAAGTTGCTCCAATGAAGTCACTGAACAAACAAGGAAATGACAAGACCTTAGTAACATACTGAAATTGCTATTCCCCCCCAGTTTAATGTCAGAAGCACTTCATAGGACCAAAGGACCAAAGTGACTACATTGTAGTAATAATCCATCACAGCATCTCCCCTCTCACACAACAGATGTAGGTCTTTCACAAATATAATTGCAAAGAATTAGAAGACAGCAGAAGGAGAACAATTGATAACTCCCCCCACCCCCGCTTTCTCCTCATTCTAAATTCTTTAAGAATAACTCCTCTTATTTAGTGTGAGGAGCACTGTCACTGTCTAACGTTCCACATAATAAAACAATCTCCTCTCACGCGTCTGAGTAGGAAGAAAGAATTAAGTGGGAAAATTAGTATTTTAAAAGCAGATGAGTGAGACGGAAAAGAATATGATGAGGATTTAATACAGCACTTGACCACCTACTGAGAATAGAGCTGTATCAAACACAGCAAGGAAATGCAGCCTGATGTGAAATACGTGACTTATGAAAGAGAAGAAAGTTATTGCTTTATTGGTTTAATGTTCAACAGTCAGTTCACCATAGATCTGATTCATGAACATCACTGTGCCATAGTTGACTCCCCAGGATGCCAGTTATTCCTGTAAACTAAGAAAAAATGTGACCTGACGATAAAACACAGATTAATTTACCAACTCTCTGGACTTTCAGAATGCTTGTTTGACCTTTGATACCCATGAAGAATGAAAAAAAAATAAAAATTTTAAAATCTATACCATCTACACTACAGTGATGACATGGTGTATGTTAAAGGTATATTGAAAAAGAAATGTGGCATATTCACCTAAGACACATATAAACCCAAAGCACTGCCAACACCTTATCATTTCAAAATGTCAGCTTTTCAGGATGATGAGGATAAAAATTAAGATAACAGCCATGCATTTTTTTTTAATTATAGAGTAGATTTTAAAAAGGCTATAAACTGCAACCACTATTTACTGAGAAAATGTCATATAGAAAGTGACAGCAAGGAACCATGTCAATCACGCCATTCCCAGATACATGCTGTTTACTTTAAGAGGCACAAATCGTATTCGTCATCTTCTACAAAGTCCAATTTTGCAGTTTCATACTGTAATTGACAGCTGGCATTGTTTGCCATGTACTTTACAAAGGGAACAAGCCCAACCTCAGATAAAGGCATGGAGGTTTTCTTCGATTTCCCCATGATTTCTGACGCAGTTACAAACTAGGCCTCAACAGGACACAAGATAAAAGTGAGATATACCAAGGAAGAAATGTGAGTATGTATAATAGTTACAGTAGAATATTGACACACAGAAAGAAAGCAAACGCAAATAAAGGAGATTCATTGTAAGTGGCAATGGTTGTGCTGCATAGTTGCCATTTACAAATAATGGACCTGTCATATGATGTGGGAAGATGGCAGTATGGAAAGTAGGGGATGCTACTTGTTCATTCGATGCATGTTTATGTAAAGGTCAACCTTATTATGTTGATATAGAAAGAGCACAGTGGCCTAAACAACCAAGGCAGGCAAGGGTTACAGTGAGTGGAGAGGAGATGATTTAGGCTACCACAGTGCTGAAAAAAATTACATTATTTCTTATACAAAGATGCGAAGATGTGAAAGCAGGGAAAAGTAGGAGGGAGGAGTAGGGAATAATAAAACTCTTTCACAGACGTTTATTTCATAGTTTCCCCTTCAATCACTGGGACACCAGGAATTTTCAGTACTATTATAACTAATATTTATTAACTAATAGTAACTAATAACGTCTAATTTCTTTAGGGAAGCTTGAAAATAACATAATTCGAAAATGTAACCAGCATCTCAGTGGTTTTGATATAACATTTATTCCTATGAATGCTACTGAATGTCAGAAATAAGGGGCGCTACGAAAACAGAAATTCCCATTCTTCTAGATTCTAAGATTTAAAGGAAACACTGGATTCTGATCAAGCTTCAAGAAGGTGAAAGCAGTGTAATTCTGTCTCATGAATAATTCATGTCCTCCCCCTCTCCATCCTTGATTTTCCCTGACAGGTGCCTGTGTGTCCTCTTCCATTACCCATGTCATTTCCTCTCCTTCAACTGCAATCCCCTCTCATGTCCTTAACACTGATCCCTGAGGACTGACATGCAAGTGGAGGGAATGGACGGAGTGGGAGGAGGCAGTGAGGGAGAATAAAATCGTGAGAAAGAGGGGTGAAAACTATAAAAAAGACAAGGTGTAAGAGAATGAATGGTTACAGCAGGCAGGATTATTATTACTATGTTGGCTTGTATGCGTTCCCAAGTCAAAAAGCCAGTCTGTAACCTTGCTGTGGGACACAGTAAACCCTTACAGCCAGATGGAAGTAACACTTGAATTTACCATCTTAACAACTCTGAGTTCAACTATATAAAGCTGTGAGAAACAGCTTGTAAGCCACCAGCTTATAGACAGCTTTCTATCCAAAAGGTAATCAGATAGATATGAAGCCTAGCTCAACAGCTAGGCTCACAGACAGATAGACAGATAGAGCTGCTGCTGCTGCTGCTGCTGCTGCTGCTTGGTGCTGTTCTTCCCCTCCAGTGACGCTAGATAACAGCATGCAGCTAGACAAAGTAATCCACCATAAAAATACTGTTAGAGCTACCCAGAGATAAATAAACGCCAATAGAGGAGGAGGAAGAGAAGGAGGAGAGAGATAAATGTGGATGGGGAGGCGTTATGGGGCGGTTGGACATGGAGAAACGAGGGTAGGCAAAATCGGATGTGGGGGGAGGGGGGGGGGGGGGATGCAAGTGGTGGAGAGAGGAAGCCATAAGAGATGAAGAGACAGTGGAAACAGGGCTTGTAGATGAGGATGAGGAGCATGAGCAAAAACAACAAAAGTGTGAAAAGTGACTATCCCAAATGTTAAACTATACGCAGCTGCATTCCTCCAGACACCTCAGACAATGCTTGATTAATGGTAAGAGATGGAAAGAATGCAGCAGAACAGCAGCGTAGAAGGAGGAAAAGGGGATATGGAAAAAGGAAGGGAGTGGAAAAGGGCATGAGTGACATGTACAAAAGGGAAAAGGCAGGATGGCTAGAGTAAGAAATGGATGATCTCGGCTCAGCTTTCTCTTTCTGTCTGTGCTCTCTTCTCTTTCTCTTTGTTTCTGTGTCTCTCTTTCTCTTTTTCATCTTTCTTTCCTGCTTTCTCATCCTCTTGCTCTCTGTTTCTGCTGGCTCTCTGCATTCTCTTCCCTTACTCTCTCACTCTCTCACTCTCTCCCTCCCTCTCAGTCTGTCTTTGACTCCAGACAGTGTTGAATGTAGGTCACCCTGTCTGGAAGCTCCTCTCTCTCTGCCTCACCATTCATTCATTTCACCGTTTTCTGTTTCTCCTTCTCCTCCACTGGGGCTGCAATTTCTCTGGGCTTGGTGCCGGGTGCTGGACAGCTTGCCTGGCTGGATACCGCTGTACTGGATATGATTTATATTGCACATGGAGAGTGCAGAATCTGCACAATCACAAGGCCCGGCTACATCTATATCCTGGAATGAGACCTGGAGATTTCCATCGCTTTAT
The DNA here is from genome assembly GCF_004916995.1 of Morone saxatilis. Lineage (NCBI taxonomy): Eukaryota > Metazoa > Chordata > Actinopteri > Moronidae > Morone > Morone saxatilis. Next base: position 10,382,434 of record NW_023339807.1, on the reverse strand, counting down.
CAGCAGTAGCATGCAATTGGAGACTGAGAATAGCCAGAGCCCAAGGGGGTCAGCTGCTGCAAGAATGTTTTCAAAGAAGAGCAGGGAGAACCCTCTGGCATCGTTCCTGCCTTCTCGCTCCCATCCAAAAAATAAGACCATTGGAACACTGCATGTTCGCTCGCTTCCAAAATCCACCACATAGGTCCAAATTCCCTTTTCTTTCTCCCCACTTTTTGTGTGTCTCTTTATTGGCTGGCAGGTTGAGCTGTGCATATTCCTTTTGCAATGACGATACTCCAAATCTTTTTGAAATAACTTTCAGCACAAGGCAAGAAATCCCTGAAATGTCTGCTGGATTTTACAGCAGGTCTCCATATACGAAATACGAAAAACGCTGTGCTGTCTTGCTTTTGCTCGATCCTCATCTCTTCCCTTCCAAAAAATATGGGAGTGGAGCAGAGAAGAGAGTGTGAGTGTGTCTGCTTCCCCTGCCTGCCGCAGTGCAGAGCGACTGGCTTGGAGAAGTGAGGGAGGCAAAACGCAGACTGTTGCTAACTCTGTGGTGGCAGACTGGCAGAAAGTGTTTGTGTGTGTGTGTGTGTGTCTGTGTGTGTAGCTGGCTGGCTGCAGTGTAGTACAGAAACCAACTGAGGCCATCAATCAACCATCACTCACTGTCACCCACAGTCTTTTCTCATAACAAATTGCTGTGTATATTTGTGGGAGGGTGAGTGGGTGTATTAGTGGGTGTGGACGTGGCAGTCATCAACTTAAAGACCACACAGACATGCACCATGCACAGTACACACTAGTACACACCAATACACACACACATACACACACACTGTACACACCAGTACACACACACAGCCTTCTTGTTACAGTTTGAATACTTTGAAAATGTGTCTGAACTGTCCCAAGATATTAAATATAAAGCAGAGTTTGGCTAGGAGTGTTTCTTCCAGCCAGGTGTTAATAATGCACCTCGTCCTGAAGACCCATGTTTACTGGTTTCAAACGTATCTCAGAGACAGATGTTGCTTTATTTCAGCAGATGCTTCTTTATTCCTCTTCACTCATAAGCACTTTATTATTTAATAGGTGAACAGAAGAAGAAGATGGAAATGTTTGAACCTGACCAACTGAGAGCAAATGTATATGTGTATGAGTCACCACAGCACATTGTAACTTCCTTTTGTCTGCTGTGTTTAAGAAGTGAAAAAAGATGACATACACAGAACCATTAGAGAACCAAGAGGAACATCTGACATACTGCATCATCATTAAATGACCTTTAAAAGATTGAAAACCCATAATGGTGATACTTATTTGAAGTACTCATGGAAGTACATAGACCTTTGTCTGCCTGCGTGGCTGTGTGGGAAATAACAGAATATTTCTTCGCCCTTGATTCTGAAATGTCCAACAAGACAGACAGAAAGAAAGACATTGATGATGAAGTCACACACCTGCCACAGAAAAAAAGCTTGTTATTTTCCTCTCATCTCTTTTTTCTTCCTCTTTCCTCCTCTGACACACTATTTTCAGATTATCTGAGGGAAGAATGCTGACATTTGTCTGTCAGGGTAGCACTATGGGACTAGTAGACCATGGGCTGTGACAGAGCCTATAGTCTAGAAGACTTGCTCAGTGGTTATAATACCACAAAGAGCACATACATGGGTGAGTCATTCTTACCTACCTCAGTAATATTTAAACTCCCAGTTTAAAAGTGTATTTTTGAGAGTTTATGCACACAGAGTTGTTTTTCCTCTTGACCTTTCATCATCTTTTGTGGGCTGTCTGACTTGACAATGGAAGAAGTAGAAAATATGATCAATGCTCTTTGGCACCAATATGACTTTATTTAAGGCTTCTGAGTAGTTTGCAGCTGTTCAAATATTTTAATATTGAACAAATCATCAATGTATTAACTGCAATATTTGTAACATTATAATGAATAATTAGATGATAGCAGTTTTATGTTTTTCCTAGAGTCAGTGAGTTCTGTTACCGAGGAGCAGGGCAAATATTAGTTTACTCGCCTCTCCAGAGAATGACCAAAGACAAAGAATTGTATGATGACACACTATAACTATAACACTGATATAACTGTTAAGCATATAGCACATATGGCCATAACCTATCAGTGTAAAACAAACAAACAGACAATCCATCCTGCCATAAAGGGTCAGCAGCATTTCATAAAAATAACTTTGCATTGAAACGTCACCAGAAATCAGTCAATAATCACAAGATCTAAATGCTGACAGTAGAGTGTTTATTGAGTTGTAGAATGCCCTATAGGCTAAAAAGGGAGCGGTAGTGATGAGTAGTGATGTACTGATGAATAAGTGTACTTGACAAAAAGATCCAGTGTAGGTCAGGAAGTCATTCAGGAAGGCTGCAGTCCAACCTGAACCATAAAATCAGTGGTTTCTTTCATCTTACTGTTGCTTTCAATGTCTCAGTTTCTTCTTCTCTGCCTCCTTCTGTCTCCTACTGTCACAATTTATACTCCTACAACTGCTCCAAGATGCTCCAAGCTGATTCTTCTGCATCATCAGGGGTTCCTCCTCAGCCTTATCTCAGACAAATCTCCTCCAGTTCCGTCTTTTCCTTTTCCAGCTCCTGTGCTCTCCTCTCCTATCTCTCCTTCACAACTAGCTCCTTTCTGAAGCTCTCCTCCAGACCATCACATTTGTTATTCCACTGCTTCTTGCTCTGATTCAGCTCTTTCTCTTTTACAGTCATCAGCACCAAGGCCAGCAGATGTGCCTTTGTGCAAACCCCTATGCCGATCTCAGTCTCCTTTTCACTATTTGTTTAAGCTGGCTAGCTCTGTGGCCGACTCGGCATTCACCTCTTTATGGTATTTTTAAAAAAAAAGGCTGCTCTTGTTCTATTATTGTCCTCTTTCCAGGCAGCACTGCTTTTGTCTTTATCTAAATGTTCTGACGGCAGGTGATCTCCTTTTTCCTCTCCTCATGTCCTCTTTTATCTTCTTGATATCTGTGTCAAAATCTTTCAAAGCAGCTTTTAGCCTGTTGTTCACAAAAAATATTTCTTCTTCTCTCTTTGACTTTCTTCCAGCACTCTATCAGACTGTACTTGTTTGCTCCCTAAAGCCTTGTCCAACTTGCTCATACAGTATACTTGTTTCTCTGTAACTGTATTTCAGTGAAAGTGAAGCCTTAAGTGTGTGCACACCTGAGTTGTGAGGCACCACTCAACAGAAGCTTAGGTTTATTTGTGGAACATCACCCAACTGTACTCCGCCAAATATACATATATATGTAGGCAAAAGTGAAACACTCATTACACACAGAAAACATATTGACTCACCATTGAGAGTAATGCTTTCACCTATAGAGGCATACAGGTAATATGGCAAAGAAGGTAACTGCAATCTTCTGATGTGGAAAGTCATCTCTAGACTAGTTACAACAGGTATGTGTGATTAAAAGTGTTTTCTGTTTGTACATGTAAAGTACATATCAGTCTACATTTCTGTGTAGGTTCTGTTGGTATACACATATGTTCATGTGTTTTTCTGGGCAGAAGATAAACAGACTGATAGATGTTGCTTCACTGGTCTAAACAGCTGGTGGGCATTGAGCTTGTATTGCCAACAGACTAAAGCTCAGTCCACCCACTGGTAACACGTCTTTCAGCTTTCAGAATAGTGGAAATACACAGAGGACATGATTCCTGCACAATTTAGGTTTCCAAGCACTATAGAGTTACATCTACTATTCTTTTTTATTAAGAGATCTTTTGTGATCTTGTCTGCATCCCATACTTGGAAGATTCAGGTTTGGACCATAAATTACATAAAAAATGTACAGAAGTGGGTCTTTGCTTTGTATCTAATCAGCCCGTTCTCATTCTCAGGTCATCAAATACCGACACTTTGTCTCATCAAGATGCACAGAGTAACCTTCAGTATCTAGATGAGATGCACCAGGCTTCAATGTAAACCCATCTGTGTCAGGCTATGTAGTATAGAGCAAGAAAGTTCACACCTGTTGTGTCACATGTGAAACCAAAAGAAATTTGAGTAATTTTAATTTTTGAGTTATATAAGTTGCACATGTGTGATTTATGTAACATAACATAGTCATTTTAACCCAACCCATGATGTTTTTGGTTCCTTAACCTTAGCAAGCTGTGTCCGTTTCATAAAGTTAGTCACATGTTAGAAAACAACAACATTGTGGCAAACAGGTAAGTCTCATAAAGAGGCTAAAGGGTTCTATCTGTATAAGACACCAAGAGAGTGTGACATAACGTTAATCTAATCCCTAATTCTTTGTTTTGAGTGATAGTGGCAGAATCTCAAGTGCTGACTGCAGTTACTGCTATGATGTTTTTGTTTTATATTCCAAAGAGATCCCCTGTTATTCATTGTGGGCAATCCTGTCTTTTTTCTGACTATTTTCTGTTGAACTTATGTTTCATTTGTTTAATCTAGTGGTTTTAGAGGTTTAATCTGTTCAAACTTGTCCTTTACTACAGGACACTACTGAAGAGAACAGCAGATTTTAAAGCTTAATAAACCAAATCAATATGTATTATTGATTTGAAAAGCAGAGTAAACATTTATATTTAATCTTGCTGATTCTACCGTAGAGCAAAATACTTCTGATGAATGGAAGAGAACAGAGATGAAGATGTGTCATTCACATGATAAAGACTGAGGAAACGTAAACAAAAGTGACAACCTCTTTGAAACCTCTCTCTCTGACTGTGTGGCTCTCACTGCCCATTTTTCTTTCCTTCTCTCCCTCTTTCTCTCCATCACACACACATACACGTTGTCAGTCACATCCTCTGCCTGCCAGGTGTGAAGAGGAAGATGGCAGTTAGTAATTGGTGAGAAAGCACTTTGTCACTTTGCTGGATAGAGGATAGATTACATCCAATATGTTTCTAATATATTGCAAGACAGAGAATAGATCTCATATCCATCCTTGTTATAGAAACCCAGAGACAAACTCTAACAGTGAAAGACGAAATGCAATTCCCTCTCTTACTGACGCTTTGTAATGTACTCTTCTTTCACAAAACTGCTCACTTAGGGATAATGGCAAATAACCAAAATATTTGCCAGCGTTCCAAGCAACTCCTGCCTGCTAATTACAAGGGATAATAATTTTATATTGTAATATTTACTTACAAGAGTATGACGGAGTATTAGGGCCAGACTAAGAGAAAAAATTATTTTATTTTTTGGGAAATTACAAGAATAAAGTTGTTATAATACGAGAATAATGTTAATAATAATAATACAAGAAAAAGCTTCAATGAGTTATCAGACTGACGTGACAGGCTCAACCAAACAGCAGCCTCAGCATGAGGCCAGTAGCGCTGTTTGTCTCAGTGTACACCGTACAGTCAACAGTAAGCTAACGATTGATAATTTTGCGTTAAACAGTTTTGCTGGCTGAGCCAACAGGCTGACAGTTCTCGTAAAATTAGTCACTTTATTCTCGTATATTATGACTTTTTCTCGTAAATATCTAGACTTTATTCCGGCAATATTATGACTTTATTCTCGCAATATTATGACTTATCATTTCTCGTAATGTTACGGACTTTCATTCTCGTAATGTTCAGACTTTATTCTCATAGACCTAATTTATGACTTTATTCTCGTAATGTTATAACTTTATTCTCGTAGACCTAATATTATGACTTTATTCTCGTAATATTATGACTTTATTCTCGTAATTTCCCCCCCAAAAAGATATATTTTTTTCTCTTAGTATGGCCCTAATACTCCGTCGTACAAGAGAGGATCAGGTAGCACTAATTAATAAATACACAGGAAACACTTTCACACCTTGGACATACTTCCTGCCCTACACACTAAAAAATAAAGGTACAACTGCGTTGTCGCTCCTAGCAGGGTACGACACTGTACCTTTGAACATGCAAATTTTTTTTTTTTTACAACATAGCCAGTGGAAAGGTACAGATTTGGTTACCTAATGAGGTACAACTGGAGCAACAGGCCATTTTGTAACTTTATGTGGCAAAAACATATCCTTAGATTCAGAGACAAACATTCACAATTATTCATAATTAGTTAACATCTTTTAACACCTTTTAATACTTTTTCATTGTATTGTTCAGCTAGAACTGATTTGTGTGTAAATGCAGTGACAGCTTAAGTCTTAGTCTAGTTTTAAACTCTGTAAATTTCAGCAGTGCCAACTACAAGTGCACTTGTCATGGGCACTTGCCACTGCAGACTGCAGAGGAAAAATGGTTTGCACTACTCAACTCTGCAGTGGCTCCATAAGGGAAGGCAAATGCATAAAATAAAGTTAAATAAATACAGAAAAAGGAGTTCCCATGGAGGAGTGCAAAGAATGAGAAAAATAAAACAGTGATAATACTTAAATAAAATAAAATTGGGAGTAATGGTAATTAATAAGTAAGTAATGGCATTTCACTCTGCTACACTGACAATTACCTACTTGAAATAAACAAAATCACTCAAGTAGATCCATTATCATCCATCATTATCCATTATGTACCCCTTTCTGTCTACCACGATTTTGTACCTTTAAAATTAAACAAAGGTCCACAGTTATCACCTTAAGGACCTTTTTCGTACCTTACAAGGAACATTTCTGACAAATGTACATTTGGGTACAGAAATGATACCCCTATTTCTCTGTGTGTAGTGTTGTCTTCACAAAAAGCACCTTTTCTTGCCACTAAATGGTGCTAAAAGTTCCAAGCAATGAGTTTCTTCTTAAAGGACCAGCGTGTAGGATTTAGAAGCATCTAGCGGTGAAGTTGCAGATTGCAACCAACTGAATCCTGCTTGCCTTCCGAGCGTGTGTGAGAAACTACAGTGACTGCAAAACTCGCAACAAATGCAAGAGGCCCTATTTAGAGCCAGTGTTTGGTTTGTTCGTTTTGTAGAAACATGGTGGCTCAACATGGCAGACTCTGTAGAAGAATGGCTCATTCTATGGTAACAAAAACACAATGATTCTTATTTTCAGGTGATTATAGACTGAAAACATATGTATGTATATTATATTCCAGTTCTACCAATAGATCCTCCTCAATGTTACACACTGGACTTATAAGAGCTATTTACAAACACACTACTGAAAGCAACTTCTACTGAGATATTGAGATAACTCTAAACTAAGATGAGGGTCGGGGCTGGCCCTGTTGCTATGAATGACATCTTGTCTCTGAATCAATTTACTCACTGTGGCAACAGTGATTGGTGATATATCCCGTGTCAGTGAATATGAAATTAAGTATTCATTGATACATAAGAGAATAAAAAGGAACTAAATTGGATTAGATAATGAGATTAGATTTTTTTTTTCTTCTATGCACTAAACAGTATGTCTTGAATGGCTATTGAACTTCTTGTCCTCATGCATTAAAAGCATACATTCTAGAAATAATATAAATTAAAAATTGAAAAATGTATTAAAAATAAAATAATAAATAAATCAAAAAGAAAAATGAATAAGATGTAATGTTAAATTACATTGAATTCAATTAATAAATTAATTTAAAAATTCAATATAAGTAAAGGTACAGCATAGCCTCATACCCTACGCCATAGCTTGATGTGCACCTCCCCACAAATGTAACTAAACGTTATGGTGAAGCAGACTGCAACAACTTTGATTGGTCCACTTAGTGTGTGTCTAAGAATAGGAAGCAACAAAAACCCTGATGAGTTAAAGGTCCTGTGTGTAGGATTTAGTGGCTTCTAGGTTTGTAGCTGTAGATCACCTAATCATCTCCTGATTATTGCTGATTAAACATTAATGAAAACATACCTATGCATATTAATAATATATGTTTTATATCATAAAATACCTTGAATCCAGTGAAGAATCCTTGTTCTAACATACACATGTCCACACACACACACACA
>NW_023339807.1:10370398-10374503 GCF_004916995.1 Morone saxatilis | reverse complement strand
CTGCATGACATGCACTTTTCTGTCCCCTAGTATTCCCTTGTCCTTTAATTTCACAGGCGGTAGGGTGAAACAAAAACTAAACGAGGAAAACACAATACAGATTGAGGACAGAAATGAAGAGGAGTAGAATTTTCAGTCAAAACTCAATATAGTGGTATAGAAACCCAACCACCAACTGGCGTTTATGGCAGTGTTGTTTGCAGAGCAATGCAGACACACCAGTGCAGAGGTATAAATGCTCATAACTGCATAACTGCTCAAGGAAACTTGCACAAGCTCTGGCGTAGCCTCAACGTAGAGTTGACGTACAACTATAAATCAGCCTTTAGGACCCACTTTAAATGCTGAAATGCTTTGTAAATTACTCCTAGACCACCTTTCTAGAGTTCTAACATTAGAAAAAAAACCTTAAAATAAGGGTTATGTCAGTACTAACCCAAACATACTTTTAGTCGGATGTGTTGTGACTACTGACCCTCATTTATTTGTATCTTTGACAATGTAATAAGTTACTGAAACAGTAAAATGATGCTAAAGCTTTGCAACACTAACACTCATTAAAAATGTATTACAGTGTTATTCAGTTTGTTGCATTTTGCTAGTAGCTATACAGACAAGGTTTGTGGGGTATCTGTCTCACCAAAAAGCAAATATGGTTGTGTTATCCTGTATCTATCAGAACATCAGCAATCATACTAAACTGCGCTTACTGGTTGTAAGAATGAATAAGGTTTGAGGTTTCATCCAAAATTCTAAGTTGTTTTTCTCTGTCTATTCTCTATATGTTCTTTCTTTCTTTCTTCCCCCCACATCCCCCATTTCTCTTCCTTTGACCCTGACCCTGATATTGACTGACTGCACCATCAAGCCCCTGAAAGAGCATAGCTCAACTTTCGTTATGTCAAAACCATCTCTGTGTGTGTATGTGTGTGTGTGTGTGTTTGTCATCCATTCTCTGAAGGAGGTAGTGAATCTCAAGAGATGTGAACCACACACACATACTGCCGCCTCATCACCCAAGGTTCACTCCTGGGACCCTTCCATGTGTGTCATCCATGCAGTATGCCTGGGGTGGGTTAGGAGGTGTCTCAAGAGAGGTATGACACACACACACACACAGACACACACACACACACATATGGGCACCCAGGAGTAAAGGTTGGAGGAGACAAGGTGACACCATGTCTCTCTGATACCTGGTTTCTGTCAGAGCTTAGTGACAACTGGTCACCTCTGACTGGACACACACACACACACACATATGTAAATAATACACACAGATGAGCGTGGGCATCTTCCCAACAACACACATACAAACACAGCGTGCAGATGAACTCTGTTTTCACATAGATACATAAATACAGATAGAGGCAAACACATCCAGGCACGCAAATCCCACTGTAAATACATAATTTCTCATTTAAGCCCACTCTACAGCAAGCAAGGTATAGTTGGTCACCTACTGCAATGATAGAGATCGTAGTGTCTCACAATGTGGCACTTTCCACATGAAGGTCAGATGCCAAATGTCACAAGTACTTTAATATGCATGTGCCACATGAAGTGTGTAGCGCTGTTAACTCTCAGAATGAAAGCGAGAATATTATACCTTTGTCAGCAGCCTGAGCCTTTACGCCTCGCTAAAGCTTGTTCATTATATGCCTGTCACTCTTTTAGCATTCAACGTTAAATAACAGGGTTCTCATTTATACATACAGTACATTAAATTAGATGATACTGTAATTGAGAAATGTTGAAATATAATTAGAAGTAATTGTGCTAAAAACGTTTCCATTCAATATTACTCACATATACCAGAGTTGGACACTTATACAGGCTAATACAAAACATATGGAAAACCTGTGTGATAAACATTAATATTTTTCTTTTATGAAACTATATATGAGAAAATGAAAGTAAGTATAGATAATTTAAAGTACTATTTCATTTAGAGTAGCTGTTGACATGCTGCATTGACTACATTGCTTTGCCACACAGATTCCATCTCTTTATAGAGACAGAAATATAGATTGTATCTACAAAGCTATGCATGTGTGACAGTGTTGCTATGCAACAAATACATTTTTGGGTGATAAAAGGATGCTGTAAGAAATGAAAACGAATTAACTAAACACCTTAATAATAAGTACAGTTACACTGATGTCGAAAAATATGGTCATTAAATATTCTGCAGTGCCTTTACACATATTCTCTCGTAGGATCATATGCCCTCATAACATTGTGCAATTATAAAAAGTATTTGTAAATTAAGTGATCTTACATATTGGTTTGTCACACATGCCTTTCTGAATGTGTGTGTGTGTGTGTGTGTGTGTGTGTGTGTAGTCCACTTAATCACTACCTTGGTAGTTTGGCCCTGCTTGTATTTGCTCTCCCCTACAGAAACAACCTTGAAATGCGACAGATGTTCAAATTCACCTTGCTGAACTTCACAAATCAAAGCTGGACCACTAATAATGAGCTCTTGTCAGTTGAGGAAGAAGAGAGATTGTGGTGGTAAAATAAGTACACACACACACACACACACACCACCAATCATTAACAGCTAAGCTCGGGTCATACTTTGCAGCTGCTCTTTCTGGATAGGATAAGATAAGAGTCTGACTGCTGAGTGAGTGTGTGTGTTCTTGTGTGTGTATTTATGTCTGCATCTTTGTCTGTATCTGTGCCTGAAAACACCTGTTCAAACAAAGCTTTAGAAATACGACTGAATAAATACATTTCATATATACAGTAACCAGCCATCTGTCTATTATAGGGTTGTAAAAGACTGTGTTTTGAACATTGACTTTGATGAGAGTAAAAATATAATAAATCAAAGAACTTCATGCTATGCACTGTAGTTTACTGATACATGCTGCGGGCTCTATTGTCACGTGGGGGCATAATGTTTTCATGAATTGAAGTGGGGTTTTTTTGCCTGTCCCTGTAGAGTTTTGGTGATTCGCTGCTCACCAAAGTGGGAGAAGAGGCACAGCAGGGTATTACCCAATGGTACTTGTGGCTGTGGCTTTTTATTCTTGTTTTGCTCATATGTTTCACTTTCGTCATTCTGTGTTTATCCAGGAGACACCTCTAATTGCACAGAAGACATTTTTTAAATTACAATTATGGCAGTCATGCCATAAAGGCAGAGTAAAGAATTAAGATTCTTACCAATAACTCTAATCCACCCCAGCTCATATATGAATGCTTTCTCTTTCCGCTGATCCCTTTACAGCCACTGAAGGGGCAGGTATGTGGTCTTTAATTTGAGTGGCATGCATTGTCAAAGTGTGATTATACACACCAGATCCACTGATTATCTGGTTGCGCAACCAACATCAATCTGTTGCAAGATAACCAGGCATATTTCTGTGTGTATGTGTACATCAAACTGCTAAATTACAGTATATATTGGTATTCTACACAGGCTGCCAGTTTATACAGTGAAAATAAACACAAGTGTTAAGAGATGGTGACATCCATGTACTGTATTGGGACCTGAAATTCATTCAGTTCCATAACAAATCCTAAAACAAGTCAAACTTTTCTCGCTTCTTTACATCACTGACATCCCTTAGGACAGTCCAGTCTCACGATTACCTCTTCTGTATTCTCAATACTACAACACCTGTAGTAACCTGCTGTGTGTCTATTTCTCTTTAAAGGGTCTGATCAAGGTACTGCCTGAACATCACATTTTTAATTGCAAAAGAGGTCGACCTGTGACTAATGATATCATGGTGTGATAGAGCAGGATCATAATTGTTCATTTAACTGTGTTGGGTTTTGTTAAGGGTGTTGATTACAATGCCAAACATTCCCCATTTAATATTTCATCAGATTTTAAAAGCACTTTTCACTAAACTGAGTTTTATTTTAAAATATCTATCCTGCTTGTCCTTTCTATCTTTATTTCTTTTATTTTGCAATTTCTTTTAATAAGTTGACTCGTTCAGGTCAACATCTTTTGTAACGGATAAGCAAGTTATGATTCTAGCAGGCTAAACTCTAAGCAGGGTTTGTGACAGCCGGTCAATATACAGCTACATCAATATTTAATATGGGAAGATTTTAAGTTTTCATGAAACTGACTGGATGT
>NW_023339807.1:10369050-10370375 GCF_004916995.1 Morone saxatilis | reverse complement strand
GTGTCAGTGTTCTGAATAACAGATGACCTCAGATCAGATTTATCTTGAGAGGGAGACGGATAGAGAAAAGAAAGAGAGATGGGAGGGCTTTGGCAAAACCGTTCATCTAACATTCATGCCAATAAAACAAACTGGAGAGCTAAACTGAAGAGAGAGCTAAGAGACGGAAAGGAGAGGCAGAGAGCAAAGACAGGGGAGCGAATGAGAGATGGGCGAGAAGAGAGAGTACGAGACTGAAAGAAGAGGGAAGATGGTGAGAGAGAGCAGAGAGGGAGCGAAACTTCCTGCTGCACTGCAGCCTGTTTAAAGACATAGAGGTCAAGTTCTTTACCAAAATAAAACTCACATACCAAGAGTTTGACACACTCTCAGACCAAAACATAATTCAGTATTTATTTAAAGAAGAACTGACATTGCCACAGAAGCAGCAAAAGATGTCATGGCCCGAGGGAAACCAGTGGAACAACACATGAAACTGTACTGAGCTCCTTCGAAATTATCTTTTTTAAAATCTTTTTGATATAATCTCTTTTCTTATATACCCCTCATCAGTAACTTACATTTCTTTGTTAAAGTATGTCTGATCTTATCATTTATATTCTTCCATCCTGTAATATCGCTATTCTTACATTTGATACTTACTACTACATTGTAAACCTTGTACAAGAGGCAGAAGTGAACTTAACGGTGGTCATTATAATTTGAATTTGGGAGGGGGAGAGCAAGAAAAGGACTTAGTTAAAGTGTGTGTGTGGGGGCAGAAAGAGAGAGAGTGAGAAAGAGAGAGTGAGGACAGACAAAGACAGAGAGAAGGGGGGCTGAGCGAGAGACACCCAAAAGAACACCTGTTGAGATTAGGGTTGGCACGCGACCCACTCCAACTCGCGTGGCAGCTGCACCTCACTGGAACAATGGCAGTAAAAGAGAGAGACAGAGAAAGCGAGAGAATAAATATATCCTGGGCGGAAACTCGCATTTTGCGCCCCGTGGAACACACAGAAACATGATGCAGGACCTCGGTGTCGCTCACCTCATCCGGCACTTAAGGTGTTATTATTATATGCAAAAAAAAAAGTAGAAAAACCAGACAGACTAATAGATTTTCTCACTTGAAATGAGGATAAATAGTTTAATGTTAACCTTTCCAAGTTTTATATAGTCGTCGGTTAAATATGTTTTATATACGATACCGCACAGTTGTGTTTGAATAATTCTGGCATCCGATTTATTTAAATTACACCAAGCTTCCTATCATGTTTCTGTAGTTTTGTAGTAAAGTGGGAATAATTTTCTCTCGGAGGGCAATAGATACCGTGTCTTTTTTT
>NW_023339807.1:10368814-10369025 GCF_004916995.1 Morone saxatilis | reverse complement strand
TTTTTTTTTTGTGTCACTCCACTGAAAACTGCAGTCGATGGCAGTTGAAAGGTGTGCGGATATGTGTGCTCGCACAGGCAGTTCGCACAGAGCCGGCTGCGTCTCAGCCTTCCTCGCTTTTCTCTGTCTGCTGTGCTGGTGAGGGTTTAGCTCGATGTGTGTTATGTGACAAAAGACCGCCCAACCCCGCCTCACAGAGAGAGAGAGAGAG
>NW_023339807.1:10343603-10368779 GCF_004916995.1 Morone saxatilis | reverse complement strand
AGAGAGAGAGAGAGGGAGGAAGCATATACAGCCTGGCTTGAAGTCTTTTCTCACACCAGCTTAACGATCATGATGTGTCCAAGAGACATTTCCCTGTTTGTGAGGCGCTCAGTAAGAGAGGCTCAACTGTTGAAAGTGGTCTTGTTCAACAACGTGTCGCTGATACAAGACCTGGGTCAGCAACCACCTGTAGGCAAACAGACGCCAATTAAAAACAATGAGCAATTCTATAAATTAAATAAATAAATAAATAAATATATATATATATATATTACGTTTTGATTATACAGCACGTCAGATGAACACCATATCAGCCTGGAAAGGTAGACCTTAAAGGTTTCACTCTCCACAGCTTTGTTACAGTGTAAACATTAGGTAATGCCTAACTACATCAGCTGCATTGCGCTGGCAAGTGTTTGTGGCTCTAGATTCTCCCTGTTCAGTATTACAGGTGCGCATCATTCATAACAGCAACACAGTCTGCAGCAGTGGGCACAACATGTGCTTAATATTACAGGGTACGTTTCTTTTCTTTAGCACTGTCCAGGCAACTCAGTGGTACAAACTGTACTCAGTGTTAAAGTTTCCATATGGTAAAGTATACTTAACTTCCCATAGAGCTGTGTGTTAATGGTACACACATGGGCTGGCGGTGAGAGAGTAGAAGAGGGGCTTCCATAACATAAACCAGTGTCTCTTTAAAAAAAATTGAAGTTTCTTGTTGTATTCTGGAATGAGGTCAGACACGAGGCTCCTCATTGCACGCGCTGATTATTATTAGATTCCATTTTCGGCCAATCAGAGCCGAGGGGGCGTGAGTTTGGCACAGAAGCAGCGTAGCGACAGCGTCTGATTGGTTGATTTTTATCGCCGTTGTATCTCAGAGAAGGGATAAATGCAAGCAAGGGTGGCCGGGACTGGAGGGATGAAACTCGACTGCAGGTCTGCAGATGGAAGGCAGACAGTGTAACTCGCTCTAGGTTTCTTTTTTTTCTCCTCCCCAGCATGCATGGCTTTTGTTTCTAGCAGAGGGGACAGGGCTGATGCAGAGAAAAGCACTCATCTTACACACTGTACTTGGGAGCCCGTTGTAAGTGCCCGAGTGCACAGTGTGGCACTCAGTCTGCGCTCTGCAGTTGCATAGACTATGTTCAGTCACCACACGGCTGAATTGATTTTATAACACGAGGAAGAGACTGAGAGAGACAGATAACAGGGTACTGAGTGGAGAGTGGGCTGTAGGTGCTGTTTTAACATCTACAGAAACTGGAAATTAAACTTTTTTTTCTTCTTGTTTTTTTTTTTTTTTTTTTTTTTTTTTTACACATCTAGCCTTTTTAAGGCTGCACTGGACTGAACTGTTTGCTGCACATCTCAGGAGTGAATTAATTCTTGCGCTTTTTTTGTACTCAGCTGCGAAGAGGGGGAGAAAAGAGCTGAGTGTGCTTTAAAGTGAATCGGAGGACCGAGGAGAGAGGGAGAGAGAGAAAGAGCAAGTACACCGCTCTCCCTCTGTGTGTATAACTGGGCAGCATGGTGCAGAAAATGAGCCACACAGAGAGCACCGCCGAGGCGCTTTCCTTTTTCGCCGGGGACTCGAGCTCCGACTCCGGGGCGTGCATGGACCTGGACCCGGCCGCCTCGCCTCTCTCCCCGGGCTCTACAGCTTCTTCCACCGCCGGGGACAAGCTGGGAGACAACCCGGCTTGGTGTAAAACTCCCAGTGGCCACATCAAGAGACCCATGAACGCGTTTATGGTATGGTCACAGATCGAGAGGAGGAAGATCATGGAGCAGTCTCCGGACATGCACAACCCCGAGATCTCCAAGAGGCTGGGAAGCGGTGCGAAAGCTGCTCAGTAGACAGCGACAGGATATCCCTTCATCAAGCGGCCGGCAGCGGCTCAGGTCTCAAAGCACATGGCGGACTATCCCGACTACAAGTACCGGCGAGGAAGAAGGTCAAATCGAGCGCCTCAAAGCCCTGGCAGCAGCCGGAGCACAAGGGTGGAGCAAACTCAACAGTAAGCTCTAAAAACAGATAAAGACATTCATCCATCGAGAACGAAACGATCCAACATCACCCAGCAGCAGCAGAACCCCACAAATACCACCTTTTTCGGAGCACAGCAGCCAAGCAAGCTAAGCACCAAAGGCATCAACGGATTTTGACTCTCTGACACCCGCTCCAGAGCACCACACCAACTCCTCTCTACAAGTCCAAAATCCTGTCTCCTCAGCAGCCCAAGCAGATACCGGGATGGTCAATGAAGCCAAAGCGGGTGTACGTCTTCCCCGGGAGCAGCCGCGGCCAGCCTGAGCGTCAGCCCGCGTCTCCGTGGTGGTCCGCCAGCCCGCACGCTCACGCACGCTCCGGCGGACTCCACGACCCGCTTCAAGCCTTGTAACGAAAGACGCGGCCAAGCGGCAGGGAGGGAGGGCGCCCGAGTCCAGCAGCAGCGGCGCGGCAGCTGGGCGCGGGGTCTTCGGGGCCGCCACGGCGGCACACGTACAGCCAGTCGCGGCCTTCCGTCTCTACTCTCCGCTTCACTTCTCCGTCGTCCACTCTCTCTCCTCTCCTGCCCCTCCTCGGAGGACGAAGAGTTCGAAGACGACTTGCTCGATATCAACGCGAGCCCCGGCTTCGATAGCATGTCGCTGGGGAGCTTTGGTTCCTCGGTGCTGGACAGGGACTTGGATTTGAACTTTGAGTCCGGCTCTGGGGGCTCCCACTTCGAGTTCCCCGACTACTGCACGCCCGAAGTCAGCGAGATGATCTCCGGGGACTGGCTGGAGTCCACCATCTCCAACCTGGTGTTCACGTACTGAGTGAGCCAAAAAACAAAAGGAAACAAAAAATAAACGACAGGTAGGCCTAAAGTCCTCCCAGCAAAACATGACCACAAAACACAACCAGGAGCTCCTGGTGCAGTGGGCTTGATAGTTTGTGTTCACCAGACTACTAAACCCCACTGAAACTAGCCCCCGTCCCTTCACGTCCTTTGTAGGCAAGAGCTGCAAGTCGTTGGAAAGTTAAACTTTAAAGCGAATAAGTTGCTTTTTGTACTTTTCTTCGGATGCGTGGACCGGAGGGGGGACTTGGTTCGACCACAGAAGTGGAGGGAGTGCAACCCAGAGAGAGAGAGAGGGGAGAGGGGGGAGAGACGGAGAGACTGACTGAGGTTCCTGATAGTGAAACGCTCAGTCACCGAACTGTTTTTGAACTGAACAACTTAACTGTGATTGATTTGCACGTTACGCGGTCCGCCGTTCACTTAATCAATGTTGTTGCTGATTTAAAAAAAAGAAGAAGAAAAAAAAAAGAAAAAAGGGACATTTCACAACTTTTTACCAATCGCCAAGTGAACTTCACCACTAAAAAGGTACAGAACGGGACTGTCGTGCGACATTTTTTTTATTGTGGTGTGTCACCGAGAGGGATTTTTAATGAAACCGAGGTGGGTTGATGTTTTTTAAAAGTCGAAATATTTTCTCAAAAGCAAAAAACATGTTAAGCATGATAGCCTACTTGTTCCTATCTTGTGCTGAGATTTTCTGTGAGACTGTCGAGCAGTTTAAAAACTAGTATTAGGGTTATTTAAATGATAGGTGGCGCTCGCTTTCGGTTCTTCTCTTCTTTTTTTTTTTTTTTTTTTAAAAAAGGACATTGAAATAATCACCAGCTGTTGTAATTTTTTCAAACTTCAGGATTCAAACGCAACTTCAAATCTGTGCTGAACTTTATACACGTGTTCTCTTCTATTCAGGACCAAAATCCTTTAATTTCAGATGATAGCTATAGAGAAATCCTCACCGATTTGTTTTGTTTTTCATCCTCTGAGCTTTGTTTTGTACATGTTATTCAGATGCCATTTTATATGGGATGTTGTATTTATATACTGGGACAAGCATTTTTGACTTGATCATTTTTTTATTTCTTGTATAACATGATCTGGTCCTGTTCTTTTCTTACACGGTTGTTTGTCAGTATGTCTGTGTCTGTCACATTTCCTTCTCAGGCGAAGGGCTAGAGTTTTAAAAACACACAACTTTTTGATTTCATTTTATATTTAAATGTACACACTTTTTGGACACTTAAAAGAGAGGAAACAGTTTGATTATTTTCTCAGTGTATTTTTGTACAAATCTATATAAAAAAAATGGGGGAGTCAACAATCGGTGTGTGTAGCCTACTAATACAGCTGTATTGGATTTCCTAATTTTTAGTACCTGGCAGGCTGGCTTTTATGCTGCCTTCAAGTGCTCATGGTAAACTCGTACTCATGACTTTGTATTGCCTGTTCAAATGCTTTTTCTAGGTACAGCCAGCAAAACAGACCTTACATCACTGTGGTGCCTATTGTTTGTTTTCAGAAGGCACCGAGCTACTTTTTACTGAAATGACCGAGCAGAGGAGATAATCTGAATCAGGTGTGTAATCGGTGTTATAATTCACTAATTTGGCAAACTTTCTCTTACCAGCAAATACTGACAATACTTCTTTGATGTCCAATCCCTGATCATCTCCTATTGTCAGTACAGGCACAAGATGATTAACCACCCAGTTATAAGGATGCAATTACGAATTTTCCGACAGCACTTGAAAGCAGCACCAGTCTTTGTAACAGCCTACCTTCTACGTTTACAGTGCCAGTCTGCAGGCTCCTTAAAGACACAGGAATGCATTATTTCTGGAGGCTATTCCTGTGGACCATGTGGGTTTAACAGCTTCACTATCTTAAGCAGCCACTTGCTTTTGCATTTCCCATCAGATCCCATCTTGCCTATGACAACAAATGAGGAGATTGTAGCTTTAAATTTGACTTATTTCTTGATGTTTTCATTAATTGATGTCAAATTTGCCAATCAACCACTGGATTGAACATGCTACCAATACAACAAGCAAACAACAAGGATGATAACATCAAGCATATTCAAATTTCTGACTTGAGTTCCGCAACACCTACTTGTACTGCGTTTCTCATTGTATTTGAATATATAATCTTTTCTACTTGTCGGCTAACTATTAGCTAATAATTGTTTTAGTATCTTTATGGCATGGTGAATAGCATTTGTATTTCAGATTCAGGTTATTAGCTGTTGTGTTTTTCAGAAAAAATGAAAAAATGAGGAAAAACGATGAAACGTGAACTCGATCTTTGTATATTTGACTGTATCATAAAGCAAAAAGATTGTGTGTTTATGTACGTTGTTGCTATCGAGGACAGGCACTGTCTAGAACTGCTATCTTTTACACATCCTTACTTACATTTAAGGTGGTCAGTTCAGGACTCTTTTTTTATATATATATGAAAGCATTTTTAAATATATTGACTTTATTTTTCATCCATCCTGTGCAATATGCTGTGTAGAATTATCATTTATTGTCTCTAATCATGCCATAAACAAAGGAACCACCCTTTTTTTGGGACTCAGAGAAAGGGGGGGGAAACTCATGCCAGCTAAATTGTGTCCATTCACTGCCTGTCAGATTGTTGATATAAACTTGTGTACAGAACTTTTTCAAGGAAGGAAATAAATATCAGCTGGAACTGAAACTCTACAACTCTTTTCTTGATTCTTAAACTTTTGGTCTATCTTTGGTTGTCAACGGTAGGAAACAAGTGATATGTTTGTGTTTACATGTTAGTTTCCATACATGAGGAAGAAATGGCTAATATCAACGCCTAATTATCATTACTAACATTCTGGTATAAAAAGAGTATGAATTCAGAGCAAGAACACACAAGCAAAGCTATTTCTCAGCTCATCACTGCACCTGCTTTTGTAGCAGTTTCATTCTTAATGGCAACGCAGCTGGGTACAAACAAAATGACAGTTGAAAGCAAACATCACTATATGGATTGGTTTCCAAAAGTGGACACAAATATGGGGTGAGAAATTACTTGCTTTTGTGAAATACACTCCACTCCCACTGCGAGGCAACTTTCTGCATCCAAACCATAATCACTTCTTCATTAGAGGGAGGCAAAATGATAGTTGGCACTGCAGTGTGAAATGGAAATGAAAAGGCTATATCATCTATTGTTCATTTGTTTACCATCTACAGTATGGAAAAGGGTGTTTAATATTGGGTGACTATTGTCCACATCTGCACATGTTTTTGTTGTACACACCACGTCTTCTATTGAGTGTAAATGGCCCACGTGGTCTACGAAACATTTTGGAGTCCTCCCCGAGCTATGAAAAAGCCCACTTTTATTACCAGTTACAGCAATAGGCAAGACTGACTTTGAACAAGTCTAAGCAGTCTCCCCCTCTTTAGACCTGGGATGGTCTTGATTCTCTAAAAGAGAAGCTTACTGCACCATTGTGGAGCCTACATGTGTATATATAGACTAAGACATAGCAAATCAATAAGATTATTTTAACCCTATTGGGACACTTATTTGATGTGTTTTCATGTTAAGCTCCCATAAGGCTAAAATCCACAGCTTGCATTCAAAATGTATTTTAGTAGGGTAGTATCTGAGACCTGGTTGTCCCATACCTATGATTATATGGCCATATGACATCTACACAGCCACAGTGGATGTGATTCTTAATGCACAGTTAAAAAAACAAAAACAAAACACATCTAAACACAGCACAACACAGCTAAATGCATCTGTTTAAACATCCATGCGACATTGATTTGTGGCTTAAAGGGTTAAGACTCAAATGCATTATGCATAAGGTAAAACATTTCAAAAAATCCCAACAAATTACCAAATAATTAGCTTTTAAATTCACATCAATCTTTACAAGCATAAACATCAAAATGAATATCAAAAGATGCATAGACAGATATGTATTTACCCCTTGATATTTTACAAAACAATCACTTTTAAACATGATGCAGTGGAGAACGTCTGCTGATTAAATAAAAATGGAATGCCTGCATCCTTTGTAACATCACCCTCTGGATAATATTCATATACTGACTCATCTAAAGCAAATAATCCAACATGAAAAGCTAATCTATGCTGACCAGTTGAAGCTTCACAGCAGAGGGCTGCTATTAACACATGTCTACATTGATGGCTCGTGTATCCATGCACCTAAAGTCTTATTACACAGACTATGAAGAGATGGAGGTGAGCCGTTTTACCACCGTCCCATGAGTAACAGCACTGTTTTATTACTAATGTGCTTCTTGAATAGTCAATTATGTTGCCCGCTTAGGTTTGTCTAATTGCCTAAAATGTATTCCTGCTGAAGAATAAAATGTGGCCCATTTAAGTCATTAATAAATACTAGGGTCACCATAATTGGCTGAATGATAAGGGATAGCTGTAATAAAGGCTGTTTCTTGGAGAATACACAATAATTAGGTCAAAAGCTAAATTATCTTGGGCTTCTTCCCAGACAAACTGATGTTTTATTCTTTCTATTGTATTTTATTCTATTTTCTTCTAGCCTGTTGTATGTGCTGTATGCTGGCTGTCTGGTGTTCAGACAGTCATGATTTCCCTTCCCCCTCTCCCAGACAGACCCTTATTGTGGGGGAAGGGCTGGTTTAGCAGCAGTCAGCCAAGGGCCCTCCAGCATAGCTGACAAGCATGTCTGTCTGTCTACGGCTTGTGCGTGTCTCTCTCTCTGTGTGTGTGCATGTAGTTGAAATACAATGCATAAAATTAAACCACATGGCATGGGGGTCCCTGCAATAAGACCAGACACTGTATGTCTACCTCATACATCAGCAGATATATGTATAAAAGAAAAGACTATGTAACAATGTCGCTTCTTTAATTTCGCAACTTTCAAGGAATGTTCAGCATGCAGTATGAAGCTTACAGTATTTGTTATAGCGCTATTATATTGTATTGCATAACAGCTTAATCAGTTATGTGAGATTACTGCGACTATGTGGATTCATTATGTGTATGCAACTGGATTTTTTTAACGTTGTAATTGGATGTACAATTACTTTGAGCATGTAGTTTTCTCATTTTTAAAAATTATTCCTACTATACCATGTAATGTATGTAGCAAGTCATTTCAGGCAGTTCGTTATTTAGTGTATTTGCTGCACAACGCGCAGAAGCCAAATGCCTCTTCGGAATCATTCAAATTAATGCTCTTGTGCATTTCAAATTAGTTTAATTGCGTGCGTGTAATGAGTAGGTAAGTAGCAAGACGTTTAGCATGTATTTCATAAAAATGTAATGTCAAAATCAGGTTCACTTAATTCACCATATACAATATTACATACAGTAATTGGTCTTGGTGTCATGAGTTCTGATCCACAGTAACAGGTTGACAGGAGAGGCGATGAAGATAAGTTTAAGACACAAAACAGACAACACATGTAATTGTCTGTATTTTATACAATATGTTCAACATTCAGTAGCTACATGCAAAAAGCAGCACTGCAGCTATGTTTGCAGCTGCAGAGGGAACACTGTGAGTGTGCACTAGTGCAGTAATCCATAACTGATTTTATGAAGCTGCTATAAGCCTTTGCAGTATTACTGCAATATGCAGATATCTGGATTTTATCTGAGCTTAATTGGCTGTGTGTAGCTACTTACTTTACACTACATGTAAACATTGCCTTCTTTTTGTCTGGCAGTCATATGCATTTTATAACACCTGGTGTATATTACTTCATTTCTTTAACACCCCGACAATAAATATGTATTATACGGGGAGATAATATCTTCAGTGTGTGGTATAATCTCGCAAATTTCCTCACAGCTCCAGCACTTCTCTGTGTGTGTGTTAAGCTCCTCTAAGCTGTATGTAGCCTGTTCAGTGTGCAGTCTCATGCCTGGCTCAGCTGACTCCTCAGTGGGAGATATGCAGGCAGCAGCCAGGGCAGAGCAGAGCGGAGCAGAACAGGCTGACTGCTGGAGTCAGTGGCCCAGTAAAACCACAGCGGGGAGGATAAGAGCTCTGCCGGAGGGGGGTTAGAGAGGTATGACTGTATCTCCATGTCTGCCTGTCTGTATATGTAGCTGTTCTGCGCTCAGCCCAAAAGGGGGTGGATGGTGCAGTGATGGTGGGGATGTGACTATTTCTTCTCTCTCTGTTCTATGCATTTTTAAAAACATATTTTCCGTGTCTTTCTTTGTACTAACACCATGTGTTTCTGTTTTCAGTTCACACAGCTTTCCTTTCTCATTATTTATTTTTTTCTGTCTGGCATATAAATGGAGGACGCAGTGGTGGTGGTGTCTGTTATCTTACATTTTTTAGCCTCCGCCTGACTGGATCTGTCTGTGCATCTGAGATGTTCCCGTAGGCTTGCATTGATGCAAACAGAAACATCACGCACACTGAAACACACAGACAAGTTCCTGTTTGTCTGTCTGGTTTGTTTTCAGGACCCAGGTAGAGGGTGAGAGTGGTATACTTTCTGTGTGTCTGTCTGCCAAGAAGAACTAACTGTTTGTTTTTGTGTCTGTCTGGAAGCAAGTTCAGTAAAACAGGCAGGGCCACACAGACTGCATTTTTATCTGCCTTTGAACGTGTTGCCCAATGACTGTCATTGCGTGTCTATAGTGTGTCTGGTTAATTTATTTCTCTGTGGTATGTAAATATTACAGTCAGGAAAAAGAGGTAGACAGACACCTGACTTCCTCTCTGCCTCTGCTTTTCTCTCATGTTTACTCTACTTTAATCCCTCTCTCCTGCCTCCCCTCCCAGCACCACCGACTTCAACACCAATAGCATCGACTTTCACCTCCTGTGTTCATCTTGTGTTACTATAAAGCTGGAAATTACCTTGCTAAAAGGTTATGCACAATGCTTTGTTGAACCCCCCCCCACACACACACACACACACTCATGCATATGAAAGTGGTTTGGCCACAGCTCGATCTCACCTTTTGATACAAAAACATACAGATCCTTACCTGTTACACATTACATTTTAGGGCATGATCAGGTTTATGTTTGTAATTAGCAGCGTGTATGTGCAATTAGCAGCAGATGATAATAAAAGACTGTTGAGACTTGGATTTAAACAATGAATCTAGTTATAAATAATCAAATTAATTGAGCACAATTAAATAATAAAAAATAATTAATATAATAATAGTGTTTATTACCATAACATTTATGTTACATGTAAAAACAAAAAGCTATAAGCCGAGAATCAGAAAGATACATTTTGAAACCTGACAAGCTTATAGAGTCCAAATGGTGATGAAAATGATGCTTTTCAGTTGAAGATGTCTCACCTTGTAGCAGCAGCGCTGCTCCTTGTCATTATTTATATTTACTGCTACTCTGCGCATTACAAAACAAAGAGACCTTTTTTTCTTTTGTGTCTTCCTTTGTTCCCCAGCTGCTGTCCAGACACAATAGTAGTCTCCAGGCATTGCATCCAGGAAAGTTTTTGTCTGCCAGCTACAGTGTATACAAACACTGAGAAAAGAGAAAAGAAAGAAATTATGAAGCAGTGTTCAATGTGACAGTTTTAAGTGCTACTTTTAGTGGCCATTAAAATAAAAGAGAAAGAGAAACAGCCCACAAAGACCTGCAAGATGCAAGCAGGTGGCAAAGAAGCATGAGTGTGTAACTGATTGCTGACTGATTGATTACCCAATAAAATGTTCAAATAATAAATTACATCAAATGAAATCAAATAAGATAAACACATGTTTCACGACAGATGGACAGATGAATTCACTGATAAGGGGGAAACTAAATTCAACTCATTAAGTGAAGTTGGTGAGCTTCAATAAATAAATAAATAAATAAATCCCTTAAACCAAACGATTAACCACCACACTCCCAGTTAGAAATCACACTTATATCTACAGTCCGACTATACTGTTGTGTGCATAGTTGTTTGACTTTGAGAGGGCGGGACTCTTTGGAGAGCGAAATGAACTAGGCGCGGCCAAAAGGAGCCCCATCCATCTATCACACGTGTAGACAAAGGGGGACTCCACAACACAAAGCTTGATGTGCCCTCTCAAACTTTTTCCACGACGCACGGCGACGCGCGCAGAGCAAGCCACCCACAGGTGAGTTGTATGCTGCCTTTGCTCGCAGCCCCGGAGCGATTTTCGAATTTATTTCCAGTTAAAAGTTGCTGTTGTAGTTAGTGCGTCAGCGCTCAAACTTGAGCACAAAGCAGGAGAGAGAGGGAGAGAGACATAGAGAAATAGAGGCAGCGAGGAGAGAGAGAGAGAGCGAGAGGAGCGGTCCCCTTTTCCTTTGTCTGATGCGGGGCGCTTTGAGGAGACAACTTGAGGGGATGCTCAGGCACGCATCTTCATAAGGCTCAATAATGCTCAACATTATGATACTTAGAATTCATTGTCAGTGAGCTTTGGTGGAGGTGAGATGGAGTTTGTGCTGCTGCCGAATTTGTGTCTCTTGGGGATGTTGCGACGCACAAGACAAAGCAACTGCCTGTCAGAAGTTTGCGGAGAGAAGGACCGTTTATGCACGCTGGAAAAAAAAAAGACAAATTGACAAGTATTACTTCATAAATAGTTTGTTAATAGTTGTTTTCCCCTCGTGCACCAGTTTTATGATAGTGGTGTTCGCGGTCTTGCGAAGTTACCAGTGCAGTGTGGGAATTCAGAACAATGCAATCAGGTGTAAAGTCTCTAAGAAACAAAACAGTGGGACAGAATTAAACTTGTTGCACGAATAAGGAAAAATGTTTGGAGGCAGAAAATATGTACACAAATTAGGTTGGTCTTGAAAATCACTTAGAAACTTGTTACAGTTTATTGGAAACAGAGCAACAGGTATAAGTCGCAGCAGCTTCTTTGTTACAGTAAAGGCTCCTTTGTTCTCAGTCCATACAAAGAAAAGCAGCAGAAACAAGCGCAAATCCACAAGGAAGCAACTTTTTTGAACGCTTAGAATGATTTTCATGGGATAAAAAATATTCTGAATTTAGTTGTTTCATCTCAAAAGTGTTTAATAAGCTTTTATTACACCTTTTTCTTTTAAATATTTAAAACCCGCCGGATCTTGTCTAGATAAATATGTACTAACCTGAGGTTTATTCGAGAGTTTAACCTTTTTATTAGGTGTCTAAAACATAACAAATGTAGTTTACACGATTTTTAAAAACTTTCTTTATCATGTGAAGGTGTGGCCAAACAACTTGTTTGAATTTGCTGCATTCCATTGTACAGTAGCTCTACCCTTAAACTTTTTATTAGGCAACATAAAAGAGAATTGATTTGTTATATGAAACAACATTAGCTCTGATTCTGTAAAATATTTGGTTTTGGATATGTTTTTTTCAACCACTTTTCCAACTAATTTTAAACTAATAGAGCTCAAACCAACTTTTACACAGGTGTCAACTTTTATTAACACCTGAAGAGTTAGATATATAGAATTTATCATATAATCTATCATTAAATGTTTTAAGCAATGAGCAAATTTGTTGCATTGACATAAAGTTTTAACGACACTGCTTTCAATCTTCTTTTTCCTGGATTCCTCTTGGATCTGTCCATAGGTGGATTTTAACACCAGATTAACCAGCAAAGCGTTTTCTCCCGTGGGAGGTTAAGGAAATAAAAATAAGTGGAAATCACATGGAAGATGTACAGAGTCACCTATCAAGCAGCTTTTTTGAGACGCAGAGGAGGATTAAGAGACTGTGCAGCCTTCTTTTGGAGAAGGGGAAGACTCATCTCACAAGGATTTAAACTTCAGCAGCAGCAACAGCAGTGCCAGGCGGGATGCGTTTTAGGCACACTTGGAAATCTAAAACTCATGGAGGCACTTTGAGGATTATAGAAAAGTGTAGTATGTCTCTCCACAAGACACGTCCCAGCCCAAAGTCACTGGAAAAGCAGGATATTGCATTTATGAGCCTCCTCGGCCCTCCACATGGGTAGGTGATATTACTTTATACTGGGATGTCGCACTTGTTCAACCCCTTATTTCTAGGCCTGGCTTATTACTCAGTCGGAAGCAAAACTGACCAGTAGGCACTCCCCCACCCCCCACATACACCACCCCCAATTATTTCCTCAGTTTCAGTTAAATTTGGCAGAGTTCCCTATACTGTCACAGTTTGGACGTGGCTATTAATGGTACAATCACCATACCTCATTTGGCACAAGTACAAGCAAAAATCTAGATGAATTTAATAAAACTTTATTTCGAGCCACGTCTGAAAATAAATCTAATCATTTTTTCTCTAACTTTGGACTCTAACCATAATGTGATTGTATCATTCAACATTTTATCATGTCATATCAGTCACATTCAATATAAGCAGTTGGACCAAAATTGGGAATTTTAAAAATGTTTACAGATAGCGAAACTGAGGTTTACAGCAGCTTTTTAAATGGATGCCACAAATTGCAAGGCTGACTGTTCACCCTTGCTATTTGAAAACACAGTTAATGACACACTTGGCCAATAAAGTGCCTAGAGCGCCTCATGAACATGGACCATTTTCAAGTTTTTGGCACTGCAAGACCACTGTAGCCAATTCACTGCACATGTATGGTATAATAATGTAATACATATATGTTATTTTTGATAAGCTATACCTCTACCTCATAAATCTTCATAAGTCTTTTAATTAATGACAAAAATCCATTCATTTTCCTGACTGATCAGATATCTTATGCAACTTCACTGGGTCATATGCAAAGTACCTGTCTCAGCAGACTTGACTTATGCAGTGCAGTCTGTGTGGCCTAATTCATTTGTCCTTCTGCGTTACATTTGCTTTTTAGATGATCTGTGATGTCGTGAATTGCCATCTGACCTGTGGTGGTACTGTTGAGTGGACCCAAGTCAGAGAAATGTTTCCTGAAATCTTTTACTTCACTGAGGGGGCAGAACAGGAGATAAGGGGTGTAAAAGTTTGTATTTCTGTGTAGTTTTGTTTTTTTATGCAGCTGTTAAATCTTGGGAAATACATAATAAGAGATGCAAGTTGCCCTCATGTGCTTATACTATACTATGTGAGTGTGAGGGTGAGAGAGAGAGAGAGAGAGCAAGATCCACTCCTTATCAATGATGTCATTGAGAGCCAATGAGAGCATGCAGTGGTACTTGTCAGCATCCAAGCTCCACCTCCATCCTCTGTGCATGGCTAGCCCACATGGCCCTGCAGCATCACATTTTCACCATGCCTTTCTTTGCTGCAGAGAGAGGCAACAATACAGAGATGTTGCTCTTGGCTGTGTGCTCTGATGTTAATCTACCATGTCTGCTTAGAAATAGCTTGTAAGCATATGCAAGGAACAACTTGACTGAGGAGGGATGACATTTTTTTTCTTGTTGTTCGTTGATTAGCCAAAAATACATCAGCCCTTGAAACATTAGATTAAAATAAGAATGTAAAAAATCCACATCTATGCTAATGAAAATAAATGATAGAAATTGTAAACTCAGCCAACTGATAGACATGCTCCCCTTTTTATGTAAATTAATTTATTCTTTTTATAGGCTCAATTATGGCAAATAGAGTGATTACCTTAATTCGGCTCAAAACATCACATTTACAAGGAAAAGATACCTGACAGTATCTATGTCAGCTTCACAACAATTTACCTGAACTTGTTAACAGTCAAGCTTTAAGACTCAGAGTAAACTGCATTTACTGGCCTCCTGCTGCTCTTGTGGAACCGACTCAGGTCACAGGCTGTAAGTGACTGGATCAGCAGGAATGTGGGTCATTCAACACCGTGACACACAGGTGGGACAGATATAGGTCAGTGGTAGAGAGTGGGTGCTGATGAGTCATGCGTCTACAGTAAGTAGGGACAGGGGATGCAAGAGAAAGAGAGAGAGAGATGGGCTGTTCAGGTCTTGAAATGTGAAGAGACAGTATATGCAGTGCTCATCTTGACCAACCATCAGACACGCAGGGATCCTTACCTTAATTACTGCTTCAGCAACTCTTGAACTGTATCCCTTTTGCTCCGTCGTTGTACATGTAATTGTGTATGACCTATTTAACTCTGATCTTGTGGAGTGCAAGTGTGCAGATTCAATCCAGTACCAAGTTAATGGACTTGTGAGTAAAACAGAAACATCCCGTTTAGCATAACTAATCATTGTGACAGACCCGGCACCAAGCTCCTTTAATAGGCATTGCACAGGCATGGTTTCTGCTACAATACAGTATGCTCCAATCTGTGTAGCTTAATTACATTGCTTATCTGTAAGGCTATTATCAAGTACAGTGCAGTTTTCATAACATTTGCCGTTTGGTGGACGCTTTATGAGAGAATGCATTTTTGTCTTTGTATAGACGTCCCAGTGGGAGTGGGAGCTTCTGAACCTAATCCATCGAGTTACATGGGACAACATTAGCACAGCAATCTGTGGCATCTTCCAGCTCTGAAGTCTCAATATCCCTTTAAGCTGGAATGCTGATTAAAATGGGCAATGGTTTCACACCATCTCTCTCTCTGCAGCATATGCACAACTAAATCTGTGTCACCATAATCTTGCACCCATCTGTATTTGCTATTACATTAATATAAAGTACATATTCTGTTTCTGCTGAAGTCTGATTAGGACAACAAAGCATAGTGCTGTGTTGGAGCAAAGAAATACATTGACACCAACCCCACAGACATCAGCGTATTCTAGTCTGCTTTATTCTTTAAGTTATATTTCTGTTACGCCTTCCATGTCCATGAGCTGGTGTAATGTTATGCAAAGTGTATTAGACTGGAATACAACATTAGGCCTAGAATAACTAATCACTACTGTAAGCCTAATTCTCTCAGACATGCTGTGGTCAGCCTCAGGAAAGCTATCAAGTTTAGTTTCACCATTCATTGCATGTAGCTTATGCGCATTACAGTTTATAGTCCCTCATAGAAATCACTGTAATTCATTTATCCGCAGACAAGGTATATTCTCTGGTTCACCAAACAGCAAAATGACAACAAACACTAGTTAAGGTCCAATCTGTTTTTGCAGTATTTGATACATACAAAAAACTGTTGACCCACTACTGTGTATGTTTACACTGTGCTTTATTGAATTGCAATATCTCTGCAATATAATGTTTGATGCTCAGATACAAGCACTGACAGATGGACAAATACATTTTGAGCTGGATCTTCAAAGTGGAGCAGCCGCTCAAACAGATTTAGTATGTGTTATATACTATGTGCTTTGACAAAAAGAGCCTAAATTGATAAAGATGAGAAAATACTCAAAAGCGGCTGCAATAAAAATGTTTAATTTTTCCTACCAGCTGAATTTAGATTGATGTTCCCTCTGTGCGTATCAGTGAGCCATATAGGACACTACACTGTGGGTACAGTACAGTAAATTACAGTGCAGTAAAACATTAGGCCCACCATTACTAATCATGACGATAGTCCTAATTCTCCAAGCTACAGGCATTCTGTGGTCATCCTGTTGCAAACTATCAGAGCTTAGTTTTACCACTCGGTGCCTGTAGCCATGAGATAAGTTAACGTGCTCTGCTGGCATGCTAATACATACCCGCACTGGGGGACAGGAATAAATTATTTCTTTATGACTGCGCACAAGACAGAGTGTTTGAAGGAGGGGAGTGAGAGATAGAGCGGGAACATAGGGAGATGAAGCAGGGGAAAGAGAAATGGGGGTACATGATGGACTGGAAAGAAAGGAGGGAGAGAAAGCAAGAGAGGAGAAGTGAGACAATGAAAGGGAAGGACAAAAGGAAGAAAGAGATGAAAAGGACAAGAATAAGACGGACAGTAAGCTTTATAGTGCTTTTTATATCGGTCTCTCTTCAGTTTATAGTAATTCTCTCACTATGATTGAGTGGGGTAATCATTTTATTTCTGACTGTGACTGAGTTTACGGGAAACATAGTCCTCCAGAGCTTCCTTATTCTTTTCAGCCTATAAGACTGGTAACTGAAAGGCTTCTCCCACATAGGTAATACTTAAATGAGCCATGAGCTCAGGAACAACACAAGGTTTGCTTTGGCAAATAACAGCTGTGCAGATACTGGTTTCAGCCTGCATCCACAACCATACCGTTTGCAGGATTCTGTCCTAGTTTAATATAAAAATCACGCAATGAGAAATAGCTGGCAGATAATGTTAAATAATGGTCCAGTGACTGAAATTTAAACCATTGTTATCGCTTGTAGTGGGAAAAAGCAATGATTTAGGTTTCTCGAGGATGGTGAGGCATGGGCTTTATGATGTAGATTGGTATTTAGTTATTTTATGTATGGGTTTTAATGTTAATGTCATGTTTTGTGCTTATACTTTTCTTCCCATTGCAAATTAACCCTGTGGGATATTAGGGAAGTCAAAACTCAACTGTAGACAATAGCATGACAAATCAGTCGGAAAACACATAAAGGTGAGTGCCACATCAAAATTCACTGGAAGAGAGCAGTCACGGTGTGTTGTGCAGCAGGTCTAACTGCCCCTGAAGATATTGCTTTCTACTCCCCCTTCGTCCTAGCCAGTCGTCTGTCTGTCTAATACAGGTCAACTTATTACCTCCATAAATGCACAGCATGTTGCTGTCTGGGTAAGGGCTGATAATCCTTCTAAAGACTGGGGTTTTATCAAAGCTAAATCTGCTCCTCACACAAACACACACACACACGCATACATCAGGAATACCCACATGGGAACACACAATCACACAGAGCAACTACACACAAACACACATATGAAGATAGACTTGCCTGGTAGACAGATACATGTGTGAAGACTAGGATTTTATCACAGACAAATCTGTTATTGTCTGGTAGTTAGAAGATTAAGAAGCAGTGATTTAATAGACACAAACACACACACCCATGTGTCATTAGAGGATGAACACTGGCTTGCATACTAGGCACAGTGCAGCTAAGTGATATCTGTACTGGGGAGCTGTAATACTGTGATTTACTGAGTGTTTAATACTATGATAAAGACCCACTAAATCATTTTGGTGACAGCTTCTATTGTATGCACTTATTTTTTGCATCGCACTTTTAATACATCTCCTTTCATTTACAGCCGCTCCATTATTGTGGTGTCTTTTCCTTTATAGATCGTATATGTGGCACTTTCCTCTTTGTTTTGTTCACCCATAATGACTATTTTTGTTTGAGCTATTTATCTGACTCTTTTTTGTACAGCCTTCACTCTTCATAGAGGTGAACCTAACTGCTCTTGCTGCTTATTATGCCAAAAAGCATCAGCACAAAACTTTCTGCCACACCCCCAGTGTGATTTCTGAATCAGCCTCTGTAAAACATTTCCATAAAATCGTTTTGTGAAAGTATCAATTTGAGAATTAGTTTAGCCATTTCAGTTATGTATAAAACCAGTCACAAAATATTTCAACTGCAAGGATTTCTTCAGTCATGTATAGGCTAATTAAAATGACATCTCTCTCAAGCTAATTAATCCATAGCCGTGTGAGACCACAATGAGTGAATAGAGGCTAGCCTTGAACACTATGTTATAGAGAGGGGAGGATAAGGATTGCTGCTCATGGCTCTTGGTTTGTTTTGTGGCTCCCCTCCTTTCTTCTCCACTGGAGCAGGACAAGATGCCGGTGTGTGGGAGACCTTGATTCTCATCTTGCCTCAGTACCACATTGGGGATGCGTCTGCTGAAATCCATGCTGTGGTGTCATGCCCAACACATATATAAGTAGAACCCTTGGACTGTGTCATTGCTAACAGTTGTGACCTGTCTCTTGGACCAATACTAATACTGATGACCTTTATGATTTTGGGAAGTGGCATTTTTCCAGGTTATAATTTTGGGAAAGCAATAGCTGAGATGAGACAAGACAGGTTGGGGTGGTTACCTCCACGTTCTACTTGTAAACAAATGTATAGTAATGTTGTGTCGCCTTTCCACATTTCCTGCTGCAAAATCATCCTGTCAGCCAGAAAGCAATGTTTCTCTACATTAGATAGTAACTTGCCTTAACTGTCAGTCACAGCCCAGTTAAGCACAAACTAAAGCTTCCGCCAGCCACAGTCTGTAGACTGAAAGGAAAATGAAAGCCTCTAGTTCTGTTTGAAACATTGCATTCTCTGATTTCCTGAGAACAAGTAATATTTTGACAGTAATTTAAAAATATTTACTTTTCAAAACAAAAAAAGATCACAGCAAAGTAGCAGATATTTCATAAAGGGAATAAATGCATTGGATAATCTTTAGTGATGTAAAAACATAAGGGAATGCAATAAATGAGCACAAACTCAAATCCTGCTGCCCTGGAACAATACAATCCCGTATTTATTGTCCTTACTTATTCAATGATGTCAAGCACAGTGAATTCCCTTTTCCCTTTAACAGATTGTGCTCTACTTGGAAACTTCAGATATAAAACTGAATCTAAAACAGGTGTTGAAAGCTGATATTGTACTGTCCTACTGGTATAATGTTAATCCACAATAATAATGTGGCTATTTGAGAGCTTAGAGCTATTTTCATGGAGGTATTGTGATGAGCTGTAATCTTGTTGAGATATAGCTGTCAGATTATAGTGAGGTGACATATCAGTATTAAACAGAAAGCATTTTGACTTGAATACCTAAAATAATATCTTTGTGTGTGTTTATGTGATGCTGTGTGCTATATGCAGTTGGGGCAGTGATAGTCGAGTAGGCTAATCCAAAAACATTATCTTGTGTCATATCTTTTTTTTTTTTTTTGGTGCGTAACACCTTGTCAGAACTGTGCACTATGGTTGACAAGTGCTGAATCAGATCTGTTTTGATGGAGATATCTTTCAGTTCAGCTGGATATGGTGTGATAAGTAAGATTATGTCCTGTAACACTAGCTGAGATATCAGACTTTAAACTGTCCCAGTCTCTGCCTTTGCAGGAATAACACACCCCTTTCTTCATTTGTGTATACATACAAACAACAGTGCATTCAGGAATAGGAGATTTTTCATACAGTGTGGGATGAAGATCTCTGCATCCTCTGGCTCATTGCTGTATCTTGTCCCTTGGAGAGATAATAGATCACATTTAGACAGCTGTACTTGCTTTGAGACCCCAGTCTGTAACTTTAGTGTTGCTACTGTTTAAACAAGTTTTATGTTGTATTATATATATACATTTAACTTACTACTTATACTTTACTATAATAGACTCAAGCTTTTTGTCATGGTAACTTTGGAAAGTTTAATAAAGGTGTCAAAAGAAACCATTAAAACAAATATGAGAAAATTAACTCTCTTAAAACTGTTTGTTTTTTGAATGGATGTGCCCACAAACATTTCTATTCCTCTTTCTATCCCTTCATTTATCCATCCAGCTGTATGATGGTGTAATAGCCTACTGTAAAATGACTCAAAATTTATCAGTGACTGCCTAACTTCTTTTTTAATAATCTGCATCAGAAATCAGTCATATCTGGGAATCTTTGTGTATCAGGGTGACATTTATAGCCATGTGATGGTTAATGTAAAAAGTTAGGTTTCCTGGAGGCAGATTACGCCTCAGACTAAAGCCTTCCCGTAAGAGTATCTGCATTGACACGATTTTCCAGTCCAGTGCGAGGCATAATCTGAGTGCCTGGAAATGGGCTGAATAAGCCCAAGTAAATGCCTCACTCTCAATAATGTAGTAGTTCCATGCTGGATACTGCCTGTATGCTCAATACTGCTGGATATAGGCCCAGTTTCTTATAAAACATGGCATACAGCAGATAAAGATATACTATGTGAGATTTCCTTATTTAAATGTCTAAAAACACTATACCTATGGTATATATTTTGTTAAGTTGTGTACTTATATTATAATTATATTATTAAATCTGTAATTTTTTTCAGCTAATGGTGTGTTTCACCGGTTGCCTGTCTATGGCATCATATCTCCTTTGCACATGTGTTGTGGTTGTTAACTATATATTTTAAGCGGATTAAGGATTTTAGTCAGTGGATGTATGGATCTTAAATTATCAGAAAAACAAGCTGAGCAAACGTGGTGTCCTTTGTCCACCGAACAGCATTGGAGAAACAAATTTTTAAGGTGAAACTGCTTTATTCAGTGTTTTAGGTTTTAATTAGCAGGTCTATTTGTTTTGGAGAGGAGGAAACCTCTGCAAATAATTCGGCTCTGGGTAGAAAGAATCCTAACCAGGAGAAGCTGACTACAGTGGCATCAATGGTGGTGAAGACAACTCCGATGATCCCATGCTACTTCACGACGTCAACAAACCTAGTCTTTTGTTCGTGTTTTGATATGAGAGACTTCCTAGCAGCAGAAATGCATTGTATTGCACGTTTAACTAGTAGTCTGAATTTAATTTCAAAGCACTTTAGATTAATAGCGCTACTTAAATAAATCTATTTTATTATGTGGCGAGCTATCATTATTTTCACCTGCAGCAATCCCTCACTAATGTGAGTTTGTCCCAGGTCAAAAAAATCCAGACTGCAATTTAAAGCTAAGGCTTTTGTAGACAATATAAAAGATCCAGTCGAGAATAAAGGCTGACATATTTCTTTTCAGGTCTTTTCATATTAGGTCAACGCATAATCTCTGGTGGGAATGTGGCTGAATAAGGCTAAGTCATACCCCGCTCTTATTATTATGCATCTAATTACTATGCGTCAGCCGTTAGCTATTCCGTGCTGTGTTGCCAACGCCAGTTCACAAGGTCAAATTCATGGTACTTGTAAATGTCCTTGCTGAATAAAATTAGATCCTGACTCAAACTGTGTGTACTGTATGTGTGTGTCACGATCTTAGGCATTGAAATTATCACACACACAGACATGCATGCCCAGCCCACACATAGTGTTTGGTACAGCCTGTGGCAATGTTCATAACACCTCAACATTAAGCCACTGCTCTTATTAAGACTAACCATCCAGTTCTAAAACGCAGTGGACACAAATGTCTTTTTAGACAAAGTCAAGGCTTCTTCTTCAGCCGAGGAATGAGCTGAGTAAGCATGAGTCATGCTTTCAATTATGCATTAGCCCGTTAGCCTGTGCACTCTGACAGACAGGCAGTGTTAGCTTTCAGATAGCTGTCAGAGGCTGGACTTACAAGTGATCCCTTTAATCTGTCGGCATGTTATCCTTACTTCGAAACCAGAAAATGGTCAGTTCAACCATCCAAAAATAAAACACTTCCGATCATATTAACATACTGTTGGATTAATTATAACTAATCAAACTAACTTATTTGTAAATGGACACTCCTCATGTAGCTAGTGCAACTGCTTTACTAGCACAATGTTACTTTCTGGCTAATAACTTGACTATGACTAATTTGCTCTCTTACCAAATTAAAGTGGCTTCATACAAACATCTTAATTGGCCTAAGGGGAATTAAATATGTTCACAGGCAACTTAATTGTCCATTAATGTGACTCATTCCAAATTACCTGCCTTCACATTACCATCTCAGGCAGCCTAGGGGAACCTGACTGGCCTCGTTCTGGCTAAAATTTTAAATTCAGCTTAATTTGAATATTCTCACACATAGAAAGTTAATCCCTGTGCTACTTTTCAGTTGGGTTGGGTAGATAATCCACTTCCAGCCTCAATAGTATGCATACATATATGCGGGTGTGTGCATGTGTTTAATGTGCATCAGTACTTCTGTGTTCATTTGTGGGCCTCTCTTTTTCCTGCTGTTGATGTGATGTGATGATGTGTGATGCTCTGTGCTGCAGT
The DNA here is from genome assembly GCF_004916995.1 of Morone saxatilis. Lineage (NCBI taxonomy): Eukaryota > Metazoa > Chordata > Actinopteri > Moronidae > Morone > Morone saxatilis. The sequence goes on along the minus strand of NW_023339807.1, from coordinate 10,346,209 downwards.
TGTTTGTATGTAGATGGACAGAAGCTGCTTTACCAGCTACTTAGTAAGCTCTCTGATGTCCTCAGCTATGTGTGGTAATGCTGACTGTGGCCACTCAGACACAGATATTCAGCATGAAAGCATGCAGACACATGGGCCCTCGCAAATAGGTGTTTACACTATCTCTCCCTCCATTTTTCTTAATAACTGTTTGCCCCCCTCTAATTTATTCAATTTTTCTTTCCCCCTCGCCTTCCCCTCCCCTTCCCATCCCCTCTGCCCCTTTATCTCTTTCTTTGACTTAATTTTTCAGTCTGATTTTCTCTATCTCTCACACACACACACACACACACACACACAAATAGACACACAGTGAGATGGTGCCGTGCCACAATAGACAGAGAGAGAGAGCACTAAGCCAGCCTCCTCTTCAGTTCACCGCCAGTTCACTCGGCTGCACGCTGACAGAAATGATGTTGGACAGAAATGCAAATTTGACAATGACAGCAACTGTGCCAGCCACAAATGTTAACATTACCTCCTCAAAACTTCATGTACCAATTTGCATTCACTTGAAAGGGTAACTGCAGACTTTTAGACAAGGGTCTGTATTATTCTTGTCTCTGAGGAACCTTAGTCTGGTAGACGTGCTAATATGCTGTCATTTTGTGCTGAATCATCTGTCCCAGCAGCTTCCAAAGGATCTAAAAATATTGTCAGACCTTGTGAAACAAAAAAAGCCCAAAACATCCTATTTGATGAAAATATCAGACTGAGTGGCAGCGTTATCTTTTCGAAAAAGAATACATTCTGGGACATATTCTCTCAGTGGAAGTTTGAGCAGTCCCTTTCTAATGTCCTTGTAAAAAACTATTAATCCAACAAAGTTGATGGTTTGCTGCGGTCATTTTTTATAGTGTGAACGGCTGCTAATCTGGTTGGCTGACCGGCTGGTTTACAGCCTGTTTCACAGTCCCAGAATGCAAGCTAAAGAGAGTGTGGAAGGGAAAGACATGTCCTTGTGAGGTGGAGTATTTCTTTCTGTTGGACTGTGCCCTTAGACAAGCATCTGAGAATCCCTGCTGAGTTATGCACTCTCTATGTGTATGTCTCTCTCATCATCTCCAGCTCTCACTCATACACTCCTCCTCTGTCACTTTTTTCTTTTTCTCTTCCCTCTAGTTACACTTTGACTTTCTTCCCCCCTGCCTCTCTCTATTTCTCTCTCTCTGTCTGTTTCATGCTGGTATGCATTGCTGTCTTTCAGTATTTGCACTTTAAGTTTCCTTGTGCCAATGCGGTCTGCCTGTCACAGTTGGGATGTCTATCTGTCTTTTTCTCTCTTCCTCACGATTTCTCTTGATCTCTGGCTGCCTTTCTGGCTGGCTGAGTGTCTGTTTCTATTTCTCTTTCTCTGTACGTTTCTGGCTGTATCTATCTGTCTGCCTCTTCCTCCCACTCTCCACCTCTCTCTGTCTGCATTACTGCATTTGAGAGTTAAAGGTCTTCCATCCAGTGATACATTTATTTAAATGCCTGTTTCTCTTTATTTTCTTTTTCCTTTTGCTTGACACTTTATTTTCTTTTTCCTTTTGCTTGACACTTTATTTTTCCATGCCTATAATGGTTTGTTGATAAGCCTTCTTTTTCACAGGTGTGCACTGTTTCTGTCTCTCCCTGACTGAGCCCCTGTCTTGCAGAGTCACATGTGTTCATCCGATCTCTGTGAGAGTTTGCTGCCTCAGAAGGTTTCACTCCTCAGATTACCTCTGATTTGCATTGGAAGGATGATGATTTATTACTTTTTGAACGAGTTTAGGGTTACTTTGCTCATTCCTTGGGTTACCACGCTTGTTTAGCTGCACAAGTAATGCCAGAGGTAGATTAAACCAGGATTCCAGAACTGGGAAGGGTTTAGGCATAATTGTCATGTAGTCTATGCGGTATTGTAATTTTAAACATGCTGACTCTAACGTGGCTACACTATGAATTGCCCTGCTTTTATATCAACTACTGTTTTTACTGTTCAACATGAATATATCTTTTATGCAGGTTGGCAGAAAAGGTAGACTTAATATTTTGTACACAGTAAATCTCAATGGGTGAATTGTGATGTCGTGTGTGTTTACTTGTGTGTATGCCAGCTTGTTTGTGTCCCTTGGTGTCCATGTGTTCATGTCCATGTGTGCAATGCATCTGCCTGTTAATCTGTGTCAGTGTATGCCTGTTTATTTACATGTCTGTGTTTTTCTGTGCTTGCAGCATGTGTGTACACATAGGCTACGGTATGTCTGTGCCGTTTCACCCATACTGTACTGTTGAGCTACTGAGTGTGTTTATATTAGGTTTCCTAGACAACCCATCCAGGGCATCTCCAATTGTTGACATGGAATTTCCTTTCAGCAATCCAAACCATTGGAGCTATTGTCTCAAACTGGGGAGCCATAAAACTCAATTTCCCATGCAGGAGGGGTTGGTGGTTGGGGGGTGGGGGGCATTTTGAAGTCCAAATGTTCTTATCTCATGCACTATTAAGCGAGGCAGTGGGGTGTGTGGGTAACGTGGTTTAGAGTCCGTCTGTCACAGCCTCAGGGTATGTTGCTTCGAGTGCACACACACACACACAC
>NW_023339807.1:10320966-10343586 GCF_004916995.1 Morone saxatilis | reverse complement strand
ACACACATACACACACACAATGTGAACATATGCATATGCATAAACACATACAAAAACAGACTCAGTAACACACATGCAGAAACACACCTCATTCTCTCACTCACCCATGGACACACACACACACATGCACACTGCCTCAGGGCTCTATAGCTCTATCCTATTTGGCCTCGGTGCAGGTCAGAGGGGTCGACTGAGACTCTCACTTCATTAATCACATCTGGGAAGCTAGCAGCTTTTTATGTATATGTTTCCATATGTATTTACCCTTTATTCAACTTTGACTTGAGGGGTAACGTATGGACCTAAAGCTGTCTTTTAATTATTTAATTTGATCTAGGAACTAATGTAATTGAGATAATAATCCAATAGTACATATACACGAACATTTGTTACCTAATATGAGGGTTCTGCATGGACTTGTCTAGCTAAAAACTAGCCTTTTTTTCCAGTGTTCTTTTGGTCTCTATTCTATCAGAACCAGAGCAGTACTCAGAATCAGTCAATACATAGACATGAGTGAGACTTTGTGTTTATGTGAGTGTTGGACTAGGGCAGATTGTGAAAGGACTCAGTCTTCATTGTTTCAAGTCAGTTGATCTGTGTGACTGTCCGAGTCGGAATCACGTTCATTGGCCATTCGGAGAAAAACAGGACAGCAAATGCCTGATAGAACAGCTACTATTTTGGTAAAATATATTTTGACTTTTCCGCATGTCAATTTCCATGAAAGCTCATAAGCACTTAATCTTCAGTCTAAGCTGCCCTCGGGAGGATTTGTGTTTTCTGTCACTTCTCATTGTATTTGTTGAAAATGTGTAACGTATATAAACAACAACAGAGAGCTTTGATTATTTTTTGTTGTATTTTTACAACCTATTCCACTTTTATCAGGATTCCGATCAATATATCTTAAATTATTTCAATATCTGTTAAGTGCATAATAGATGAAACATATCTGGGCTTGCAGGTGTAACACAAAGGCATGGATATCTACATTATAATATCCCTAAACCAGTGCTGTGTTCATTCATGGGCAGGATCCTGGTTGTGAATTATGATTTGATTAAAGATATGAATGGTGTACAAGCATTAAAACCGTGTTAATAGTGACTACCCATACAAATACTTGCTGTCATCACCCACCTTAAGCCTTAGAGAGATACCTGAGAGAGGCTTTGGCAGAGCAATGCTGAACAATGTGAGGCGCTATCATAATGCCTGCAGTGAAACCGATGACACACTGTGTGTATTGTTTGTGTGCGTGTGTGCATGTGTGTGTTTTGCCCTTGACTGCTGGCACTCCTGCATGCTCGGAAATGGGAAGGGGCTTTGGTGGGTGTGTGCGTGTGTGAAAGAGAGAGTGAGAGGCTGGATAATTGGGCTTAAGTTAAAGATTAGCCTAATTCCTCACAAAATACACTCACTCTTTCTCTCAAACTCTCAAACTTTCATGCACACACACAGTGCACGACGTCACTTGTACTCCATGCAAACATACAGGCACCAAACTAACACCTCACAGTAGTTGGCTCTAGTTAGCCAACATCAGGTGTTTCTCTCATATGTAAGGTGGCTGACAGTGAGGAAGAGAGACAGAGGGAGGGAGTATTTGTGTCTCTTTGTGTGCATGCCAGGAGAAGTGATGTTTGATGTGTGTTTGTGTGTGTGCATATGTGAGGGTGACAGTGGGTGAGGGGTGTATTTGTGTCAGCACAATCAACATGGAAGCAGGGGGGAAAGGAAGTGAAGGATGTCTGAGCATATGTGAGTGTGCTCTGGGTGTGTCTTTTGCATGTGGAAATTGTTTTTTATTTTTTATCTACATACTATGCTAACTGTGTGCTATAGAGAAGTTAAATGTGGGCGTTAACACTGTATTAGTGGCCCCCTTGTGGTTAAGACTATACAACATTTCATCCTCTTGGCAAGCCAGAGTGAAATACGTGCATCTTAAATGTTGTATTACCTGCGGGGGTCTTTCATCAGTTATCAAGCATCCTCTTGAGGTGATTCTCTATCCTGCTGGCTTCGGTCTGAGCTCATTCAAAAACTCTGGGCTTTAACCAACTAATCCTCAAAACTTAGAATCAATTCTTCTGTTTCTTTCACTTTGTTTCCAGGTTATCCAGGACTGTGTTTTTTGGACCGCTCTGCGTGCACTTCATGCTTTTGCTGAGTGAGTAACGCAGAATATGACAGACTGTGTGTGAAGTGCTAAGTGAGCAGAAGACTCCACGACAGCCTCTCACAGCGTTCGCCAACAGCATGTTGCCTTGGCAGAAGAACTGTCCTTTTTGCACAGCAAGTGGTACCACTGATCAAATGTGTTTGTGTATCTGCGTCTGTGTGTGTGTGTGACAGAGACCAATGCAGTGTGTGTTTCTCAGTTTGTTCTGAACTCCAAGTTGAGTTGGAGGATGCTAGTGGCTGTCTGCTCTGATAATGACAGAATAGGTGTGGTGTTCTTGCATTCTTCTTGGTATTTGTGTGTTATCGGCACTGTCTGTGCACGTATTTGCGCATTTTAGCTGATCACAACAACTTAACGTCCACATTAGAAAGCTCTACAGAGAGTTTGCATTGAGATCTCATATCAGTGTGCCATTTAAACTCATCTGTCTGGTACAGAGGTGGGTGGACATCTTTGTATACATGCACACACGTGCATTCATTTACACCACAACACTTATCCCCATTACTCAAATAGCGTGAGGAGGTGAGCAAAGTCTTCCGACAGACCTGTGAACTGTAAAGTAGATTTGTCAACAAAGCACTTTGCAGCAGTGAGGAGGAGGAGAAGAATAAGGAGGAGGACGAGGAGGAGGGGAGATGAACGGTTGAAAGAAGCAACAGGGATCCTCTCTAGTTGAAAGTTTACCTGCGAGTGAGCTCATCAAGGCCCAGCTGGCTGACTCTCAGCTGACCCAAGTCAAGGGTTCAAAAAAGACAGAAAACACACACAATCCAAGACTTCAGAGAGAGAAAGAGAGAGAGAGGTTGCAGTGAGAAAGACAGGGTCAAAGGGAGTGTCTGTGACGTGATGAGTCAGTGACTTTTTTATCTGCCTTAATGTTTGCACCATCCCTTCTCTCAAGTTTTTTCCCGTCAGTCCATGTCATATTGTACACTTTCCAGAAAAGCAGAAATGACAGACAGACTTGTGCCAGTAATAACACTATGTTTCATCAAAATTGTTCACCAAGCAAACCAGAAGAATGTTTTATTCAAGATGTTGCATGACCTTGCTGTCGAGAGGTGAGACGAGGTGGCTGCCTGTAACTAGATATGCAGCACATGAGTTATGCTCAAGTCTTACCATGACTTTAATTAACCACCTTTCAGCCTCATCACAGTTTTGTAATACTATCCCATGCTATTTTGATATGACCCGAGAAGCCTGACTATTCAATTAATTAAGGCCCAAAGTTGCCATCGCAGCCAAATTTTCAAGGATGTCCCGAGGCTGCTTATATCATGGATTTCTTTTACCACAGCCTTCTAAATTTGGATGAGCAGGACTAATTAGAGGTTGAATTTGGTTACATAGCTTTGGCTGCACCACTGAGTTCTTCTCCAACCTTAAAGCACACCAGAGGGCTGTCTTGGTGTCTCAGGAGAATTAAGTGCATACCATCACAAGTGTTGATGCAGCTCCCAGCCCTGAATGTTTTTCCTACCTCTCTTCATTTCATGCTGACATTTTTTATAATGCATTTGAGAAAAGCAGCCTTGGTCTCGTGATTTTGAAACAAAAATAAACTGAAAGGAAAAAAGAATGTGCTTAATGATTTTTCTTCTTTTAATCATTACTTTAATTAACTGTAAAAACAGAAACAAGAATGCAGTAATTAGACATGGCTGCACGTGTTGTCAGATTTTTCAACTAGTGCAGATTTGGCATATGACCACTGTGATTTTTCACCACAGCAGAGGCTTAATGTCTACATTCACCCTTCAACAAACACATCCATAAAATATCATAAGAATTAAGTCTACATGTGTTATAGGCATTATTACGTGAAGTATTGGCCTTCTGGGATGTTACTTTCCATTTACAGTGTATCTGCATTGCCAAAAGCAAAGAGCCTGAAGTTTTCCCCAGGCCTCTTTTTAGTCCAGCAGGGTTTTATGAGGGTATATTTCACTGACTCACTGGCACAGCTGAGCAGGGAAATCCTTCTCTTCACGGTCTAGTTGGGATGACTGATGCAAATATGCTGCTGCTGAGTCCAGACACTGACACCATCATCACACTGACCCAGTTAGAGAGACAGAGAGAGGGAGGGAGAGAGAGACATGTTCCAAGTCATTTGTGACTTACATTTATTTTTGTGACTCCACATGTTTTTAAGTAGTTCCAAGACTATTAAAAGCTTTGAGCCATGCAAGGTAGCTCAGTGGTGTGGTAAGAAAGAAGCGATATTTCAGGTCATTTGGGATGTATGTACTGAGAGACTGGACATGTTTTCTGGACATGAAAGAAAGACAGAAAGAGAAACAGCTTCAGATCATTTGTGATGTATACTGTATATGTTGTGTGCAACCACACATGGTTTTTCCTTGAGCTGTACTTTCCTAGATGATATATACTGTAGCTGTTGGCTATACATGCAAGTTCTCTGCTGGTCATCTTTTTGATATTAAAGCTGCAGTAGGTAACATTTATAAAATAACTTTTTGGCATATTTGCTGAAACTGTTGCTGTATTCCTGACAGTAGTACATGAGACAGATAATCTGTGAAAAAATCTGGTTCCTCTAGTGCCCCTAATGACATTTGCAGGAAACCACCGCGTCTAAAAGAAAACAACCAATCAGAGCCATGAGCAGCCATTGATCAAGCAACGGATCAATCACTGCTCGTACACACACACTGCGCTGCCCCTTAGTCACAAGTTGTGGCAAGAGGGACTGGGGTCTTGGTGAGGGTCACACCAGGAAAACGAGCCCTCTGAGACATGACGTTTTGCAGCTTTTGAGCTCCTTCTGCTCTGCTGTGGGTTTGGTGGGAGGGGCTTAGTGATATAAACAGCAGAGTGATATAGTTGTTGCATCATTTTTATTATCTTATCCAATTTTCTGAGGGTGCCTGCAGTGTCAGACTTTAGGCAATTGGATGTTTAGGGCAAGAAACAAACTTTAGACTCATTTGTAGTTGACTCCTCTGTATGCTGTAACGTAAGCATACCCCTGGAAATCTTTTTTTAGCAGCCTATAGGGGACTAATGGTTTTAACTCATGACAATGTCTTCTCTAAACCATTAACGCCTTATGTTAATTAATGCCATTAAGGTCATTCTTTTCAGTGCATGTACTATGCTGTGTTTGCAATTACAAGAATGTAAGTATCTTTCGAAGGTACTAAAAGTCACGTGACCCTCTCTCTCACCTGTGTAGTGTTAGGCTTCTACGTCTCTTGTTTGTATTCCATGTGAGCGGTGCTGGCCTTACTGCTCGTTAACCTTTCCTAATACAACCTGCATGTATTAATAACGCTCAGTAGGAAAGGGCAATCGATGTAAGTGTGCATGTGTGTGTGTGTTTGTATAATTGTTTGTCACAGGGAATGCTTATGCAACCTATATGTGGCTGCTATATGGTATATGGGGTTGTCAGTGAACTGGTGAGGGTAAATTGAATTTGCTCTTAATAATTAAGCAGGACTGATGGTTTGATGTTGTGGCGTGCTTGTGTGTCCTGGGCTGCAGGGGAAAAATCTTGTTAATGATGATATGCAATCAACTGTATTATGTATCATGATGTTTATCTTTGCTCTTTGCTGTACAATCACTGCTAGATTGAAATATCCCTGCTCAGCCCTTTGATTTCACTGTAAGTGAAAAAACATAACAGTGTTTTGAATAGTGTTTCATATTCGTGTTTCATATAAAAAAAAGACGTTAATTTGCACAGAATCACCTTGGCTGTGGATTTAATCGCTATGCAGTGATAAATGATGTAATTGAATCCAGTTTGACCTTAAGGGGTTATTATAATGAATGTAAATGTATATATCTGACCTGAGTGACCAGGTTAAGGGGTTTGAATCGATTGCCTCATTGAGATGTTGCATGCTGAGTCCAGGTTGACCTTTTTAGTGTGACAGTGTTTGGAAATGCGTCTCTAAAAAACAGACCATAGACAACCTAATAGCGCCTGTCATGCTTAAGATATATCTACTTTATATAGTGTAGCAGAGAGACACAAGAAAATAAGACAGTACAGAATGATTATATGACGAGGGGGCATGCGCTACAGATTTCGATTCAAACAACATGTTGAGTAAATGGTATGCACCCTAATGAGACAAGCCCTACCATAATGCGTGTGTGTATATACAGTATACAGTATATATGCTGTAACTCTTCCATGACACAGGAGATACAACATGTTAGTTATTAAGGTGTATAGGTCCGAGTAGGTGTATTTTTCAAGCCAGTAATAGTACGAGGGAACAATTACAGTGACCAACAACTCTTTGGGCATGTGAGTACTGTATTAAGATGCATTTATATATTTAAGCTGTTTAGGTTCTGCCTCAGTGAATCTGTACTAAGAACTAAACTTGTCACCCGTCAGTAACCTGTCATCCCTGGTTTGTCAGTGTGGGGAGTCAAAACATACCTGATTCCAGTTCTTGTATATCAAATGAAGCTTGACTGTCTGCCTTAAAAACCAGAGGAGTTACAACGAAGAGCACAGTTAGTTACGTAATAACAAATTCTGTCTTATAAGTCAGTCAAAACTGCAGCTTGCAGCTTCAAATAATTAAATTCACACTGGCCCATTTGCACCAAAATAAGTAAATAATTCAAAGGTCAAGGAAATCCTTAATTGTGTTGTGAGTGCTTCCTATGCTGCACCGTGTTGTTGCACTACATTTTGTCTCTGAAGTAAGTCTCTGCTTGTTCACCAAATTGTGTCTTAACATGTTGAGTATAATGTCATGATGGAACAGCTGATGAAATCTGCTGCAAACCCGGTTTTCTCTTAAGAGGTCAGCCAACAACTTACCATAAAGCAGATATCAGCAAAATATGATCAATAATCAACCATCTTCCTCCCGTGTATCGATTATCACCCATAACAAGATGAAAATAGAAAACAGACAGTACAGACAGACAGGCAGTACGTAAACAGTGTATTTGAGTCTCAGCCTGTAGATGGTTGACTGAATGTGCATGATTTACTCAACCACAGCCTCACCCTCAAGGCAACAGTACCACCCAAATACTCACAGTTTCTTGCAGATTAGAATATACCTATTAACCAGCCTGTTTTGTTGTACAGTACCATTGGCATGTCAGAACTTAGCAACATGCACTTAAAGTTCAGCTTTCATTTAATTGTAACCCACAAAAGACCCAATTTTGGGTCCCAACCCATGTTTTAGGAAAACAGCCGGCACAAACCATTGCAGATGAACATTTCATGTTTTCTCGGTGTGCGATTTCCAATCTGACTGAGGCACGATAACGGCGACATTGCTGTTACTCATTCCCTCAGATCCCCTGCCTCCGTCTCTCCTAATCAGATTTCTCTGGTTGGGTTATTTATCATCGCCAGCTCTGACTGTGAGTGATGCTTGGCTAATGGGTTTAGCATTCAAATCTGCTGGCTTGATGCGACACAATCCCAACAAGGGTTGTCAGTCCTGTGGCGGCAGCAGCTTCAGAGTGGCGTAAATAAGAGGGAAATGACATTGTTGAAATATGCATTCATGGCATGGTTGTTTTTACATTTGGTTAGATTTGTATTGATTTGAAAGGTGTTAAAATACAAGGAGACAGAGAGGCAGAAAGTGAGGTAGGAAGAAAGGAAGAAAGAGAGGAAGAAAGTGTAAAACACTTGACTAGTTTTGCTTTAAATGTGATAAAACTGAAAGATAAACATGTCTATTCATGCATTCATATACCCACGCATTGATACAGCCATCCATCCATAAACTATTACAAAAAAAGACAAAGAAGGATCATGACTCACCAAACTGAGAGCCAGGAAATGAACAAATGAACTCAACAAAACAGAAAAGCTCTCTGACAGTGTGGTGAGCACATGCACACCAATGAGGCTGTGTGGTGTTGAATGACAGTTACGGTTATGACAATAATTATAAGTCATAAACCAACAGCTGGGAGAAACTCTGTCTTCCATCTTTTTTCACGACTGCACCTGCGCTGTGTGGTAACATCCTGCGGTGTCTGGTCGTCAGACAGGTCCTCACGCCTTATTGTTTTGTATAATCTGCAGTGATGACAGGACTGTAAATTACAAGACAGCTGTTAGTCAGCCTTCATCCATTTTGTTCTTGCGTTCTATGATGTGTGGTAGAGTGTCAGGTGTATCATTTTCTAATGTTTGATCTAAGACCATAAATTAACTGAGAGCAGAGATAACGAGACAACGTGCGTGTGTGTGTGTCTGCGTGGCGGGCTCTTCAGTCTTCACTGCCCCACCACCTGTTCCATGTGAATAGCTCCATATGTGTGGGTGAAAGGCTTTATGGGGCTCATGGGAAACATACTGGACACCCTTATCACCTCATTGGTCATCAGTACGCCAGACGTTTATTTTACACAGAATTTAAATGTTACACTAGAATAAGGTCATTGTGAAGATGGTGAACATTTTAACTATTTTGTTTATCTGAAAGTCTAGTCCTTGGTAGTTTCTAAGCCTCTAGATTTTGTCAATAGATTGTCTTGTCTGTCTTACAGGTCTGGACATGTAGACAAACTTCAAGATTAGGCAGTTTGTCCTGTCTCTTGATCCTGTTCCAGGATTCTGTTCACGCCTACACACTGCACACACACACAAGCACACAGAACACACATGCGATACCAGTTGCTCCAGGATTTGGTGTTTACAGTTTACAAATATGTCACAGCACATCTGTATGACCCGAGGTGACTGTGAGGTTGAACAACCTGCTAATCAGGTCCATTTAGACAACGTGTGAAGCACTTTCGAAACAGCGATGGTATCATTGTATATGAGTGTTTGTGTGTGTTTGTTGTTTGTGGTCTCGGCGTGTCTCAGCTGAGATGATCTGTATTGACAAACCAACAGGATGTGTGTGTCTTGTCCTGGTTAGAAAGTAAAAATCACTTGACTGTTTCTCACAATCCATTTACTATTCCAATAACATAATACCTTTGCTCATATTCACAGATTTTAATGGATTAGCATGTGTTGTTTCACTGCATTCTCATTTTGTATGGCTTGTTTGCTCCCCTTTGTTCAGTATATCAGTATGTCTTTTTACGTACAGTTTCTACTTTGCTGGATTCTGATTCTTCCTCTCATTATCCTTAAATCCATCACACTTTTTGGTTTCTAGCATTGTCTTATCTCACTTGAATTAAAATTCATTAAAGACATTATTCTTCTGACCGTCTCTGTTCTATTTTTAATAATTATGCCAACAATTGATGATTATCCTATCACTCTATTAACTCACCACCCTGCAGTACTCGTCTATATGGGACTTATTTGCATAATTCAAGAAAAGCTTAAAAGACATTTATTTGTCACAGCGTGTCTACATTTTGAGCCTCCTTCATATGGGTTGATGGGTTGACAAGTTCATGTGTTCTTGTGTCATTTTGAGTTAGTGACAGTGTATGTGTGTTTGTTTTCACAATTGTGTGTGTCTACGTTATGCATCTCAGCATGACTTCAAGTCTCCCACTTAGCTTTGTAATTACCTTTTTCCAGCTATGACGGTTAATTGGAGTACAGGAAAATCACTGCTGTACACACACACACGCATGCATGCAAACACACACACACACACACACACACACACACATTCAGTTGAACTGTCTCACAAGTGTTCTTAATTAAGTAAAGCTCTACAGTGACATTTACTTGTATTTGTCGGTTATGATTTTTCATTTATTACTTGCTAAATCCGATCCTTTGTGCATATTATATGTTCCTGAGAAAGGGAAGTGACACTTGCTTGACAGCCTGTTTGTTCTGTTGTTGACAAAATGTGTAAATACATTAAAGAGAAAGTGAGAAATCTTATTGTTCATCCAGACACAGAGGAGGTAACGCTAAATGAGTGTGAGGACGTTTTTAATTTATTGTATGAAATGGTAATTTATTTCCATTTTTACATCTTTTATTGTATTGTAAGTGGAAAGCAGCACATCAACATTTGTCATTCGGCCAAAAAGACTCTTGAAATTGACTTTGATTTGACATTATAACTTTTTACAACTCAAAAAGTTGACTGACTTGTCAAAGATAAATAAGGACTTTTCATGATAGTCCTACTCAAAGAACCAGTGTGTAGGATTTAGTGGCAAAAACATAACAGTTATTCTTTTCTTATTATACACAAATGAAAAGATTTATGCATATTATATTCCATTCCTGTCAATAGATCCTCCTAAATGTTACATACTGACCTTTACGGGTGAGAATTGCAGTGAGAGCCTTTGGTTTGACCAGTGAAGCACTTTAAACACATTAGTTTGTTAAGTCTAGTCTTTGTAATGTGTAAACTGTGTTTGCCTCTCTCTCTCTCACTCCCATTCATTTCCTTCTCTCCTCCTATGACTGTCTCTTAAATGTGAAACACATTCAAGAAGTACATGTGCATGTGAAGTGATTTTCACCTGCAATCTTTCAGCAATATGAAGTTGCTAAACTGAGATTTATTTATATCAAAATGTCACAGGTTCTTACTTTAATATAGATTTTGACAGACTCAAGGATGAATGTTTATCTACTTATTTCACAGTGCAGACAGAATGACAGAAACTGAGGGACAGAAGAGTGCTGGGAGACAGAAAGAGGAATATGAGCTGACAAAAGTTATAAAACTCAAATTTATTTCAATTAGAATGTCAGAGAATGTCGCTTTAATGCAATTTCTGACAGAACTAAACTCACATGTGCATGAAAGAAAAAGAAGACAGTAGCAAAACAGACATTTATTTATAGGAATTGCCACAGATTATTACTCGATGCATATGTTTTGGTTTGGTCAACCAGTTCATATGGTACCCACAACTTCTTTAATTTGTGTCTGTCTCACCAGCTAGTCTCTACCCGACCTCAGGGTTGTGTATACATCTGTATGTATGTGTGTGTGTGTGTGTGAAAGCGAGGGGAGATATACACAAAGACAGAATATATGATTGTAGCCATGGTTGAGGCCATCCCTCATCTGTGTGTGTGTGTGTGTGTGTGTGTGTGTGTGCTATTTTTTGACAAGAAAGACACAGATTATTGCACATGAAATGTTATTCATACAAAGCAGCTCTAGCGTGACTATCCCCCTGCTACAGCACTCAACAGCCTATTGGAGAAACACAACAGAACAAATCTCAGTGAAAATAACAGTCTGCAAATCTCACAAGGGAGATTCTCTCTCACCCCTCTTCATTTCTGATTTTACTCCCCCCCAAGGGAGGTGCTTGTTGTAGGTGGCAATGAAAGTGTTTTTTTTAATTAACACAAATGCTCTACATGTTTGTGTGTAGGGATGTGTTGTTGCGTGTTTCTACAAATCCTTGCATTGAACAAGTAATGTTTGTGTGCAGAGCTGGAGAGTGAATGCTCAAAAATATAAAACAGTCTTAATCTCCTTTGGTCGATTATGCCAACATTAACACAGTATTACTGTTAGCATAATCAGTCGAAATAGCATTAGCTTTGCTACTTAACTAGTTGATTATTTAGCATATAGACTTTTACATTTGTTGTTCTAAACAGTGAGTATAGGTCCCTTGCAGACAGGTCTGGTGGTGCATAGAAAGCAATTTGTAGTTGCACATTCCCTCACGTTACCCTGCCCTTCCAAGTGCAAAGGAGAAACTACGGTGGCGAAAAATGTCAATTGACCTATCTAGAGCCAGTTTTTGGTTTGTCCATGAGCTACAGTAGTTCAACATAGAAGGCAACCTACTGGGACTGTAGAGAAAAGGTTCATTCTAAGGTAACAAAAACACAAACTTCTTATTTTCTGGAGATCATACACTAATGAAAACATAGTTATGCATATACATACAGATTCCATTCTGCCAATTGATCCTCTAGGACCTTTTAAACATGAATAAGGGCTAGTCAGTCTTTATTAACTGAAAATCCAAACAGAGCCAAATTATAGTACTTGAATGAAAAGTGATATCTTGAAATTACAGCACAAAAACATGATTGCTTTGCATCAAATTCTTGGTTAAGATACATACTATATAGAAAAACATACAAATGAACCCACATGGGTAGTGATTTGTACATCTGGGTCCAACTGTTTTCTTTAGTTTTCGTTCCCTAAGACTGACCATCACTCACAGTCTCCCCTCACAGACTCATCTCCTCCTCCTACCCACTCAGAATCTCTCATATTTCTTTAACCAGTACTACAGGGCTCCAGCATGACCATTCTTCTTAAATATGCAAGTCCCACTCATCACAGCAGCCTTTTATTGATGTAGATCTCTACTGATGTTAAGCCCACCTGTGTGTTCTGAGCCCGGGATAACAGTGCATCCTGAGTAATAGGGTGATCTAGGAATTATTTGGGGAGGAATGATAGAATTCTTTGTTGCAAGATAGTCCTGCTTTAACTGCTCAGATGTCCTGAGACTTAATAGTACAAGGAAAAAAACTGACAGGATTCAATATGCTCATGTTTGGCACCACAGCAAATCATATCAACGTTTCTGCTATAGTCTGATTGACAACATAAACTGATTAAAAGACTATAATAAACAGGACTTGACAGAACTTGCAGTTTGTCTTGCTTGTTGGAGGATATTCCAAAAATGCAGGGAAAGACTAGAGGGATAAACAGCTGTAATTTCATTGCAGTGAGGAAACAAACAAGCAGTCCTCATTCATAGTTCATCGCAATTCATTTTTATTTCTCTCATTCAGTTTCTCCCCTCTCTGTGTGTCTTTTGCGTTTGCTTTGCTCTGTCAGTGTCAAAGTTATCTTCTCGTTCTGGCTCATATTGTTATTCTGCTTCTATCCACTTGTCTGTTATAGAGCTAGATCTTGTTGTTATTCCTCACTTTGTTTTTCTCTCCTTCTCCTCTTTTTACTAGTTATGCTCTGTGATTTCTTCCCGCCGCTGTTCTGGTTTTCTCTGTGTAATCTCTGTGATCTCTGTGTGAGTTGTTTATAACTCCTAAATGTGCCACTTCCCTACCCTGACTCATTTTCCCAGAGTAACAGTGCAGAGAGAGATGTATTCATTTTCATGGTGCTCTGGCACACTTATCTTTTATTTCCCTCTAGATTGTTTTTTTATGGCAGTTCAGCTTTGTCAGATGTTATATGGTGAGAAGCGATAGGTAAAATGGGAAACGGTTTTCTCTGTATTTTCCCTGTGGTAATGTTTTAAAGCTGTGGTTACATATCTTTTACTGTTTTCTCCTACTTTTAGTTGTACCGCCATGCTGAAAGTGTTCTTAGATTTCATATTTGAACAAAAGCAATTGCTTTTTTTATGTATAGTAAATTGTATAATAAGTATTTTATTGGTTATTAGACCATAACAATAGCTCTTAGCTGCTCTAAAAAATGCGAAGCACATCCTTGCATGGCTCATTGCTCGGATGAAATTCTGGTAATACATTGGTGCAATAACAAAGGAAAACTGTGCAAGACATATTCTTTTTAATACTTAAGATTTAAATGTAATTTTTCCTCTCAGCAAAGTCCTTGAACAGTAGGAAAACAAGTAGTGGTTGCTAAGCAACATGCAAGTGGTTAGTTTCTGGATGGTACGTTCAACGTTTTAAAATCATAGATAATGTGGTGATATATCTGTGTGTGTTTGTACATATCTAAACCTCCATCAGTCAGCCAAAAGTACAGACAACAAGCTCTTTTATAACAGTGACTTCCATACTGGTGTGTACAGCTCTTGAAGTGGTGACTTAGTCTTGTGAATAAAGGGCAAGTATTACAGTTCAACATGAACAATCCATTTGAAGACCCATAATTGCATGGATGAATATTAAAAGGATTTTTCAAATTTTGATTTCCTTTAGAGGCATTAGAAAAGTTCTTGCTCTGCGGCAGTTCTCCATTGCTCAATGCATACAATGGAAACATCTTTACATTGCGGGAATGAACCATATTTCAATCTAACACTATAGCCTTGTATTTGAAAAAAGAAGACAGAATAGACAGCAGAAAGAATGGCCTCTGTAGTTTGCCTTTGACGCTTATGATGCCTTCGACTTTTTAACCCCAACTTTCATTGGACGGCGGCGTCGTCTGTCTCTTTTTCTCATTCGCTCGCCTCTGTGTCTGTCACACACGCCACCCCCCCCACCACCTCTCTTTCTCTGTCTCATTACCTCTCTGCCCCCCCCCACCACACATACACACACGTTCTCTCGCACAATGCTTTTCTCTTCTCTCTCAGTGCCTGCGGTCATTTTCAGTTGGTGATTGAACTGACTCTGTAGCTTGTGAGTGTGCGTGTCTGAAACAGGAGAAGTGGGAAAGAGAGCAAGATCCAGTGCAGAGGACAAGGCAATAGAAACAGGATGAAGAAGGGGAACGAGAGAGCCATGGAGAGTGAGAAAGATGCGACAGAGAAAGAGAGGGAGAATTGTACAGCTCGATATTGCCTTGATGTTGATACTGCCCTACTGACCTTCCATCTACCTGGTGTCTCTTTCTTTTTCAGTGGCTCTTTTCTGCCTCTCAGTCTCACTAAACTTCCTTTAGGAACTTTGTGTTAGAATGACCAGAACCAATTAGCCATGCTCTGCTTAGTGCTGATGGCTCATTATCCTAAGATTTGGCAAAAGTCAACATATTTTGTGGTAAAAAGTGCACACAGAGTTTTATAAATATTTAAAAATAATATATGTATTGTTTTTGTCTCTACCTGTCTCTCTCTCTGAATATATCAATTTTTCTCCCTCTGCCGCAGCTGTCTAGTATCACCCCCTTCCTCTACCACGTAATTTGAGAGGGAACACAGTGAAAAAATCCCCTGGTAGCCTGACCCACCGTTGAACCTTTGCTTGCTTTGACAGATCGCTGCAACGCAAGCCTTTCATTTCATCTGCGAAAAAGGGTCTCTCTCTCCTCTTTTTTTTTAATGCGTTGTGTCTTTCACCGCAAATGGAAAAAGTCCAGCGCTATTAACGGGTGTGATGTGTGTGCATTGTGTGTGTTTGTCCACCCTGATGTATATGATGATTGTGAATCTGTATGGGGCCCATTTGTGAGATAAAGGTAGCTATAGCAGAGATAAGGGGTGCGCAGAAAGAGGCTTTGTTTTGGCCAGACGTGGTCAGAGGTGTCACAGACACAGAGTTATAATGATTCATTTAGTCACACTTTAAACACTTCTCACTGAGAAAGCACATCCTGAAACACACTTCACATACTATCACAATGAGCTTCAGCGTCAGCATTGTTGACTGAGGGCAACTGCCTAAAATACAACAAAGGAGAACCAAGATCCAGCCCAAAGCAACTCCATTTTCACTGAATTGTTGGCATCTTTTCTATAATTTTACATTTGATGTCAACAAATTATAGTTAAATGACTTGTTTGACAATAAGATTCAGAGACGTGTTCAATGACACTTTGATAAGATGGAACTGAAGCTGTGATCTTTTGCTTATAGGACTAGTTTGCATTGTCTAGTGTCAGAACATTCAAAATTTTTTAGGGTGGATTTCTTTTCAACAAGAAACAAGATCCACTTGGGGTCAAAGAAGCAAAGTTGGGGTCAATTTGCTTGTGATAAAAGTAAATACAGTTTTAAATTATGAGAAAAAAAATCTTTATCATTAGAAATACTTATCTCTTGCATCTCTAATAGTAGGTACACTAAGCTGTTGTTTCAAGGTGGACCGAGGGAATGTTAACTGACCCTACACCCGCCCAGACTTAAATCTACCAGTTGTCTACCTCAAGTATTTTCTTTAATCATTCCCATGAATGAAATGGTTCTCAAAAATATTTTTAATCATAATTATTATCACTTGGTATGAAACGCAGTAAAAGGGCAAAGTGAAGCATTTCCATTATTTGTGATGATAAGGCCTATTATAAATCCTTGTCGGGCCAGTATAAGCATAACAGTCCTTTTGTTGTGGACAAAATGAAAGGTTATGGCGATTGAGAGTGAAATTAAAGGTTATAAATGAAATTGAGTATTCCCTGCATGAGGACATTTAGAAGATTGAGATTGTAATCATCACTGTTGTGGCTGACAAAGAGTAAAATGGGTATGGGGGTCTATTGTGTAAGCCTAATGAAAAAGTAAGGACTTGACATTGCAAAGGTTAGACTTATGGTAAGAGTGAAGGAAGGACAGGAAGGGGGGTGTGGATACAGAGCGATTGGATGAGTGAAGGTAGAGGGGGAGGAGATGATAGACCGATGGCAAGGGGAAAGAAGGTGGGAAATGTGGGGGGTTAAAAGAGAGCTGTAGGCTGAGAGAGATAGTGAGCTGGCTGGCAGAAAGACAAACCCGGCCAGGTTGATTTGAGAGGTCTCAGGAAGGTCAGTCATTTGACACAGTTGGCTGCCCTGTGCCAACCCTCACTACTGGGTCATGCTCTCTCGCTCTCTCTCTCTTTCACTTGCCATCTCTCTTGCTCAAGATGAAACTCTGGCAAGATGCCTCACTCCTCTCCTTTAACACTCTCTTTCTCCCTTTCTCCTGTCAACCCCCCCCCCGACTGCATCCTTCATTTTTCTCCATAGTAAAGCAAGAATAAATGGGAGCCTTGGAAATACATAAGTGATGCATTTGCAAGGATATTAATGAAAGTAAAATGACACAGCATAACAAGTGAACAAAGGCATATTTTAAAGAATGATGTTTTCCTGTGCTCATTATCAGGCTGTAATTAAAGGAAAGGAGGAAAAAAGATGGACAGGAACTGGTTGAAGCAGATTTAAAAGTAAAGAGAATATGGGTTGAATGAGGAAACAGTTCACAAATTAGGTAAGAGAGGAACGATGAAGGAGACATCTGAACACCAGCTGAGGGAAATTGGAGGCAAAAGGAAAAGGTTTAATCCTGAAATACCTGTTTGTCACATGGGATAGTAGTATGACTGCAGAATGTTACATTCACAGCGTGTATTTCCATGTCTTTGACTGTGAAAATATTGGGGAAGAGAAGAATAACAATGTAAAAATACATTGGACAGGATACAAAGACAAAAGTTAGCTGTTGTATGGGATGTAACAGATGGATATTAAATGATACTTGAGTCCACAATGCTCAAGTCTTTAAAGTTTTGGGAGATCATGACACTTTGGCCTTTCTGGGGTCAAAAGGACATGCGCTGTGAGATGTGTGTGTATTTGTGTGCGTGAGAATCTTAATGTTTCTAACCAACTGCACATCGGACATGCATTGAACCCTTGACCCCTAGCAGTGCAAATCCTTGGCTCAGGACTAGCATTGCTTGGCAGGCAATTCAGGAAACAGCAATGGTGCGTGTGTGTGCGTGTTTTTGAAATTGCTAGGTGTGTGCTGTTTATGTTGGTTTGGTTTGAGTTGGGTTTTTGCCTTTAAAAAACTGTCTTCCAAAACAAGCAGACAAGCAAGGGCAATATTGAAAATATTAGATATCTCAACATATAAACTGTTCTGTAACTTTCTGATACTTTTATGAAACTCTTGCCTTTTGTGCATCTAAACTGATACATCCTGCAGTGTGTGCATGTAAAGCTGTTTATAAATCGGATCATTGCAATCGTGATAAATGTAACATTTGCACTATTTCTTTTGAAGTGCACTCACTGCACTACATCTGCATCACTTCTGCTCCCCTTATTCTGACCCTTAAACATGTCAGTATTTTTCATGTGGAGAATCATTTGAGTGAGTTCATTTTGGGGTTCAACTCCAGAAAACCAGTCTCTGTTTATCTTCCTAGCACGGTTAAGGAAGTCATTTGTTATTTGTAATAGATTATAGTCAAAAAGTAATCTTTCCAGCCTAGCCCTGTTCACACTATAAATGCTTTTATGGGCCTCAGGCCTTGTACAGTATAAGTCTTTCATCTATAAGGCTTTCAGCTGTGTGTTAGCTCTGCCAATGAGACATGCTGTTAAAGACTTGGCAGCTAATCTGCAACCTCCACAGTAAATGGTTTGCAGCTGACTTTTCCACACAGTGGCTTTCAAACTTTTCAAAATGATTTTTGTTGCAGCCAAAACTTGATTTTGTGGGGTAAGGTTACTGACCTCCAATCCAAGCGTGTGTCAGTCACCCTGCCCCATGTCTTTGAGTTTGGAGCTTCGCTTTGCCCTGTATTACATTTCACGTAACTTTTGATTGTAAATTGTAAATTTCTCCAAAGTAATTAAAGGAACCATTTTTAGCGTCCCGAGCCACCTTTGGAACTGACAGTTGAGTCTTTCAATTGTTCTGTGGGAGTCTTGGACTAGGAGTAGACACATTAGTCTTTTTTAAGAAAACAGCAAGATAATTTACTTTGTGAGATTTAAAAAAGCTATTCAAACTGTAAAATAATAATATGGAGATTTTCTTTTAGTTTAAAAAAACTGAGCCGTAATTACCACATGTCAAGTCATGCTTTTAGTTGCTGAGTTTGTCAACTTAACTGTAAAATTAAAGCATTTGCAAACAGTAGGACTTGTTGTGAGGGAGGAGGATATGTGTGTGAGTGCTTGTGTGTGTGGTAGAACCTGCCATGGGAGACATTCCTGTCTACCTGACATAGACTGCTAACCACATAGACTCACAGACATGCACACCTTGTGCTTTAACAAGACAGGCATGCTGTGTTAGTTCTCTGTAAAATCGACAACTAATATATATCAGGAAGGGGAGTTGTGTGTGTGTGTGTGTGTGGGAGAGACTGAGAGAAAGGGAGAGAGCAAGTAGGGAGGGCATTTTAATTATTTACAGCTGAGCAACTGAACACCCCCACCCCACCCCGCCCCTCTCTCTCAGTCTTCCCTATAATCCAGAGTTAGGCTATAAACACAGTTAAAGTTTTCCATCTCTCTCTCTCTCTCATCCTGGGTGGCCAAACTGTGTGTGTTTGTGCGTGTCTGTCTGCATGTGCATGTTTGCCTGATGTGTGTCAGTTTTTGTTTGTCTATTTGCATCTCTGTGGATGAACGTCTGTAAGAGTGTGTTATTTTGTGGCCACACTGTGACCTTTCATGGCCCATATTGTGTTTATTTCACCTCATAGGATCATAGTTTGTCTAAACAGGAACAAAAATGACCTCACTGAATGATTTTTATGTCCCACTCGCTCGTCCCTACAATGATATAAAAATACAGTTCACGTGAATGCAAGTCTAGTGAATGTCATTACGAAGATCATCAGTCTCTAAAGCTCCTTTCAAAGAAACCTCATGTTTGAATGTGTTGTAACATTAATATGATGCTTTATTGATCTCTATAGTCATATTATGTTTTTATTGAGGTCAGAGGTCATGCTTAGCTACAGAACAGTAGCATCACAGCAGACAGTGACAGACAGACGGTGGCACAACTTAACCCTTGACTGCCCTGTGTTATACAACATGGTGTTATTTACTCAAGCTTATGATTAGATAATAATTGAGAATAATAATGCAACAGAAATGGACTCAGCTAAGATGCTGAGTTGAAACGAAACTTAGAGTTTTAGTGCACTGAGGCACTCTTGAGCTTATTCGATTTAGTATTAGTTGTCATATAGGACTACCAACATGCAAAACTACCGATAGTGCAGTTTTCAGGATCACAGTAGACCTTTTTTAATGCTGATTTTGGTATATTTTAGTCAACATCCTTTTCGTTAGACCTTTAAGTTACTGTAACTCAGCAATAAGCCTTTGCTAGCAGTTTTGCAACATGCACTTTTGTCTGTTGGAGTGATAGTTACTATGCTTCTCAGTTTTAGCTCGGCTACTGTATGCAAAGCTGTTCAGTTGTTGGACTAAGAAGCTGATATTTGTGTAAACCAGAGCTCAGTAAAGCAGTGGGGCTGCAAAGTTTTATGGTGCTTTTGGGTTCTCAGTTCAGTTTGAAAAAAAACAGTCCACACTCCATCTGGGCAGACACATTGCACTTAATAAGTTAAGGCCCTGCTTGAGCACATGTTTGTAATGAAACTGTTCTGTTGCTGTAACTTCAAATGTTGCTGTTGAACTTATTTTCAGTAATGTAACCTTGTGCAAAGAGATCTTAAAGTCAGCTTAAACCCTCTCTCTCAAATGCAAGAGAGGAGTCTGGGAGCATCATAGCTTATGGCTATGTAATATGTAATGTGAGGTGTCAGGTGACACAGGGGAGAAAGACCACTGACAGCGATGTCGAGTTGGTAGTCAGAACTAACCAGCCACGAGAAGCTACTGTCAGACTCCCTGTTTCTCCACTGAAAATACAGTCACTAGAAGCACATTTATGGCCTTTGAAGAGAGTCACTCTGTGGGTACCATTGACTGTAAAAGGTAGACAACATGCCCAAAAGTGAAGCCAAAACAGTAGGTTAGCAGATGAGACATGGACCAAACTAAAAAAAATCAAAGTACACATCAAATACATTTTACCCTGTATTTGACAGTTTCTGTATTTTTAGGTAGTTATTATTACCCTGATGTATATTCAAGCATTCATTTATCTGATAATTATGGTTTTAATGAGTTGTTTAAAGCTATAAAAAGGGGGGTTTCATGACAGCACACCCTGCTTGCAGTTGAGTTGGTTGGGTGTATGGACAGGACCTTAATACAGCGGTTCCAACTCCGATCACTACTGTGGTTCCGAATGGCGTCATCAACGCAAGATAGCTAGCCCCTATCCAGGATATTTTGGCTTAATTTTTGTATGCTAGGAGGAAGCAGAGACGTGTCGTTCATCTTATACTGCCTATGGTAGGTACCTGAGTTGTAGCTTGGCTAACTATTTTAGCTTTATTTAGCCTAGTGGCAGTGGCAACACACTGAAAGTGATGCATTGCAAATCAATCAGCCCTATTAGAGCTGTCACCATTTTCAGTAAGTTTGTGTGTGAGGTTGCATTTCTACAAAAGGTGGGTGAGCTGTGTCTCCATCACTCTTTCCTCCATTTTCTTTGTATGTTATGCCCACTTTGTTCAGGAATTCTGGGTTGACATTGATAACAGGTGGGCAGCTCTTAGATAAAGACTAAACATAGTACTAAAAAAGAGGGGTAAATAGGAATATTTCTGAATTATCTGTGCTGCAAACCCTGAGACTTAATATGTGCATAGGTGGTTTTGTTATATAATCTTAACTTTAAAGTAGTTATAGCTATGAAGGTCAACTTAACCAGACAGAGTGAAAGAGAGGATAAGAGAGAGAAAGATAAATGCAGAAGGATGGTATGAGAAGTTGCTGACACCACTCTTTAGCTGTTGAGTATATAGAGAGTCTCTATATGAAATGTGGGTGGCCTAAAACCTTTTGCAAGAGGCAGGAGGGTAGTTTGAGCTTGTTCTGTGGAAAGTGAAACCAGCCAATCCTCTCAAGTCTTACATCAACATCAGAATGTTATTGATGTGCTCTATTTTAAGAGCCTCTCTCTCTGCAGGCCTATATCTCTCTTTTACTTTCTCTCTCCCTATGTCTGCTTTGAGCATTCCTCCCACTGCACAACTCTGTGAAAAAATAAGCTGCCTTGGCTAACTTTCCCTAAAGTTAATGATTTAGAAGAGGTGTTGGCAGACTAAATTATCACCTTCTGAAAGGACCCATTGAGATCCCATATGTGAACCACACATATCTGCAGCAAAGCTGAGCTCAGCCAAGAAAGATTGAGTTTAGCCCCACCCAAATAAGTCTGTTCAAAACTGTAATGAACCTTGGCTGTTTAGCTCTTTGTCAGTTCAAACCTGAAAGAACTCTACTATACTACACTATGCTAAAATGCTAAGAATGTGTGAATAAAATATAGGTCATGGCCCATTTTAACCTCTGGAACACAGTTAAGAAAACACTGTCTGCAGAGGTGTTTAAAGCTGTTTAAAAGGATTTAAAGCGTATCAGATTATATTAGATCAAATATGCCTGAATGATAAAAGCTTAACACCATTTTGTAAGTGATGAATTGCTGAAAGACTCTCTTTCAAGGTGTTACTTCCTTAAGCACTTTTTCTGCAAAGGTGGATTCAGGTGTGTGCAGGTTAACCATGCAAACCTTAAATCATTTAACTGATGTATTAGATGGTTGGACTTCTGAGGCTTTCTGCACATACACCTCTTTTGCCAATCCTCCCGTATGAAAATCATGAGATGAAAAATCCCCTAGATGAAAGAGCAGAAAGTGAGCCAGTGTAATATGACAGCTAAATTGAAGGCATTGGGCAGACTAAGCTGACTGTTCTGAAGGTCTAATGAAAGGTTTCTTTGAGAGGACATGTCAGCAGGTGAATGGGGGTGAAATATACTGGGCCCCCTCCTCCTGTCTCCCTCTCCCCACCTGTCTTCTGTTCTTCTATCTCCTTCTACCTCTCTCTCTCTAACTCTTTCTCCGTGCTGAAAAGAAAAGCCTGTCTCTGCCTTGATAACCAGATTTATTATTGCCTCCAGTGGTGGTCTGAGGCCTGTATACATGTGTGACTGAGGGCTACAAACACTTAGCTCTCACCTATACCATGCATCTATCTATCTATCTATCT
>NW_023339807.1:10320573-10320866 GCF_004916995.1 Morone saxatilis | reverse complement strand
ACACACACACAGAAACACACATACCCTCTGCACTTGGACATTTGTTTTTTTTGTGTGTGAACTTTTAACCTCTTTCCATGAAGTGACATATGGGGCATAGAGGTTCAGGTGTGCCTAAGGTTTTTTTACACACATGGTATATAGATAAAAACATGTACAATCAGAGGTAGGTATCAGTGTAAGCTGCATTAAGATGTCATTTATCTGCAGCTCCTATCAGTGCCCAGTGCTGATGGATAACAAGACAGAGATAAACTCAATCAGCCAACAACCCACCTGGACACAAGGTGGGC
>NW_023339807.1:10313856-10320507 GCF_004916995.1 Morone saxatilis | reverse complement strand
CTAACACACACACACATACTCACACACAGCATATGGACTATACAGCAGCTCCAGCAATAGCTTTTAATATATCGAGATACTCATCAGGTAGATTTTCCAGTGATTTCTGCAGCCCACACAGGCACAAACACATGTAAATGAAGTCACACACACATACTGTAGACATAATGGCACATTATATAAAAAAACACATGCTGTCACACGCTGATCTGTATCTGGACAAGTCAAACTGTGATAAAGTCACTCTTCAACTACAGCAATCGATGGAAGTAATTTATTTACCTCACCAGGCAATTTCTGCTCTGTCTTCAGAGAGGAGAGAGGGAGAAAGAGAAGGAGACAGAGGGAGATTTGGCAAGCTTGTGTGAGTGGTGTGTAAATTAATCTAGCAGCAGTGAGATCCAGAGCCATGTATAAGTCCATAAAACAAGAGGAGGTTAAAGCAGCTCACATCATACATACACACATCAGGCAAAGGTCCAACACCAAAACCACTTCTTCCAGAGAGAGAAGAGACATGAAACGTCATCTAGGTTCCATTAATGTGATGTGATATCCCTGGATGCCACTAAAAAGAGGAAAAAAAGAACAGTTAAGAGTTCTTTCTCTTCCTTTTTCTTTCTTTTTTGCTTTCTGCCCATTCAAAAGCAACATGCACTGGAGAGGGGCCTGTCCACGGTCCTTAACTTTAACTCAATGAAATAAAAGGCACTTAACTAAGCCTCAATGATCGATACAAACACTGCTGTCTGGTGCGCACACACACACACACATGCAGATACACACTTATCCCACCTCCTCAGATGCTCATGCATATGCATGTCCATTGTGATTTATGCATCCTGGCGGGGGTGTGAGCCTATCTGAGAGCAAGGCCAACACACAGGTCAGCTCATTTGTAAATCAGTTGCCTATTTATGGATGTGTATGTGTGAGTGTTTGTGCGTGTATGTGCATATTTGTGGATGTTTGCGCCTAGAAATCTGTGTGTATGTGCGTATGGCTAGAGGTCAGTGTTGGAAACAGGCTTATAATCACTGTAGCACCTTCATTCATTATATTTATTGAATTCTTTCCAGCTTATGCTCTTTGTGTGTGTAAATCATACACGTTCTACACTATGGGTTGCCATCCATTCAGTGTGTGTGTTCCAAGTCATGTCCGCTGAGTGCTGACTACTTCTGCCAACCGGCACTCTGACCCTGCTCTTTGCAGCAGGAAGTCGCCCAACTTTCTGACCTCTCTTATTATTCCCAGGGAAGGCTGGGGAAAAGCCTTTAGAAAAACGCCTTCCCATCAGAGTGGCTGTCAGTTAATGGGGTCCCCATGGTCTCTTCTGTCCTTTGCACTGGATTATGGGTAAAAAAAATAAGACAAGATCTACACCCGAAGAGGTGTTAAGGGTTAAACATACGTTAATTTGTGGCATAATCTGAGAATATAGCCTTCTTTGCACACAAAGTGAAGAAAACTGTATGTGCTTTCCTTTGTGGAAATTCAGTGGTGTTGCTCCACCCTCCTCCCACC
The DNA here is from genome assembly GCF_004916995.1 of Morone saxatilis. NCBI lineage: Eukaryota > Metazoa > Chordata > Actinopteri > Moronidae > Morone > Morone saxatilis. Next base: position 10,318,980 of record NW_023339807.1, on the reverse strand, counting down.
TCCTCTGAACAACAGATTTGGGCTAATAGGGCAGCTGCTTGCCCCCCCTAAAACCCTGCTATGCTGCTCCCCCTGCAACCCTTCCACCCCTTCTCCCTTCCCAAAAAAAGCCCAGGAGGAAGCCTGTTGTTTTCAACTTGTTTTTGACACGGCTATGAATGGAAAGGTTCCAACTGGAACGCTCATCCCAGAAAAAAGTTGCATTTAATTTGTTAGTGTTACTTAGAATATATTCCATCATTTAAACAATAGCGAAGTATAAAACTGTCTCTTTATCCATCTATCTACCTATCTATCTATCTATGTGTCGTGTGCTGGTGTGTGTCTGTGCTAACAGAGGGAGTTATTCCGCTCCAGCTACCAGCTACCTTTGATGGTCCTTCTTGATTTATTAGAACATTAAAAGGCTGTTGCCGGCGTTTGCATTTTTATTTTATGTTTCCTCTTCCTTGCATGAAGAGACGCTGTGACTTATTAGTGCGACAGATTTTGCAGAGAACAGTGTGTGTGTGTGTGTGCAGAGGGCTGGGCGGGTGTGTCGGGGGCGGATCAGTGAGACTGCAGTCTGTGCTGCATGCATTTCAATGATTAGATTTCAAATCACACTTTTCCTGGAAAGTTCTCTGCTTTTGAAAGAGAAATGTTAAAATGGTTCTGCTGATTTAAAAAATGCTTGGGAGAGCAAAACTGGTGCAATTTTAATTTTCTCAAAAAAAAATGCATTTTAATATTGCTGGACACATTTAAAAGAACACAGGGAATTAAATTACCTCACCTTGATACAGATCACAGACAACTTTTGTGTTTATTATGAATGTAGTTAGTAGAGAAAAAAAACTCTGCAATACATTGCTGGATTGATAGACAGTGACAATTCTGTTATGCTAAGAAAACATACTTTTACATGATTTTCTTTTTCTATGTGTCTACATGAACACTACTGTTCACTGTTCAAACTGTTGCTTAAGACAAAAACAGAATCTGACACCACCTTGCATCGGGGCCCCTGTGCTAGTGAGAGACAATATGTTGTTCCAAAATGCAAATTTTTCATTAAGAATTCAGTGAAAATGAGCGAGTGAGATGATCACACCATTAAAAGTTAGCATTAGCAATGTAGTATGTTAATCAGGCCAGATGGGACCATTCTGTTTGTGTAAATTAACTCTCTCCACTTCTTTGTCGTTAGACCTGGAAAGATAATCCTTGACAGGCCTGTGAGAATGTTCTAATTAGAAATACACTATATTTGTGTGAAATATATTGGCTGAGAATGCAACTCTAAGAAAGAACCCTCATACATACATACCCTTATACTATGAGCCTACCTCCATCTTCTTGTTACTTGCTTGTGCATGGCCATTAGAATATAGTGTTTACTGTTGGTCCCCATAGTGGCCATTACTCTAATGAAATCTTATAACCCTAACAACCCAAAGGTATTTGCTCACTATTTCCTACCATCTCCTGTAAAACATACTACACTATTATCCAAAGCAGTGTTTGGTAAAACCTATATCCCTATAATTATGAAGCTTTCCTCATTATGAAGGCTTAACAATGAAAATATACCAGATTTGGGGGTAACTTTCTGGTGAACATGGAAAGCACAGGACACCAGAGACAGGGGTTCTCCTCCTGAGTCCTGCCTGTGGTTAGGTTTATATTTAATAATATACTTAGGTCACAAATTGTGGTTTTGGTCGAATCTCAATTAAGTAAACGCATTGTGTCTCTTGCTTCAAGTTACTGCGAACTTTCTCTCCATTAAACCAAGATCTATATATACAGTCCCACTATAATAAATGAAGTAGTTGTGGAATCCCTGGCAGTCTGCGTAGTTGTGGTGACCATAGCGTAATTATGTTTAGTGATCTGGCCTTTTTCATGAGAACCAAGACTTGATTATTTGAAATTAAATCATTGTATTTCACTTAAAGTCGTTTTTTTTTTAAACTGAAGCCTTCTTGTGTGAATTTGTTACACATGTGCATTAATCCCCAGTGAACCTTCCCCAAAAACTGCCTTTTCACATCAGGCTTTATTTTGACTTTTGCTCACTATGCCGGTACTGTGCCACATATTTGAATTTCTGATTTACAAAACACTGGTGCTACTAGCAGAAAATGGACTATATTACAGTTTTTTTTCTTTTAGCAGTGGTGATCATTTCTAATTATGCTTGTCTAGCACTTATAGATAAATGCAGGGAAAACTGCTGTCTGCACTATAAACTAACTGTTGGCTAACAACAAACTCCCCCTGTTAAAATCCATTATTTGTATCCCCTGAATACTGTCATTATCCTAACAACACTGAACAAACTGTCTCTTGCAACCCAGTATCCTTCTTTAGCCAAAATCAGTATTAGCTTTCTACCACTGTCCCCGGGCATGTTCTGGCTCTCTGGCTCTATAATCCAGGGCATATTCTAAGATCCTTAACCCAGCAGCAAGCTTTATTTTTGGGCTTTAGTCCAGCTCTGCTCTTGGGAGGTCCAACAGCTCCTCCAAACCCCCTCCAGTAATTTTTTTGGCGTAAAGGATTTTTATTTTCAATCATGCTGTCCCAATCCCCAGGACAATTAGAGGTCGTCACAGAGCAGTTTATAGAAAGTGCAGAGCAACAGAATGTTGTTTTGGAAAGTTGTAGTGGTCCCTTGTGTGAGTCAATAGGCTTGCAACAGCAGCAGAAAAAAAAGACTTGTACAATACAGAAACAGAAATAGGTTACTTATCTTTTAATAATTTTACTTACCGGAAAATCTTGTTTATCCAAATCCCTCGGGAGTCGAGGCTGTCCAAGAAAATTAAATGTTATGCATAAACATTCATTGAAATTCCTCACCAGATTTTATTCAAGCTCTGAAATTTGAATAGAATGTATTTTCATCTTCCCATTGCTCGTACTCATTATGTCAATTCAATTCAGTAAAATCAGAGATCTGAGGCTTTGACAGACATAGGCTGCACAGTATCCCATTGTGCTAATAAATCTTTACCACCTGTTGCAGTAACTCTTGCAATGTAGAATGTTTGTTGATAAAACAAGATTTTTTTTTGTCCTTGTGCCACATTCCAGTCATATACATTCTGGACTACTGCACTAAAAAGCACACAAGGCAACTGATTGAGAAATTTGGCGTACATTGTTATATTGAATATTTGTTTAAGACCAAATTCCAAAGACTAATTAAGCAACATTGTCTGATTTTAATAAGACAATGTCAGGTCAATGGTATGTCTCTTATCAGCCATTTACCAAATATAATAAGCACTCAACTTTGAGGTTTAAAATAACCATGCACTTGTTCACCTTTCATCTGTACATGTGACTCCTGCAACCATCCTCTCTCTTTTTCTGTTTGCTCTCCACCATTATCTTGTCAGCATGAGGTCATTGTCTGATCCAAGCCCAATGATGTCATTTCCTTCATAAACAAGTCCAGCTTCCTCTCGAGGGTCCATATCAGCTGAGCTTATCCTGTGAGTGCCCCAGTGGCACTTGAGTTCATTTCAGAGTGTCCCTCCCCCAACTAAACTCTGTATTAGCTTTTATTCATTTTGCATTTTGCACAGCTGCTTGAAACTATATTTACTGTTAATGCTGCACAAGACAGAACCACAAAAGACCAGCTTGGTGAGTCAGATGTTATCCTACAATCATCCCTGTATGCATGTAGATCTACTTTAGTTACCCTGACTCACAGCACAGATTAACTGAGTGAAAGCACTGGGTTGTTGGTGGAGTGGTGTTTGGTTTGTACAGCAGTGTGGATCAAATGTACAACCGCAACCTAGACTGATGTAAAACAACTCTCAGGTGCCACAGTATGTGGAATTCAACAGTTTAACTCTGTTTGACCATTTAAAAGGCCCTGCACTCCTGCAGCTTTATTCAAGTGGGGCATATAGTTCTGTAAATCAGCAAGGTAGAGGGAAAGGGAATGAGTATGAAATGATTTTTGGAGGTTTTATGGAGTGAGGCACAGCTGTAGCCTGCCTGCAACAACAGGGGCTGGGTTACTGTATTCAGCCAAGATAATCACAGCCTAGATGAGCTTTAAAGCTGATGGTTGCTGGTGGGGGAAAAAGGGACCTGTTTTCTTTGCCAAACCCCCTCCTCACTCTGTTTCTCAGGGAAGGTTGATATGGGTTAGGAGTTTAAAACTGCTACACACCCATGTGTTTTAACAGTTCTCCACCACATGTGTTATCAGCTGAACCACGAATGTGGGAAAGCCCCGCAGGCAAAATGACATCATGCCCCGTGTAAAACTAGATATAGTTTAGCACACAAGGGTGTAACTGGGAAAATATAGGAAATGGGAGAGATTGGTGAAAACAACTGAAACCAATGGAAACAAACAAAGATAAAGATGCCTACTAACTGTAAAAGTGTAAGTCTCAGTTTTGTTTTTTCTGTGCACCATTTGGAAAGGTGCAATACTACACTACATTTGGTGGTTTGACCTGTTATAGATAGAAGCAGGGGTGATTACTCCAATCTCTGAATGAGACTGTGTGTTAGATTTGAATTCCAGTAAAAGCTTTGAATCTCACCAGCTTGCAACAGTAAAAGCTTTTCCAATATAAAAATATATTGACATTCTGGCCTGTATTAATGTGTTGTACTTTGCCATGGCTAAAGTAATTGATATTTTAGCTTCAAATTGATTTTTGAATGTACTAGCCCTTTAAAAGTTGTGGCATAGTTGCTGTTTAGTGTTGAAAAGGTTTAACACTTAAAGCTTCTCTGCATGTGTTGTCAGTTTAGCTATAATGAGCAGAAGCGCAGTGGCGTGGAGTGACATAATTTATAGTTTAAAACTAACACACTGGGGTGGAACTGGAAAATCGCAGGGAATAATAAGGAAAGGAAAAATAAGAGGAAATTAAGAAAGATTGAAAACAATGGAAACAATGATGGCTGCAGTTTGTCTGGAACAGGGCTTCATTATGATATACAGTTATTCACTCACATTTGAAACGCGAGCATGTTGAAGTAATTGCTTTTGATGAGAGTACAAACAGTGAGCACAGTGTCTCATCAGTGCTGAGTAGGGCAAAAGAGGATGGACTGCCTCTTCAGCACTGGGGCCTACAGTTAAGACCCCTCAGGAAC
>NW_023339807.1:10307468-10313837 GCF_004916995.1 Morone saxatilis | reverse complement strand
CCCCCCAAAAAAAAAAAGAAAGAACATTACTGGCAAGAGATCAGCCTAATGATCTTAGTTTTTTTTTACATAACATAATATAACCTATATTGATATCATGGCAGAACAGAGACACCTTGTCACGAGAGGCATGTTTCAACTGATGATGTAAAATTTGCCAGACAGTGCAATAACTTGCAAGCAGATTAATATCCTTAAGGAGGAGGAATTAATACATTCTTATTTCTATTGCAGTATTTAACAAAATTAGAGCAAAAATTTGTTATAACCAAAGAAAAAGCTCAATATTGTAATGCCAGTAGATCATGTGGGACCTAATTGCATTATCAAGTTCAACATTTTTTACCCATTTAGATTACCATAATTTTACTACAATTTTAGTGGGTTTAAAAATATTAGAAATCTGATAATGGGATATGATTTTCTAGTGAACATTGTAAGACCAACACACCCTGTTATAATTCAAAGTAAACTAAATTTCCACTCCACTTTATGGTACATTAATGATATTAATATTAATAGAAACATTACTGAGGACATTAGTGCCTCCTCCACTAAACAAGGGTTTTTCGATTAAAAGAGGGAAATAAGCTGAAATGATATGAGCACTGGTTATTCCTCTGCAGCACTACCAAGAGAGAAGTGTTGAAATGTTGTTAAACTAAAAGGGAAAAAGGCTTTAGGGAAGATCACATCATTATTGTCATCACCACCATGACCACTGCACTGACCAGCACCATCATCATGACCACTGCTCTAACCACCACCATCATCATCATCATCATCTTCCAGAGCTCAGCGCGCTAGCATATTAACTCTGAGATTTAAAGCCTTGCTGGAAAGATGACATCATTCTTTTTTTTCCCTCCCTCTGTAATTCTCCAGGGTACATCTGACAGAGCTGAAGAGCAGGGAAGTAGTTTTGTAAATGATGTGATGTGTTGGCATCTTTGCAGGAATTGTCAGCTGCTTTGCTGTGTTCGTCTCACAGAAAAACCCTGTAGGAAAGTTGACATCATTCTCATGCTGCAGAACAATAACTGGCATCCCTGATCTTCTGACATAAAATTGACATATGTCTGGAAGAAGGGAAATATATGACAACAATGGAAATCGTTGGCCCTTCTGCAGGAATCGTCAGCTGTTTGGCGTTCTGGAAATAAATGGAGGGGATTGAAGTGTTTCAGCAGAGCAGCAGACTTGCCAGAGACACAGTCCGTGAACTGTGACTGTAAGGGTTCAAACCTTCCTTGTGAAATACTGTCACACATCTCTGTGCAATGTTTCAAATGTATCTACACTAAAATGTCTAAAATTGGTTAATAACCCTCTGGAGTGTGACTTAAATATGTCCTCCAGCAAAATGACATAATTCCCAGATATTTGGAGCACAGTGTAAAACTGATATCAAAATGGGGAAACAAGATGGTTGAAAGTGTATGAAAAATCATAACCATATTGGAGAGCTCAAGGTTAAAAGTACTGCGCCACCTCCACCCTCCAAGTGGTTTTGATTCTAGGAAGTAAATTAGTCAAACTTGGAAGCAGAGATTCATCTGGCCTAAGTGGCTGAGGGAATCATTCAGCTGTGTTAAACAAAAACCAAACATGCTACAGGCAAAATGGATTACTGTCTGGGGTAATGCTAACTGATTTAAATAGTTGTGTGTAGAACTCCTCTGGTGGATTAGCACCCTAAATGTGACAGCGTGGTGGGAAATGATGACCACAGCGCTAAAGGTGTTGGTTGTCAGCGGTTTCTCTAGGAGAATGTGGTTGTATTTGTGGTAGATAATGCCATAGGAAAAAAATGCCAAATGCCCAGAGACACACTCATGCATGCACACACACACACAAGCAAGTCTTAAAAGTGTTTTCACAAAGAGCTGCCAGCTAGGTGATGTCATCTTGCTTAAATCTAGCAATAGCAATATGCATAAGTTAATGTGTCAGTGTGGGGTGTGTGTGAGAGTGTGTACGAATGCTTATTTCTATCACAGTGACACCCAAATTCTGTCACTTTTATTGGTTTTATAGTAATTTTAATGAGAAAATACAAAACATGCCTCCTGTATGAGTTATATACAGTTTACAATATATTGAACATGTGTTAGAGTGAATTTTCTTTGTTTATGAATGGGTGTTTTCACCCACTTACAAAAACATCTGTATCAGGTTCATTGCACGCTCTTCCTAACTGCAGTTCCTCTAATGACCACTACAGGCTCACTCCAAAAAAATACTTTCTGCACCGAAGAAAGAGAGAGTTAATTCATCATCAGTCATTAAGACATCATCTCAATTGCTAATTTTATTATAGCTCTTAACTATTTATTTATTTATCAAAAGAAGAAGTGTGATTGGCGTTTGATTGACGAGGAGTCTCAGCTAATCACACTTGGGTAGGCTGCTTGCAAGTCACTCCAACTAGGCCGCACCCTGTTTCAGCAAATTGTGATTATAATACTTATACTACCAACACTTTGTTACTGGATCAGTGCTCAAAATGCTAATTGCATTCAAAGATTGAATCAACCTTGTTAGCATTATGGATTGATATGCCCACTTCTTGATCTAAAAATCCTGATCATTATAGTGTACTGATAACAGGTTAAACTCCATACAGGTCACAGTTCAGTTGGCATTTATTGTGGTCATTTTGTTTCGGGCATTTTAGTACACCATCCTACAGTGTACCATTACTATTAATACAATCAAGACAGTTGTGAACAGCCATCTAGATCCTCTGTACCGCCTCCTTTGTACTACCTTAATGTGACGCACAGATGATACAGATTGGCAACATTTGTTATCTAATTCATTTGAATCAGCATTTCATAAACATAGCGTAGGCTCAGGACTTGGTATTGTTTTCATAGGTAGGAGCATCTGGCGAGGTCTCACATGACCAGGAAGAAGGATGAGTAACTATTTTCATTGTTGGGACCACTGAATATTGGTAACCCCATACAAGGGCCTGTGGGCATTAACAATCTGAATCACTGACATAAAATGAATCACTCAAAGAGACAGAGCAGAGAGCTCTAGTAATGAGATCAGTTTGGCCCTCACATACTTGTGGGATACAACATGCTGCGAGGTTGACTCAGTCTTCTATGGGGTGATGGCATCACTGTCTGAATAATGAAAATCTGAAGCCTCAAGCGCGCTTTCTTTAGATGTGTCTTTAGGCACAATGAAACTTGGTCTCTGACTCACGTGAGTCATGCCAACGTCTATAGAGGAAACATTGTGTATTGTGTTTGAATCAATAAGGAAAGGAGTCTGTCAGCTGAATTATTAAGGGTTTACAAACCATGTGATTCATTTTCCAAGTTCTATAAAACAACTTCCTTGTATCAGATGTGAAAACATGATCTTAAATAGGATCTTATAGTCTTACAGGTTTATGTAATTAGTCAGAAAATTAGCAAATCCTTATGTAATAAGTGTAAAAGTAAAGGATCTACCTGACTGCATGCAGCTTATGTTATTTGAGGTAGTATGTCTGGTGAGAAGCTGGAACCATTAAGTATTAACGAAAGGGTCTACCTTGATATCCATGGATCAACATGGCTAATGTCCATATTTTTATTGAGCTCTGCTTTGGGTTTAATTGTTTAATGTTTGGAGGAGATAGGAGTGTGTTTGAACCGGATGGTTGATGTAAATCAGACTTCAACATGTGACCAGATGATGACTGCAGGGCCTCCATGCTATATGAGAGTCACCTGAGGCTCTCACCTAATCATCAACACACACACACCCGCCCACCCACTCACACACACACAGATTTGTCTTCCTTCCTGTGGAATGACAATGCTTCCTTGTTTATCCAGTTGCCATAAAAACACAATCAGCCACAAGTCAACACTGAATGACTCCAAACAGGCTGGATTATTGCTCTAATTAAGCTTTAATAAGCCCTTATTAAATGGCCGCAGGCCTCGTTAGGCGGTTCATTAAGTCATCTCATCCTTTTATTCCTTCATTAAGTCTCTTTTCTTCTCTCTTTTCTTCTCAGGGAGTGTGGGAGTCGTGAGGTCTGGGAGATCACGACCTTAATTCTTTCCAAGACAGACGGTTTAATTAACACTGGAGGAATCCTCACTGGCTCCAGACCTCTACAATGGGAATGTGCAGGGGAATTGATTGCCAAGGTAAGGCACTAAGCTAATGTGTTTTTTACTGGCAATATACACTAATAACCTTTTAAATTACAGGTACTCTGTTCCCTGTATTTATGATGCAATTAGATGGTAATATTGCATGCATGAAAACATAGAAAAATTATGAATATACATGTAATTTACCAGTGTTCTAGAGAAATGCCTGCTAATGAATAACACTGGTTTAATTAAATTTGAGCACATTTTTTATATGATATGATATTTCTTTCTTTCATAAGACCATAACATGAGAAATTAAGGGTAAAGTAAATGTAAATACACAGCCTGGGAGGCTACTCTGCATACTGGACTGGAAGATAACTGATATTGCGACAGAGGTAACCGTCTGTGGCAATCCCCCTCCCCTTTAATATGCACACAACTGTGTAGTTTTCACACAGTAGACGCTGACATTTTAGCTGCAACAACTTCAAAAAGTTCAATATGATGCTGTCACCACTTGTGTGCAGCTTGTTTACAGTTTGTCACAGGAAATGTTGATCTATTAATTTCATAAACCCACAAAACCAAGTCGGACACTGAAAGTGAAGAGGACAAAACATTTGCCACAGTTTGAGAGCAGCACGAAAGGGCAAACTAGAAAAACAAAAAAACACTCTAAATGTTCTAAAAATTGTCATCCACAACCTCACTGATTGTTTGTTTTCACATTATTAATGGTGATTTAAAAGTTTAAGCTTTATACTATTTTATGCTTGACTTTATGCTTTGCTATGAATTTTCCCTTCATTATGTCCCACCGCAGTATCCTCTTGAAATGGAGAGTATGTCAGTTTCGGGATGCAAGTGGTCTTAAAACCATTTCATGGGCATGTGGAACACATGGTTTTCATGCATTTTTTGACAAATATTTGCTGAATACTGTTTACTTATACCTACCATTGTGGTTGAATAAAAGAATAACTCACAAAGATACAAAGATGCAAAGAGACATACACATTTCCTCCTCACCAATTTCAAAGATTAAAAATGCCTCTTTGAATTGTGCATTGAAAAATGTTCACCGTAAAGCTCAAAAGTTAAAGATTACAGTTAGTAACACCTGCATGTTTTAGTGTCTGCTCTGTGTGGGGGGGATTTCCAATTCTGTGTGGAATATTCAGAGGTGAACTTTGCACAGATCTTTTTTCCTTTGCACGTGCCAATAAACAACACCTGAGAGCCTGTTTGCTGTTAGCAGTGAAGAAAGTTATACTCCAGGGCATATTAAGAGAAACAGGTGTCTTAGTTCTTACAACATTATGCCCTTTATTATTGCATAGGGATTGCTATGATTTTGTTATATGGACACAGAAAGTTGTCTTCCGAAGGTGAAAAAATATAAAGATGTTTCAGCTCTGCTGTGCTGGCTGTGGGTGCAGGTGTGTATGGAGACAGACAGTGATAAAATACTGAACCAGTAACACATGGGGACTGGGCCAAATTTAGTCATGTAATTTGACTGAAGGTGTGCATGTGTGATAGAGCGAGGGAGAGGAATAGACATAATGTGTGTGCGTGTATGCGCAAGCATGCGTTTGCATGTTTATTAGCGGTTTGGATCCTGCTGAGGTGACAGATGTTCATGGCAGAGGTAGGCAGAGATGAGACGCAGGGTCCAAATTAATCCACTTGTGTGTGTGTGTGTGCGTGTGTGGCATGGGTATGCTTCCTCATGGAAGTCAAAAAAGCTGTCCTTCACCTGACTGGCAGTGTGTGTCTGCGTGTGTGTACTGTATGCTGGCATGATTTAGTGCAAACAGGTAAGACTTCAACCTTCAGCCATGCAGTGATTGAGTTCCTGAAGATTCAGCAGATGTCCAAACCCCAGGATTCACCCTTTGCCTCTTTCAATCTTTTGCTCTCTTCCTGTCTTTGTTGTTTTGGATTTCTATGAGCTCCTATTTGGCTTTTATATTCTTGATTCTTTGTCTTACTCACTTTCAAACTGCTGCAGAGGATCACTTATTTCAATTGACTTTGGTCCAATTTGTAGAACACACACACACACACCTATACATACAAACATATACATTGAATTCATATACAGACACACATACAGTTCCACTGACTGTTGTTGTTGACTGAGGAGGCAGATAAATATGCACCCACACATAGTCAGAAACACAAGAAAATGCTGGTTTGAATGTTTGATGGAAATTATAGCTCCTGTATAGTAAGACACCCACACACACACACA
>NW_023339807.1:10304855-10307368 GCF_004916995.1 Morone saxatilis | reverse complement strand
ACACACACACACACTTATATGTCAAGTGATTAGTTACACAATTAGAACCATAAGTTCCATTAAAAGCAGAAGCTCTAACTGTTTGTACCTTTGCATAGGGAGAAATGAAACTTGTGAACCTCAAAAACAAGTCAGATATTGGTAAGTGTTTTAAATGTTGTCCCCTTATTTGAACACATCCAACATAATCCGGGACACAAACATACCATAGTGATATGTGCCATTATTTTAAGGCGAATCAAGAATGCGGTTACAGTAATTAAGCTGTCAAACTATTTGATAAGATTCAGAACAATCTTACAATGTCCATCCACCTTTGCTGCACATTTTAAAATGATAATTATACCAAAAATGTACTGGACATTACATAGTTCTAGGGAGGACTCTAAATCTGTAAATTAGGGAACCCATAAGATCAATTTTAACTGCTGAGCAAGGTAACCCTTAGCTGTTAAAACTGTTTTAATTGGCTGTAATTGTATCTGTCGTCTACTCAATATAAGAAATCAAAGGCAAGCAATTACAAGACATGGTCACCAGCCCTCCAGGCGGAACTTTAGTCCAGGGGACATGTGCGTGTATGTGCACATACAAATCCACACACACACAAACACGTACATACAGGCAGTCACCCACACATTTCCTGTGTGTTTCATGTAAGACAGTTTTTTCTTTCTGTTCTGTTTGGAGAGGAAGTATGGGTCTAATGACTTTTCCTATGCGTCACACACACTGCATGTGGGAGGCAGACAGCCGCACTGCACGTGTGTGCATGTGAGAGCCTTTATGCATATTAGTTTGTGAAGAGCTTGATACATAGCACACTTAGCTACTGTTGAGTATTTTTGGTCTTAAAAATAAGTTTGTATCTGAGGACTTTTACACACGTGCTTGTTTTCACTGTGTGCATCTGATCTGACCATGTGCGCTTGTGAGACACTTCTGTATATGCTTGAAATGAAGCATGACTGTACAGTACTGTATGTGCAGTTTGTTTTTGCATGTGCCTCTTGCTCAGTTCTTGTAAACACTGTTCTAGACACACCACTGAGACCTCACACAGTTTGTAGAACTGTACTACTCACACGCTCTATATCGATCCCAATCAATATTTTATTTCTTAAGAGGATTATTGTGGAATGAGCTGAAATTTCAGCTATAATTGCATGTAGTAATGTATCATATATTTATGGTGGTTGCTATCAACACAAATTCATTAAATTTTTTTTAAAGGATTTTGAATATGTAAGGATACTAGATTAAACAAACACAACAGAAATGTAACCTGTTCCCATTCATCTACTGTAAATTTACATTTGGTTGGTAATAAATATGGATTTCACTTATGCAGGGTTCCCTTACTAAATATTCTCGCAACACAAAACTCATTCTGTTCAGTCACAATTTGGGTCAAATAGCTCAAGCTATGTTAAACAATCTCGTTTATAGCTCTATACCACATCTCCAAAAGTCTGTACATTCATCAGGGGCTGCCAGAGTGAAACAAGGTTACCCAATCCCACAACTGCATCAAGCTTGCTAGTTCATCTGGGCCACAGAGAAGTGTTTTGCTCAAAATGAGTACCCATTCAAAGACCAAGGTTGGTGCTTGGCTATGAGCAAGTGACTATTGAAACATTATTTTAGGTGAAATGAAAAACAGAATCAAAAACAGTCTTTTGATTGGATCCAAGGCCTTTGCTGAACTCTTCCTCCAAACTCATCACTCCCCTTCTCTACCTTTGCTCCCTTGTGCCAACTCCATCATTTCCTTTACTATGTCTTACCCTTATGAACACCCCCTCTACCTTTCTTTCCCTGCCTTTTCCCCCTCTTTCAAATCTTTTCTCCTGTTGCTCCCTCCCTCCCTCTCTCCTTGCCCTGCCATCACTGTCTTCCATCTTTTCATTCCCTCGATCTCAAGTCTTTCTCTTCCACTCCATGTCTCTTGTCATCATGCGTTTCTCTCTCATTGCCTTCCCACACTCCTGTTTCTCTGTCTCTTTTTCAGATTTTAAATTTCAATTTCAAATTGGCGTATGGACTTTATTAGGAAAAATCTGTTCAAACCTTCAAACGTTACACATCTTTTTGACATTCTAGGTATTGTTCAACTTTCTTTGAAGCTTATTTACAATGGAAGTCAGTTAGACAATGCTTCAAACCAATCATCTTCAATTTATTCCCACTCATTCATACATTCACTCAACATTCATAGTTTGCACATCAGAACGTAGGAAAACTCAATTCAAACCATACATACATACATAACGAGACTTATTAAACCTTTCAGTCCCATTCATAGTAATTAGACTCTTTCACTCTTTTCAACCACTTGCTGCTGCTATACAATTCAAAGCCAGCCATTCAGTTTAGTATCATGCGTTTTTTTAGGAAATCTTTAACTATTCCACCTTTTACACATTATTAATATTATCAAACTTGTAAAGCCAGTAGTTCAGTTTAGTGTCATCTTTTCAATAAACCATCAAATATTCCACATCTTTCATACA
>NW_023339807.1:10304345-10304742 GCF_004916995.1 Morone saxatilis | reverse complement strand
AAATGTACAGCATTCTCAATCAAGCATTTTACAGAATTTTGTTTATGTAATAAGTAATAACAGAGTTTTTGAATACTGACTCAGTTTAGTCATTTTAGTTGTATCAATTTTAACAAATTTCTTTACAGCTGTTCAATGGAGGGGATGACTTGGGATTTGCCTCTTTGCGAAAGGGAATTTGTATCTCTCTCTTTCTGTTGCTCTCTTTAGTTAGCTCTCTTCCAAACCGCTCTCTTTCAGTTCCACATCATCAGCAGTGAGATTACTGTTGCAGTTGAGCTGAGTTCAGTTGAGGTCAGACAGACAGTGTGTGCTGCCCCAGGGAGATACAGACTGGCTACCAACCAGATAAGTTGGAAGGAGATGTCCTGTTATTTCCTCTTCTCTCTCTCTCTCT
>NW_023339807.1:10304070-10304284 GCF_004916995.1 Morone saxatilis | reverse complement strand
CTCTCTCTCTCTCTCTCAGTGGGAGTTTGTTGCTCCCACTGAGCTTTGGAGGCTGAGAAGAGCTCCTGGGAAACCAAATCTGACCATTAGAGCAAGTAATAATAATAAATGAAATACTGTCTGTCTCTCATTTCACTATCACTTCTTCTCAGCCTCCCTCCCCTCCTCTCCATCTCATCTCCCACGCACACGCGTGTGCACACACACACACACA
>NW_023339807.1:10303745-10303970 GCF_004916995.1 Morone saxatilis | reverse complement strand
CCCTCCTCTCCATCTCATCTCCCACGCACACGCGTGTGCACACACACACACACACACACACACACACACACACACACAGATTTGAATGATTTATTTATGTCAGCATAAATTACAGCAATAATCTCTGGTGTACTGTATGAGAGTCAGATACTTGTGCAGCAGCGGTGTTTTGTGGTGCCTCCATGCCAACTAACTTTGATCGGTGTGTGTCTGTGTGTGCATGTG
>NW_023339807.1:10299994-10303599 GCF_004916995.1 Morone saxatilis | reverse complement strand
AGAGAGAGAGAGAGAGAAACAGGGTCAGAAAGTGTGTGACGCAGTGAGAAAGCCAGAGGCAGACACTATCTCAGGCTGAACCCTGAAGTCCTGGGCAGGAAGCTGATATTTTCCCAGACTTACTTTACTCTTTTTTTTGGAGTCTGATCCGACAATTGTAGCTTCCTCTGAGGGGCTAATAATACAACAGAGCCATTGTGCAACGCGTCGTTTCCCCTTGCCTGATTTAGCAAGAGAGAAGGGGTTTGTATGAAATCTTTCCACTCCCAGTGTGGTTGGGTGGAGTTTTTCCCTGCAATCAGATTGGATTGTCACACCACATCGTAATAATGCACTATTATAGTCTGGCTCAGATGAACATGAATACACAGATAACAGTGCTCTAGCTCGTAGCCACTGTACAGTTCTCCATTTCCCATGCCTATCTTGCACTGGCGCTCTTTTCAAATAATTAATTTTTTGGTGGAGCACTGAGGATGGAATTAGACAGACATGCAGAATACAAAAGACTTGAAGATGGATAAACTGTTACAAGTACATGGGTAGCCATTGTAGACGTACATACATACATATGTAGAAAGAATGTTAAAATCAGTATTTGATGACGGCTGCATTTGTATGCATGAAGTCATAAATGCACACACAGTGGATGAATAAACATATTCACATAGTTAAGGGCATTTAAGTGAAGTGTTTTATAGAACACATTTGACACTTTGTAAAATGGACATGAAGTAAATATAGATTACAATTAGTGAATGACTACAGATTTTAAAGGTGTGTACAGTGTGTGTATATAGTATATAGTATATAGTTCATGGTACTTTTATGACTTACTTTGCTTTTTATTAATGGACCTGACCATGCATTGTCTTTCATAAACTGTATGCATCCAAATCTGATTAGTTACTAACTATTTTAGGTATTATGTATAGATGATTCTGATAAAAGTAACACTAACAATAGCACTCTGAAATCTGATGGTCTAACATCTGGTTTGTCTTTATTGCCATTGCAAACAACAAAAATACGGACATGATGAATAATGATTTTCTTAGCTTTAGTTAAAAAAGCCTTAAGTTAGGGGTTTTATGCCGTTTAATAAGTTCTCTAAAGGTTGCTTAGTAGAAACTGTATTTGCATCACTGACCTGAGACACTATATTTGCATTACGTTAGATTAAAAACATCTATAAGGGTAGTGTCTTATTTTTCCTGTGGGATGGGGCCCAGTTTTATTAGAATTTCTTTGCGGGCAGGTATTGAAAACAGACTACAAGGCTGAATGTGAGATGAAATTACTTGTTAGATGGATGGTTTTTGTAGCATACTTGACACATCCTTATAAAATATATAAGTGATCTTGCAAATGAAATATTAACCCTATGTTTTTATATACAATGTGTACCTATGCTATACTTATATTGCATCAAACATGTGGACTTTATTACAGTATAATGTTTTGTTGAATTTTTAAACACACAAACCTTCACTTATTATTCATCATCCTAGACACACAAATGATCAATGGTGGGTTGGGAGATGAGATGATAATATAAATTCACGAGGAAAGCATTATTCTTACATGAGCTGTGAGAAAGAAGTAGATCTTATGACCCAGACAACAACATTAATAAGACAAATCACTGTGCATCCCAGTGTACCCTTGATCATCCCCACAAGCAAAGCAAACTGTCTGGCCAGGTTGATTGTGTGTGTGTGCGTGTATGTGTGTGACTGTAGCCTTGCATGCATCCGTATCTGTTCATCTGGCTTCTGGCCTATCTCCCTGTTTGTCTCCATGTTTGGCTAACCATGCATCATTCATTTTATCAGTAAGTCTATCAATTGGTGTGTGTATGTGTGTGTGACCATGGGTGAAATGACCACTGTGTTTCCCGCTGTGTTGACCACATGCTCCCCTACATTTTCCTTTCCTCCAGTACCCCACCTGGCCGCTCTGCCTTGACCACCCATGTTGTTCTATCTGGCCTGGCTTCTTGTGTTGTATTGAATGGTCACATTATTAATACTTTTCTTTTATTAAGGTTTGGGGCCCATGTGCGATCCCCACAGGTGAAAGTGGTACTCCATGAAAAGAAACGAAAACAAATGAAAAGTGGCACTTTTCATACAAATACATACTTTCAATTGAAAAGTTATATTCCACAATATTGATTCAACCAAATCGCCTGATGTCAAGTAAGTCTTTTCTGGCATCTCTGTGTCAGCAGATAAATATCTGGGAATCATAGCATGACCAGGGGTATCACCTTCACTGAACAGATAATGCAATGAGCACTGCCTACAGAGACTCAATTGATAGTTAATGAAAATGAAAGGAAATCAGGTCAAAGAGCATCAAAGAGCAGTGCAAAACCACCACAGTCTCAAAGAAGTGTTAAACCTTAAAAATGTTGGCTTAACTAAAAGTCAAGATATTTTGATGCTAATGGTAGGGCTGTTCTGAGAATTAAGCACTAACACCTTCATCACCTTTAGAAACTACCATAAAATCCTTCTTCGTCTTTCTCCAAGTGATCTTAGCGCTTTCATCTCTCCCTTCATAGCCACATTCTCCAATAGTCAGAGACAATAAAGGTCTAATTTGTCTTGGCCAGAGCTTGTGAGCACAAATACGTGACCAGTAGGCCATATGGTTAGAGAGAGTCTCAGGGAAGTGCATGTCTGTGTGTATAACCTTACCTGTCTGACTGCATGACATTGTTTGTGTTTGTGAGCATGTGCAGGTTGTGTGATTAAGTGTGCAGATATACCCATTTGTCTGTGTGTGTGTGAATTGTCTGCACAGGTCTCTTTGCCCATGTCTTCTTATTATGGTACTAATTACCTGGGTGGAGATTTTTAGTCTAGAGACAGAGGGTGATGGCGTGTCCCGGTTTAGACTGATCTGGATGATTAGAAGGTGTGCCACAGTGACACGGAGTGAAAAAACAGAGGATTTGGCACAGGGAGTGTGTTTTTGTTTTACCTGCTTCCTTCCTCTGTTTACAAAGGGTGCCCAAAAAAGAGGGCTAAGCTGTGCAATGCCTGTGGCAAAATATCAAGACAAAAGTTTTTATTTAATCTAATTCAATTACATTATGGTGTCCCTCTTTTCGCTGATCCAATTATTCCCTTTCAGTGTTCTCATGAATTCCCAAAGGCATGTTACTGATATTAAGTTCATTCAGAACAATTGAAATAAGTGCTTGCACCTCTTTGCCCTGCTGTAAACATTCACTTGTGCCCTCTTTAAACTTTCTTCCAGTTTCTATTTAAAGGGCAGACACTAGTAAAACTACCCAGCTGTCTGCTCTTTCTCCTTCTCTCTGTAAACCTAGCCAGCTGTCTGCCCTCCACTCTTGACCTTGTTTTGATGAACACTGTTGTATGTGTGTGCGAGGCACACATGCGTGCGTGTGCATACATGTCAGTGGGCTTTCAGTGCGACCCTTGACCTTTTGTGACTGACAGGCTAAATCTAGCCACCCTGCCTCTCTCTCCTGCTCTGGTCTCCCTTTCTCCCCTCTGTTTCCTGACTGATAGCCTGTCAGAGGGACAAGCTCTCAGGCTAGGATCTTATATGTTGTGTGTGTGTGTGTG
>NW_023339807.1:10298184-10299894 GCF_004916995.1 Morone saxatilis | reverse complement strand
TGTGTGTGTGTGTGTGAATAGGTGAAAGAGTTAACATGGAAAATGTGAGGGAAAAAAATGGCCTGATGTCACATAGCTTCATATACTGATCCTTCAGAATGAAAAACCTGATAGTCAGTCTTCCTTTACTGCATACTGCATGAATCTTAAAGCAGCAGCACAGAAACTAACTTCAGATCATTCTACAAATACCTTGGCTTGACTGGGTCCCAGAGGGCTGGCTTTATAGATTGTTGCAGTACAGGGGTGAGGAGTGGTGACCCCAACAAAAATTGCTTGCTAAGCAAATAAGCAAAGTAATCTGGCTGTGTGTGTGTGTGTGCGCGCGTCGTGCATGCACGTGTGTCCATATGTGTGTTTGTGGGCGTGTGTGTACATACCCCATATGCCTGTGTATTTGTCTGCATAGGTTGGCAAATGTGTGTGTGTTTATCTGTATGTGTGTGCGTGCGCTTGCCTGCTTGATCATGAGGAGCTGAGACTGTGGTCCCTCTTGCATGTTCATTGATAATGCCATGCATTGCCATTCTGCATGTTTTAGCTTGGTAATTGAAAGGCCATCTGCGGTCTACTGGGGAGGTTTAGTAAAGGGTAAACTACGAGGCTCATTATTTTAGGAGAAGGGGGCTCTCGGAGGCCAAAACAGATTAGTTTGTGTCCAGTTTAACCTTCAGAAATCTCAATTACAGTAGGCAAGGTGTGTGCATGTGCGGTATTCATGCATGTTCTTTAGGAGTTTGTGCAGACTTGCATACATGTTCTCAAAGTAGCAGTAATAAAACAAAGTCAACCTGACCTGTACTTCTGGGTAGACAAAACCAGCTACTACTTTGTCAAACAGACAGTGTTGTGTTAGCCAAAACTTTGTGCAACAGCACACAGAACAGAGCAAATTGATTACACATAGTGAGTGTGTATGTGCTTGCCTGCCTTTGTATGTCTGCTGGGTGCATAAACATGGAAACAGACATGACCTGCATGTCTCAGCAGTTTCCTGTGTAAGCCGAGCTCTGTCTGTGTGTGTCCCCATGGTTCTCCTGTCACTCCTCGGGCTGGTAGGGCAGCACTCTCTCACTCTATTAGAATGTCTCAGTATCAGTGCAACAGCACATGTGTGTCTGTCTTTACATGTATGTGTGTTTCCATCTGTCTCCTGTCATCAGCAGTCCTCTCCACACCATTAGGACCTGTTAAGATCAAGGGTCATTTTTCTAAAGGTCAAAGTTCACCCTTCAAAAGGTGAAAAGTCACCAGGGTCAGGTCTGGTGTGAGGTGACATTGAACAAGCACAGAGCTGAAGGCTTGACAACTAACACCTTTGGGAGCCTAGAGAACATCCCACATGGGCGGCCTACAGTATATCCAATATAAAGACATACCACAGTTCTCTTTTATAGGTAAAGTGACATGGGGAACTGCCCTGAGGGATAAGTGGTTACTGAACAAAGACTCTAAAGAGTGATATAAAAACTAATAAATGACTTACAGTTAGCAATATGAGATTAAATTCCCTTATGGGTAGCGTTTTAATGTTTCTGACCTTGGTAGAATCAGAATAGACACTGTAGCAGACAGCAAAGCCTGCCCAGCCGTGTCCTCTCATAGATCCAACCCACTGACATGAAAGGATACAACTAATACATACATTTAAAAACGTTAATTTATTCTACAGATCAAAACTCATGCCATCAGCATAATTTGAAAGATACT
>NW_023339807.1:10296355-10298169 GCF_004916995.1 Morone saxatilis | reverse complement strand
CTTTAATTAGCTGCCATATAATTGGTGAAATGTGCTGTAGCTGCTAAATACGCTGTATGCATATGTGTATGTATATAGAGGAATATTATAAGGACAATAAACATCTAAGTAAGGAAGAATGAGGGTTAAGTATCTGAGAGATGACTCATTTAGAGATGTCTGTGTTGAAAAGAAGACTTAAAAAGAGAGGAAGTCCAAGTTCACCCTGGAATTAAGAATAGGGGTGTATGGCCTACACACGCAGACATCCGTTGAAATCCACACACAAACACACCCGCACCCTCACACTAACACACACAACACACACACTGCTCAGGCAAATGTCTCACCCAAGCATCAAGTCAACCCATTCACCCAGCCCCAGCAGTTAAAAACAAAGTTTTCCTGTCCAGTTAAACTCAAGCCTGACCATAATTGAGTCTACACTTTCAAGTGAGTTTATTGAATTCCACTTCACTGCTGGATTTTTATTTTGTTTATTTTGTTTTCTATACTGCTGCATTCAGTTTTATTGTATGTTTTAATGTTTAATACCTTGGAAAGACTGGTGAAATACATGTCATTATGTACCAATATATTTATTTATGTTTTAGTTTAAAGCATCTTGTGATGATATTTACTTCTATCACTGCTGCTGTCATTAATGTGCCATAAAAAGACAATAATGTCTTCTTATCTTGCACATAAATATATGTTATACATCACTAATGGATATAAGGTGTATGGATATGCAACCTGGCAAATTTGATACCATATGAATGCTACTGCCCAGTATGCATGAACACACACATAACAGACAATACACAAAGCTGAGACAGGCATAATGGAGGCTAATATAAAGCTCAGAGTAGATGGTATCACAAAGAAGAAAGTACTGTTATCCAGCCAGAAAAGAGCCCAGAGCTGCTCCTGCTGTTTTTTCTTCTCCTTTATTGTATTGGCAGGAAATGAACCTTTGTTGCTAAGGTGATACTTTGTATCATTTGGGGTCATTTTATTGAATGAACAAAACCCTGGTGCATGCAGTATTCAATAAATAGAAGTGTTATTGGCAGTAATCGTCAAAAATCTTTCAATAACAGTTTACTTCATTCTCGCTTTACCAAATTGTCTATGGATCTCTCCCTTCTTTCTGTATTTCTCTCTGTACAGGCTAAGTCTTTTTTTGTTTGTTGTCCTGCTACAAACCCTACTATTCATAAAATTATATAAAATAGATACAGACAGGTATACAGGGGATAATTGTCGAAATATGGGCTGTATTAAAGAAGAATACCGACTGCCTCTACCTAATATTCGCGCTTGCAGTATCTCTGAGACATGTTTAATCAATTTTGCAAACATTCCTTGATAGTCCAGTCATGTTTTTCGACCCTGAACTACTCATGTTAGTGAAATCGCTAAACCTCTGAATTTACTCCCGAATTTACAAACACAAACTCCTTAAACCCCCGGGTGTATTTGTGTGTGTGTTTGGGTGTGCATATGTATGAATGTGTGTCCATCTTCTCTCCAGTTGAACAGGATGTGGGGGGTCAAAGGAGAGGGTCAAAGGTCAAAGCCTGACTAAATAATTACCAGATACTTTTTGCGACGACAGACACACACACACACACACACACACAATCAAAGACACCGCTACACAACTATATGGGTTGTTATTTTTGAAATGTCTGGACAGTGTCTTCCTCTGTGACCCCCTCAGCCTGTGCACACACCTTCACCTATACACAAACACACACTTGAACATGCTCTCTTTTCCTCCCTGTCTCAATGGCGCTCACCGACCTACCCAACCTCACACACACACACAC
>NW_023339807.1:10292432-10296255 GCF_004916995.1 Morone saxatilis | reverse complement strand
GTCAGTGATTGGATGTTTCAGTGTTTATTATCACTCATACTGACTTAGCTGACTTATCTACTAAAAGTTGTATGTAGGCCTACACTTTCATGATCAAAATATTTTCAGTGGTTACTGAAAAAAAATATCAATGGGATAAACCAACATTACATATCATTTAAATAATTGTTGTTTTTTTTGACTGCTACAATCTTGATTTTCTCACTTTTGAGATTCCAATTCCCTCCTCTTACTGAACATAGTGTATGTTAAAGTACTGTGATGGAAAAATGACCAAATAAAAAATGTTTATCATTATTATTATTATTACTCATTATCATTCTGAAAATAACATATATGCACTTATACAATATTTACAGAAGATGGAGAAAAAAATCATGAACCTCTGTAATCTTTATATCAGTGTGACATCTAAATGTTAGTTTTGGATGCTTTTAGTTTGAAATGTTAGCCTAAAATTGTCTTTTTTTTAAATAGGCTCATACTGTGACACAATGAGATGAGAAAGTTGTAAAAAGCTATATGTATGCAAGTCCTACTGTTTAGGAATATATAATTCTCTATTGATATGCTAAAAAGACATTTGGGATTGGGGTTTTAAAGGCAGATATCCAACAGGGAGTTGTGGGCTAGCGGAGGGTAGCTGCATAATCAGCTCCACCATCAGCCAACTGATGTTCTGCATAATAGAGATGGGATTTCTGGGTATGTGTGTGTGCCGTGTGTGGGGCGGTAGTTGTGGGGGTTCGTCATTTTATCTGCATGGATGTCTACATGTCTGCATGTGTCCTATCTGCATGTATATGCATGTGTGCAGTCTGTGTCTATGTTTCTCTGTGTGCATGTGTGTGTATGTGTTTGTCAGGTGCACTGACCTCTTTCCCCACAGGGAGGACAGTGCTTGTCTCATTAGGAAAGGGAGATTGAGAGAGGGACAGAGAGACAGACAGACAGGGAGGCAGAGAAAGAACAAAAAAAAAAACAGAAAACAGGGAGAAAGAAGTAAAGGGAGCAGCAGTGGAAAGCAGGCACAGAATGTATTAGGGGGGTCCATCCTAATACATTCCTCATCCATTACTACAATGAGCAGGAAGGGCCATGGCAAAGGAGGTCACAAAGTTTCTTAATTCATACCAAAATATACAGCCGCACACACACACACACTCTCCCATTCCCCTCCATGGGGTATATGTCACAATCCAGACTAGGCTGGGGTTTAATTGAATCAAGAGGCAGTGTGTGGGTGTTTGAGGTTTAGGAAATAGGGGGAGAAGGACTGTGGGGGTGGATGGTAAGAGTGCGTGTGTTTATATAGACAGAAAATCTGATTGTCGGGCTACATTTGTGTGTATAAGTGCACCCAGTGCTCTGTCTGTTTTTGTGTATATTGTGGTGCGCATGTGTGCGTGTGTCTGTGTAGAATGTGTGGGTGTACATACATGAGAGTATGGGATTACTTAAACCTTTACAGTCTGTATTGAAATAACACTCTGTAGGAGAAAGAAAAAAGGATTGGGGGCGGGACAGAGGCAGAGATTGAGTGATGGAGAAATGCTCAGTGTATGTAATGCTAATCCCAGAAAAAAATAAATAAAAGAATAGCACTGTAGTACAAAGCGACCACAACAGAGGCCGTAAACCTCAATGAAGCCCACCACCTTATGATCACAGAGTGGTGCGGTTTATCTGGCTGAAGGTTCCTTATGACTTATTAAAGTCATAATCTAAACTCCTCCTGTGTTCATGTTACAGCACTTAGGCCTACACATGCCAAAAAGATGAGGTTCTTTAACCATTTGTGGCACAGATCTGACTTATACTTCCATAGTGTCCCGGTGGCTCAGTGTACTTCCACAAGGCTTTCAAAGCTCTTCTCATATTCCTGTTTAAGTGTTTGGGTTTAGATTTCTGAGCTAGAGACATTCACACTGCCTATTTAGTTACATGCAGATATCATGTCATTTAATCACTGCAAATGCTGTTCATGGACATCTATTACCTCTGAGAAAGTGAGAGATGGATGTTTTGGGGATGAGAGTAAGATCGATGGATATGGAGAGAATAAAATGCAGAGAAACAGCCAAAGGGAAACAGAGCATTACACCGAGAAACAGACAGACAGCAAGGACAGAGATAGAGTGAGAGTCAGAGACAGAAAAAGGAGAGGGAGAGAATTAAAGAAACCACAACAGAAGCCCAAAGCCCACTAAGTCCCCTTCTCCTTATGGTGGTGGGGTGTGGTGTTGGGGATCTGGCACAACTTCCTACAGTACAGGCCCTTTCTAAACATCTCATATATACACACAGTCAGAGACAAAGTCACAGCTAACCACATCACAACGTTTGTGCATATGTGTGCGTGTTCGACTGTGTGTGTGTGTGTGGTAAGCTCAGCTGCTCCCAGGCTCACAGAAAGCATACGCTGCCTGAGCGTGTCAGAGCTGTCGCTTGATCTCATCTGTCTTTTTATTGCCTAATCCCTGTCTATCTTCTCGTTCCTCCCTTCCTCCTTATGAAACCCCCCCCTCCCCTTTCCCCTCTCTGGCCTTCATCTTCTCCCTTCACCCCCAACACCCCTCTCCATCTTTTTCCTTAAGGTTTGAATATAACCTTAGTTGCTCTGCCAACATATGATGCTTTTCCATTCATGCCAATAAAGGTTGTCCTTTTTCCTGCACTCCCACACATTCTGTCATTCTCTCTGGACTTGATAACTGCCTACCTCATTGAACCTTTCAAAGTGTTCCCATTTGCTATAGATGAGTTTCAGATAGTAGCCAACCCACCATATGGGTCATTCATGCGCTATCCCAGTGGGTTGAGTGAGACGATGGTTTGCTCATGAATGTTTCATTGTGGTTTACATAACAGTGGCTCAGCTCTTTGGTAGCACACACTGAATGTATGATTACAAAATGCTGTCTGTTGCCCCTTGCCCTCGTCTTACTCTGTTAGTCTCTCATACATTTTCTGTCCATTTAAATTTGCCTCCTTCGATTACTGTCTCATTTCATGAAAATAAAATCATGCAATCGAGACACATCACCATCACACTGCACCCCCCACTCTCAGTTAACATTTGTGTTGCTAAAGCATTCGCAGAAGGAAATAGTGGATAAATTAAAAGAAAGAAAGTGGCCTTAAGAAAATATGATAATGATAAGAAAAGGATAAACTGCATACTGACAGAGTACATAGCTCTACCAAGGCATAATCTTACATTTGTACATTTGATAAAACTGCAGCAAAGGAAACACTGTAATATACACTGAAGAAGACCTAAATCCTCAAAAAAGAAATACATGCTGTGCATTCAGACAAATTTACACATCCCTTACTGGCTAAAATGAAAAATGGTGAATAAACAGTTATGCTAAAATTCCGACTGGCGGAAATGGTTCTGCTTGAAATTGGTTTGGAAATGGAAACAATGACAAAGAATCTACAGCCACACTAGCGTTTCTGTGAGACTGTACTTAAGCACAAGCTAAATTCTAACATTAGCATGCATGCAGGCTCACAATAAAACTACTAGCATGTCTATGTTTAGCAGGTATGATGTTTACCATCTCACTGTAATTTTGTGTGTTTGCATGCAAACACCAAGTGGAGCTGAGGTTGATGGGAATGTCATTAGTTAGAGCACCTAAGTCATTACAATTCATTCTATTTGCATGAAAAGACATTCACTAAAAGTCAAGAGTATCAACCTCATGGTGAGGAAAAGTCAGGTGTGTTGTCTTTCAGGCATAAATTCTAATGAACTTTTATTTTGAAGAGACTCTTATTTTGAAGGGCCTTTGTCTCGCTGGAAAGTTCCTGG
>NW_023339807.1:10292185-10292332 GCF_004916995.1 Morone saxatilis | reverse complement strand
AGGAGGCTAGCTGGATTTACACAGCTACATTTCAACTGCATGTATTCAACACTGTAAACGCCACAGAGGCAACGTCCTAAGTGAATAATTTCATAGTTACATTCATAAGTTAGTGATAACAAAAATATTATTTACATGAAGAAGGCA
>NW_023339807.1:10255874-10292007 GCF_004916995.1 Morone saxatilis | reverse complement strand
ATAGCTGCAGTGAGGACAACATATCAGGGTTGCCACTAATTGGCTAAAAATGTTCTATCTTCACCAAAAACCAATCCCTAGTTCATTGACTCATCACAAATTTAATTCAAATGTGTTTTGTTATAGAAGGCTCAAAAATTGTGTCAGAAGTAATTAAGAGGTCTAGTTTTCATTCTAGAAGAGTATCTATTCTCCATCCCTGCTTATAATACCAATCTATGCTGTATATACTGTAGCAGCTAAGTGCAGGTTTACAGATGATTTGTCTTCTTTCTGTCTTGCCTAGAGGCAGCAGGAGACAAACTGAGTTTTCTGCCATGACACACTTCTGTGTCCCCCCCAATGGAAAAGGAAGCTTTTCATTTTTTGGCAAGGTTGGGAAGCCTGGAGTAACTTTTTCACAACTTCGGTCATATTTTATTCTTATTGTTTATGGAATGTGCATTGGAAATACTGTATATGTGTTTTCTTTCTCCACCCTATGATGTTGTGGTTGAAGTATACTAGCAGACTGCTCTGGCGCTGGTTTCTGCAGTCACGTATGTATGAGGTGAGGCCTGATGTTGCTTTTAACAGATGAGCTTTTATGTTTTTGCCTGCAATGATTAAAGTAGATATTAATTTTGTCCTCCTTGAGGGCAGCTAGTGGCTCCCTCCAGTCTGTCTGACGTTCAGAATTTAACAAACATCTCAATCAATTCACTGAGTTCAAACTTTCAACACTTCTGTTTCTGAGGGCCAGATTTACGTACATGAAAGCACAGCTCAGATTTCATTCAATTTTCGCACACAATCTGCCTGTAATTAGAGTCTGATTTACTAAGGCAGTAGATAATTACACAATCAGTGACTAGTGCTGCCTTCTAGGCACATTCTGAGAGCAAAGGAGGATCAACTTTTCTACTGTACTATCTGCACCTACCGTGCATATAAACCAAGAAACACAAGTTTTGTGAAACATTTCTGTGTGATAAGTCAGATAAAGGGGTTAATATCTGCTCATAAACATCAAATCATTTATTTTTCTAAGTCATGCAATCCCCAGTGTATGCTTAGTTGGTCTCATTTGACAGACATTAATCCAAATCCAGAGATTCTATAGATGGGGCAGGGTGTCTGCTACTCCATCAGTTGTGGTCCAACACCAGGTCCAAAGGCTTCCATTAGGTTTTAGCTGCAGTGCTAAGTAAAGACACCACTATGTGTGAGTCAGGTCCTCTTTGCCATTGAACCAAGTCCCTCTCACCACCCATAAACGTGAAAATACTTAATGTGTTTCCATGCTGGTTTAAATGCCTATTTCTGCACCACTTGTGGTCCAGCCTCTGTTCCTTCTCCTTTATATGTAGCCACCACTACTGTGTATGAGTCAGGTTCTTTCAGCCATTTACGAACATGGCACTGAGCAGACAGTCATAAATGTCTGCATATGTCTCCACTCTTGCAAATACCTTAGATATCACTCTTTAAACCTCCCTTTAACCTGCCACTGAATATAGTTTGGCTCTAATCATGACATAGGATCATTAAAAGATATTAGCACCCATAAGATAGAAGTAATAATAATCATCTCTTTTATATTCTCTCCCTTTGTGCCATAACATGTGTCACTCTCTGTCTATCTCTCACTTGGACAGTGTCCGACTTACTCTCTGTCTAGGTGTTTGCAGTGGTGATAACTGTGTATGAGTCAGGCTTGCTGGTATGTTTAGTTGATATTTTCTCTCACTATCTGTCAGGTCCTCTCGGCCATTTAGTCGACTGTGAAACTGACAGACGATGCCCATGAATGATGAATGATGACTGGAGGTCTGTCTGGTGCCAACAGAATGCATAATACAGCATAGCTACAGCGATTCCAGTCCTCCGAACCAGACACATGCTGCAGTTACTGTATCATAACATTGGCAGATTTGCCCTCAGCAGAAAAGTGCAACCGCTTAAAGTGGAAGTCCACTGAAAACAGCATTCAGTTCTGTTGTCTCCAGAATCCTAAATGAAGCAGCTTTAGGAAGAGCTGGTTGTTGAGCCCTCAAATATGCTGTATTGTATATTATTATTAATATATATTAATTATATATAATACTGATTATGGATACCTCGAAGGGCATTATCCTATACTATGGTCACTTATAATATATATAATAGTAAAATATTATTAATCATTCATTTATATTTTTATTAATTTTGCTGTAAAAATCCAAAGCTTTTTACAAGCCATAACTCTATTTCCCTGGTAATACCCAAGGGTTTGACTAATAACTGGAACAATCATTATCATCCCATAAGGTTCTTACACAATGTAAAGATTGTTTACTTCTCCAGTAAATAGGACAAACCTTAAATACGACTTAGCAGCGATAGATTTTTCCAGTTCCCACCGCTCATAGAGCCTATTTGGCTTAGCTACGAGCCAGAGAGCTAACGTTATGCTAGCAAGACTCATAACACTATGTATGGTTGACAAATGGTGAATATAATTTGA
Organism: Morone saxatilis; assembly: GCF_004916995.1. Classification (NCBI taxonomy): domain Eukaryota; kingdom Metazoa; phylum Chordata; class Actinopteri; family Moronidae; genus Morone; species Morone saxatilis. The sequence goes on along the minus strand of NW_023339807.1, from coordinate 10,289,522 downwards.
CAGTATGTAATGAATATAAAGATTTTCACGAACAAAACACAAGTACTGATGGCCGCAGCCTGAAATAGCAAGTGTACAACAGCAAATGGGATGTATCGCGTATACAAAGTGTCAGTAAATTCAGACAGTGATCGAGCTTGTGTGTCACAGTCTCCACCCTGTGGTGCTCAGAGGATGAGGCACTGAAGGGCTACACTGTTGTGAGATTTTGTCGATTTTGTTTTCATTCAGTTTATTTATTATATTTATTTCACTGAAACTACTAAGTAGGTGTCCTGTATCAGGAATAAAAGGACACCCTGCAGCCAGTCACAATCGAGTATTCACCCAGACCATGGTTCAACAGCAGAACTCTGAATATTTTAAGTGTGATCATGTCAATAGTAGGCATTTCAAGTTATTTAATTTCTAATGATACAATCAGTAGACAGATATATCACGGCTGATTTTTAAATTAAGCTTGTAGACTTTTTACCCCTTAGACCAGTCTACATAATGTGCTCTTGACTCCTCCTTCACCAGCTGAATGAACTTTTCCATCCTTCATTTCTTGATTTTCAATATAAACTATGAACATGTTTTTCAGTTTACTTTTTATGCAGGCTTTAGGGGGACATTTTGACCTTTCAAAGAAGATGTGGGAGGGCATATGTTTCTGCGTACACTTTGCATGTGTATGTTTTGTGGAGTGGGTGGACAGACACATATACAGCATATAGACATGTAACACGCCTGCATGTCTGTGTTACTGCGTGTGTCTGATTGTGTGGGCTTAGTTTTACCAAGGGAGCATGGGCATGTTCCTATGCCAGTGTCCTATGCATGCATGCATGTGCTGCAGATGCCTAGATGTCTGTGTTTCAGTATAGAAGCATGTGCAGTTATGCTGGTGTGTGTGTGGGTGAGATTGTATGTGTGTGTGTGTCTGTCTGCGTGTCTGTGTGTTCCTACTGTAGTATGTAGGTCACCAATATATTCCTGATGAGGTCTAGTCCTCTGGAGAACTCTACAGATATGAGGGCCTAAATTAGACACTATTATCTATGTGTGTGTGTGTAACTGTGAGAGAGTGAACTAGACACCATTATCAGACAAGAGCCTCACAGGCATGCATGTTCAATTTTGTGCACATGCATGCTTTTACATGTAAAGAGCAGTATCATGTGTTTGTCCTACAGTGTGCGTAGGTGTTAAATTGCATGCTATTTCCAACATAATGTATTATTATGTGTGCCTGTGTGAGTGTGTGTAGGTGTGTGTGTGTGTGTGTGTGTGTGTGACAATGACACACTGGTATCCTCTGACAGGCTAGTTGCCTGTTACCACTGACCTGGGACTGTAAACCTCAGTTTTAACAACTGTTGGCTCAGAAAGCCTGTCCATATTGTTACCAAGCCAAACTGCTAATAAGCCTCAAGCACCACTCCAAGAAAACTATGCAACCATTGGCAGAGCAGTGGCCATGTGTTAAGGTGGTATCCATTGTAGGAAACACATATAACATGTATATGGGTTGTATTTGTAGCATGGAGGATGGAAAAGGCTAATTTCATAATCTAAAATTGTGTTTTGGACTGTCAAACACAAACGATTCCATGTAAACTTTTATTAAGCACTTTTGTAGGGCTACCAGGAAAGAATTAGTTTTTTTTTAGGCATACAGAATTACACATCTCACTTCCTTCATAAAAAAATGTGTCTTTCTGCATAGCTGCTGATCTGGGACAGTTTGTTGAGACATTACATGTAATTCCCCTTCATTTCAGGATGTCTACATTCTACTGTCCGTAAGTCGCAGGGACAATACCACATGCCGTCAATCTGTCAAACCAATTTGGAATTTTGCCGGAGCTCAGCCCAAAAGTTATATTCAACCTGCGAGAGATGAATGGGAGTGAGAATGTCTACCTTTGAAAAGCTTCATGCTTTGACCAAATCATATGCTGTCACTCCTAAGCTTTAGAAGGCCTGCACTTTTCATCAAAGCCCTTGATGGCTACCTTTCACAGCACTGTCGAATACACCCTCAAAAGCTTCCCTCCCTCCTTTCCTCCCTTCCCCTCCCAAATCTCTTTCTTCTTCCCTCCAATGTCGACTACCCCTCTTCCCCGCCTCTCCTTCCTCCTCCCTCAATCCTTCCATTCCCCTTGTCCTTAATCCATCCCTCCCTCCTCAATCAAACCCTCAAATCCCTCCAGGTTTTTTTTTCTGTGTATGTGTGACTTCAGTACTGTCAAGATAGATGAAACAAGAGGAATTCAGATTCATCACAGTCATAACCTGCCATGATAATAATCCACTACTATTCTTCCCATGTGGCGGTATAGGCCGATGTTAGTGGCCTTTTCAGGGTTTATTTGCATATTTGTTTCCCCTTTGTTTCTTTTGATGAATTATTTACTGCGGAGTGAAATGACAGCAGAGATCACTGATGATTGCTGTCGCGGGTGGATGGGTGCCTTTCTCCTCTTTGTAATTATTCCCTTTTTTCCTGATTTTCAATCAAGATTTTCACTCATGTCCCCCGGTGACAACAGGCAAGAAGCAGGAAAAAACACATACATTTTCGCAAAGCAGCTTCCTTTGTTGTTGTAATGATTACGGCGTAGGAAAGAGCAGGAAAAAAGAGCAGAGAAATGAGAGAGTAGAGATCAAATGGAAAAATACTGTATACACAAATGTGCTGTAAGGGCCACCTCCCACACAGACTACAAATGAGTGAAAATACACACACAGATTTTGACCAATCAACTTGATTAGCGTCAGATAAACTAATAATAATAACTGAACAGCATCCTTTCCAGTTAAGTTTGAACACAAAACTGAAATTAGCCTCCAGAAGCTTAAGGTTTGTGCCACATATGTATTTGCACACAAAACAATGTCTTAAGAGTTGTAATCACAGCAACTTGTGTCCACATAAGCGCCTTGATTGTAAACCTCAGAAGCTGTATTCACAGTGCGTACCAGGGATCTACCACACACACACACACACACACACAACACACACTGCCACCCTGTCCCTGTATTGCCCTATCCAGGAATAACAATGCATAATTCATGTCCTGGCGAAGTCTCGTCTGCAGACAAAAGTCAGCGTTTGCATTTATTATTTATTGAAAACAGCTCACATGATGAATCCTTTAACAAACAGAGCTTCCAGTAAGCACTGTACTTATTTCTTCTTCTCTTGCTGTTTGTGTTTTGGCATCGATTTAAGTGGGCTCATTAGCAAAGATGAGGATGTAAGGAGAGGAGAGGAATGGCAAGGGAGAGAGAGCGACAGAGAGGGAGTGAGAAAGGGAGAGTGAAAGAGGAAATGAGGCCAAAGGATAAAGGAATAATTTTTGTAAAGGTAGGAATTAATGAGAGGCTTGTGGATCGCAAGCTAATTAATTTAACAATGAAATGCTTTAGGGACTAAGTTATAACTTTTAGGACTTCATCATATTTATAGAGGGAAAGTTTACTATTGCTACCCAGTGGGTATTTGAAATGACTTAACTGCACTGCAAAACCTGGAGGTAATGGATTTGTGTCAGTGTATAATAATACACTATCCACTGTCACAGTTACAGTTGTTGTGTGGACCATTTGCCTTGTGGTGGGAGGCAATTTATCGTGGAGTTAAAGGAGCATTTGCCTTCCTATATGCTAATGAAGTCATCATTTATTCCAGAGTACTTGCATTTTTTTCTTCTTCTACTCCACCCCTTCACCATCCATCAGTCATCTAAGGCATGAGGTATTATCTTTGCAGAACATTTTATATTCAGTCTTCCCTTAGATGGGTGGTTGTACACATGTACACACCCACACACACACACACAGTCATTTTTGTTAAATCCAAAAAATCAAATCTGGTCTAGCAAAGGGTGAATAATTGATGTGTTATGTTAAAAAAGGAATGAAATAATCATAGCCTGTTGGATGTTGGAGGAACATCAAACCCAGAGTTAGAGCTTGGCAGACTGGGCTGAGCAGAGTAGGGGCCTTATGTATTTGGGACGGCTGCCCTGTGAAATAATAATGAATAGCAAAGAGTTAGTGGATTAGGAGATTTTTGTTCTGCACTGTACCTGACACTTTTTGTGCCCACCCGTGCTTTTTGCAGCATGACCAGGGTACATCTGTCCTGCATTAATACAGCAAAATATTCTGAAAATAGTTTGCTTTGGTGGGCTGGGGAAACATTCCAGCAGGCCAGCAAAAATGGATAAATGGCTGCAGTATGAAATGACACAAGCTTCACAAGAAGTGCTGACCTAATGGGAAGATGAATGCCACTCCACAAGCAATGCATCCCAGTGACAGCTTCCTAAGCAAGTGGGATCTTAGTCATATAAAATTGTTTTCTTATTGAGGTTATCAAGGTGATTTTGATGATAGTCCAAAATAAAAACAATGTGAAAAAGTGAATTTAATCTTTATAAAAATAACTAGAGTAGAGTTTATAATAAACTTAAAATTTACTGTGCTATAAGCTCATGGTGGAGCTTAAATAAATAATATCTGCTTGTTTGCCGCCATAGACAAGTGGGCCTTGTTTTTATGGCTATAAAAGTCAGCCGTAAAGATGTACATTCTGTACATCTCTTAGATGCATGCCCACATACACACACATATAAACCACTATGCATGATCGCTTCAAATGAAAGTGGTTTTATGTTTAGGACCATCTTTAAAGATTGTCCCTATTTGGGATGCAACAACAGTGTATGATAAATACATTCATTCCAAACTCCAGTGAGAGCTATGCAGCCGTGCATCTCTGACCGATATCTTTTCATGATTGTATAAAGGCTGTGTAGTATAGATTTTCCCATTCAGCAGCAGAGGGATATAAATGTTTATTATTATTACTGTTTCCCGGTTGCCATCTGCATTTTACCCCACTAGTTCCAATTTGTGTTTAACGAATGATCTCAGGGAATGAGATGCAGTGGGGTCAAAAGGTACATTTGCTGTCTTTTTCACTATGGGGGATGAAATGAAGATTTTATAGATAATTAGAGATACTGAACATACAAATAAATGACACAGTGTGACTAACATTGTTGGGAGAGGGTGAGGAGGGAGCTTTATTAACGAAAGCCTGTCCCATAAACTGAATTTGTCTGAAAGAAAAAAGGCTGATTGTGAGGTTTTTTTTTTAGAATAAAAAAAAGATTATATTGAGAGAAGGCTTATGACCCCAGATGAGCCCTCTGGAGGGTTGGCTATTGTACAAAAAGACAACATTTGAAATGTGTTATCTGATTCAGTAAAAGATAACATATGAAATATGGTAGGCATGTGTCAAGCTTTACTAAATTTGGAACACCACTGTAAACTCCTGGATGGATTAGAGTTGCAACACTTGCAAATGATGGCATGTTATCTTTGGCTTGACTTGAAATAGTGCGTGACTCAAGAGCTTTTTTTTTATTAATTCACTGTCTCCTCTGTTACAGGCCTCCTTTGCTGTAGTCCACATTGCAAGAAGACCACCTCACAGGGATTTCACCCTTCACCAGGTAACCACAAAGGAAGAAAAGAAGCACATTATCCACATGTACAATCATACCCCCGAACACACACACATGCACACACAAACTTTCTGTACTATACAATGCTGACCACCAGCACTGCAGGAAACACACACTCGCACACACACTGCATATTATCTTTAGGAGGTGTTATACACCAGTGACCACCAACACAGGGTCTCAGTGTTCTCTAATCCGTACTCAGGCTGAATAGACCACTCCATGCAATGGAGGGATTACACTGTCGGATTAATGAGACTTTTAATTTGAGTCATTGTAAGTGCCCTTTATAATAAGAATAGGTGCAGGAAAGAATCCTGCTCCCTCTATATGATATTGTTAAACGTGTTGCCATGTACTCTTTAACTACTGCATTTATTGTAATGACGATTATGTGTGTCCTATTTATACAGAAGCTTTAGAAGACTGGAATTTACAAATATTACTATTACATTTACTACTTTTATTACTATTGCTACCATGTAGAGGAAACAGTGACATGTAAATTCATTCAGCATGTTACCTGTCATTCATTGTACATTTTTAGTTAAAGGTTCTATATGTAAAAACTATAATAACATCAGTGGACGTAAAGTAAACTGCAGTCAGTGTCGTGTTACTTCATCAGTGGCCAAAGGTGACATATATTAGACCGAAGGGACATTTTCCCCTTTTTTTCTTCCAGTTTTGCTTCTTGTAGTCTCAAGTTATGTCAGTCAGTGTCAGTTTTTCCATTAAGAAGATTTCTTCAAAGATTTGCAGCCATTGGTGCTTTGTCTGTGGCACTACCTTCTCCTAGTTCCTTGAAATATTTTTTTTACTTTCTACTACTGTTTTAACAAATTAAACTGAATATCCCATTACAAGCATTATCATACTTTAATTTGCTTAGCCGTCATCAAAGTGAAAACTTTAAGAAAAAAAAACCAAATCCCTTAAGTAAGAATAATGCAAGTGATATATAGTAATATATATTACATGTACACATATACACACAAAAAAGAACCCAAATCCTACATACAGAAGGAGAGAAAGGAAGGGAAGAGGCCAAAAGGCAGGCAGAAAAAAAGGACATAGATTGGCCCAAAGTACATAGCAGCAAAGTGAAGAAAGCTTGATGAATGGATGGATGACTGGATACAGGGAGGGAGTGGAAAGAAGAGAGCTGTTTACCATTTTTGAAGGCAACAATAAAACCATGGATTTAAGTATAAACAAGGGTAAACAAAGGCAGGCTTACAGAATAACATTGGCCTTTTAGTCATTCTTTTCTCCTTCTAGCTTCTTTCTTATCTCCCTGCATCCTTCCAGAAACCTGACAGCTGTTCTGATTGCAGTTCATTCTTTATGTAACAAGTAAACAAGGAGCTGCAAGTAAAAAAAAAAGTAAATTAATGAAATCAAGTTGGATTAATTATATTTTGCACAAGGTCAATGTGGTGCATTATTTCATCTTCCTGGGAAAGAGAATACAACAACCAGATCCCAAAACCTCTGTGGTTGTTGATCCATTTTACTTATTAAAACCACACTGTTGAATTTGCCCTTCAAAACTGGAAAAGCTTTCTGAAAACTGCTGGTTGGAATTTTAATCAATCCCTTTCCTTAAAATTAACATTTTAACTCAACAAACGTCTTAAACAACTAAATGGAATGGAAACAGTGATTATTTCACCCCTATGAATCTGCAAAGGTTGGGATATTATTTGAATTTCATCACTGACATAAAATGACAACACCTGCATCATTCTGCCTTTGGCTCTAGTCCAACCTCATTTTGTCCAAATAGAGAATCACTGCTGAATTTCAAGCTTACATTCATTATCTGGATGCCAAACAATATATCCAAAACTTGCACAAGCAGACCTTGGGATTGTCTGAATGTTTCTAGCCTTATCTTTGAATGTGCATAGTCTATTAGTGCAGATAATCTAAACTGTGTACCACCTAGGATTTGCTTTCCTGGGAAGTTTGATTGTAAACAAGGCAACTGCTGAGTTTCTGCTTCCAAAGGCTCACTTGTGAATAACAACTTCCACCATTGTAATTACTGTGTAAGACAAACAAACATAAACATTGGAAATTGAGGTAAAAGAAAATGAGGTAAATATAACTCTCGGAAAATAACCTAAATGTTAGTTTAGACTTTTGAAGTTTAAGTTTACACTTTCCTTTCTTGACACCCCACTGACTTGTAAGGCATCTATTATATAACTATTATTATTATTTTTTAAATTATGTTTATTATTGTTGACAGCGACCAGCCTCACTTCAGCCCACTGAAGGAGCTATTTACAGCTTTTTATTCTGGCCTTTTTGAATGAGCTGTATGCATCATGCTATATGCATATATTATTATTATCATTATTATCAGAAAAGATATTAGTACACTGATTTCTGAGGCAGTGTTGAGTGTCACATATGAAGTATAACAGGCAGCGCTAGACAAGGGTCTATGCCTTACATAGAAAAAAATATGGATGGGCCCCCAGATAGCTCACCTAGTAGAGCTGCCCGTGTCCTTGCTGCAGTGGTCCAGGGCTCGAATCTGACCTTCAGTCCGCTAATGCATTTCATTGCCCCCCCGCCCCCCTCCCGTCACCATCAATTAAAGGTAATAAAAGCCCCAAAAGAAAAAATGATGATAGGTTTGGCATAGCTGTAAGTCAGTTAATAATTATATTAATCAAGAAAAAAAATATACCCTTTTCAAATTTTTAAGATGTATTGATATTGCTGACCTTGCTCTCACATCAGTGATGCATATTGATGTGGTTAAACAAAGCTGAACAAGATCTTGAATTTCCAATGTACATAACATAACTTTTAATAACATCACTCTGCATCCTCTGCTTGAGCAAACTACAACACATGGGTCCAGTGAGGGTGCAACTTTGATAGAAAGCAAAATGGACAAATTCATGTAAAGCCAAAGAGAAGAAAGAATAAAAATAAATTACATTTCCCAGCTTCACAGCTTTCTAGTCAATCCCTTGCTTAAATGATAAACCTGGACCTTGTTGGTAAACTAAAATGTCTCTGCAGGAATGAGATTGAACAAGAGGTTTTTTTTTTCAGAATATGCATGCTGCAACAAATGTTGTGTGTGAACAGCAAAACTGACTAAAAGAGCCTGTTTTCATGTGGAGATGTACATTTGAATATAGCTGCCAAAATTATAATTTTTTAAGCACCAAACTGGGATGTGCTTCAAAATCAGCAAATTGGGACATCCATGTCGATATGGAGATGCTTTTGGCAAGGAAAATGGCACGCCTCATATATTATGCTAAAAAAATACACATTTGAAAGAGAAATCTGATGCTGTAAGCAGGAAATTGGGGGTAAATTGGCATGTCGTCCCAGCTTTACATTAATTGTGCTCGCGCGATTGTCAGGGCGTTGCAGGGTGACAGACAGATGGGTGAGGGCTGACACATGTTTTTGGAGGAGTTTAAAATTCAAATGCTCCTCATGTGTGAATACAGACACCTGGGGTAATCAACTAGCTGTGTGCACGCAGTGTGAGTGGCGTGCAACGCTGTATTTACCCATAAGCCTCTCTGTCCCTGCCTGTCTTGTTGTCAGGGTCTCTTCCTTGCTCTCTGGTGTCAGGTACACTGTCATGTTTGCTGACTGATTAAGAATCATCCTGGTAGGAAAAAATAAACATACCGCTGCTACATTTTTATAAAAAGAGGTTTAAATTATGGAGGCAAGGTATTTATTTCTGTTTGAGCTCCTGGTACGGCTGATCTCAATGCTATTAAAAATTCATTCTTTGGTAATACCCTCCCACTCGTCCTTCTGCATCTCCCTTCCCGTCTCCTACTGTAGCGCGCTCATTTTCTCAATGGTATCTATGTCTCTTTGTGTCAGATCCCTTCATTTTATTGGCATGGGGTGTGATTCACTGTCTCCCCAGCTCTCTTTGTTCAGTTTGTCTCTCCTTTCATTCTGTGTCTCTTCGTCCCTCGCTCGCTTCTCTCTTCAAAAATCTGGCATGGAATCGAGACAGGAGAGCGCCTGCTGTTTCTCTGACACACTCTTCCTTTCTTAAATCAAAACCAACTGAGGCGAAATCAGGTTATTACCTTAGCTGTGTTTCTTCTCTCTCCGTCTCACCCATTCTTCCATTTTTGCTCAAGGTCTATGAAATTCTACACTTTGAAAAGAAACTGAGGGCAGCCGGTCAGTCAGAAGAATGGGTGCGAGTTGGATTTGACAGGGGATTGCTGCATGAATCAAGCAGAAAAAAATAAATAAATGCTGAAGTGTGAGATGGACGTCTGACCGGGTTTGTGAGTGTGTATGTGACTATGTGTGTGTTTGTGAGCATATGCTTGCCTCTCAGTCTCCCATAAAACATTATGCCCACCCCACACACACACATAGACACACACTCAGTCTCATCAGGTGGTGTGGTGTTGCCTGTCTGGTCTGGTTTGTTGTGGTCAAATATTTGTGATTTTTTTTCACGGCCTTTCATCTGAGGAGAGAAAGCATCGACCACAACGTTTGTCTGTGTGTGATCTTAAAAAAAGGGAGCTGCATACACGGTCAGCAAATGAAACAACTTTTTCACTATAGGGTCGAGATATGGTTGAAGGCAGAGGGAATAGATGGAGAAGTGGACTGGCAGGGAATGAGTGGGGGTGAGATGAGAAATGTCGGATAAACAAACCCAAATAACTTCAAATAACTTCTCTAGGACAGAGAGAGAGAGAGAGAGAGAGAGAGGGAGGTGGGGAGGAAGAGAGGGATGATGAAAAGATGTAGCGGCAAACTGGACCAAACTTTCAGCAAAGGTGAGAGAGCTGGATGGAAAGGAAGAGAAAGTGGTGATTTTTATAGATAGCAAGCTTCAAAAAGTATGCTCCGGAGTGATATATGGATGGGTGGAAAAGGATGAAAGAAGTTATAATAAATAGGACAGGCTGAAGAGTTGAAGGAGAGTACTCCAAAAAAGCAAGGACGGTCAGTAAACAGCATGGAAGAGAGTCAAGTAGACATAAACAACCGCTACTAAAGACGGATGATAAAGATGGAGGAACGGCTGTATCAGTGATGGATGATCAGCGATGATGATGGATGAATTAAAGATTGGAGGAGAAGAGAAAGAGGGAGAGTTGTAAACAAGTCTGAATAACCTCATAACAGAGGCAAATCCACAGGAGGAAGGATGGATGGATGGATGTTAGGCTGTTATACAGAAGATAAAAGAAAGTCAGAATAAAGTAACCTTCTTCGGCAACCTTGAAGAGGAATAGAAAGGTAGAGGAAAAGTAAAAGACTGACAGAGAAATAAGGGAACAGCCCTCAGCAACTTCAGATAATGGAAATCAAGTGAGTGAATAAAAGGTTGAGGTCACAGAGGCAGTATAAAGAAATGATAATGAAGAAATGGAGATTAATAGGGTTGTAAACTAAAGAATATTTGGAAATTGACCTTCAGGTTTTTCAAAAATGCAAATAAAAGAAAGAAATCTTGCGATGCAATAGATATGATCAAACATTTTCAATGAGGCCATTGTATGTTGACACCGTAAAACTCTTTGTATCACTTTTTTGGCAAGAGTTTGAGGGAGTCGAGGGAACGATGTCCGTGTGTTAAAATGTGTGTGTCTGTGTTTCTGTTTTTTTTTGTGTTGCTGCAAGGCCCATTTGACGAGGTCAGAGTAGCACTTTTGTGTGTCTTTGCCCTACCAGCGACAGCTCCAGTATCACAAGACTTGCAGTCCACACAACAGACCTAAGGAACACACTTGACCATTGATCCACAGGAAAGCCAAGAAAAGAAAGCAGGCCAGTACAAATGTCAAATGTCAAACACCCGGCTGAAATAGCTTAATTTAAAAAGCTCAAATCTTTGCAAAAACACATTATTTTTGACGGAAATGTGACTATGATTTATTCAGTTGAGATATATTTGGAACCTTAGTCTTGCATGCTATATGAATGTTCCTTTCCAGTCCAATTCACCTGATATCCCTTTGAACTGCAGGAAACTGGAAAACCTGGTTGGTTAAAAGCTACACAAACTTATGAAAAAAGTGGCAGTTGACCCCGGTCAGGATCATATGCATGACAGTTTTCCTTTGAAGGGACACTGCTAACCACTGAGCCACTGAGCCACCTCCATTATTTCACTCATAGGACAGAATTTGATAGTGGTTTTAACTGTGTTTTTTTACAGGTGTTATAATTTATGCATTCAGGCCAATTAGAGTTAAATACAGATTCCACACTGTTTCATTGCTGATGTTACAGTTATGCTCCCACCTTGAAACAACTCCATTTAAGACTATTTCTAAAACTGTTAAAGAATATTTGTTTAACATATGTGATTTAAAACTCGAACAAATCTTCGTCTGGGACTGATGAATGAAAAGAATTCATGACTTTTCCAAACGACCTCAATTCCCATGGGGTGGAGGGGGCTAAACAAGGCTCTGCTGTATTCTTTCCAGCAGCCTATCCTCTCTCACCTGTGCAAATTACTGTGTGTAAACAGACTGGATCACACTAGCTTCATGTGGTTAGCCACTTCCCTAGCTGGGAAAGGGTCTACTCAGGAGAAATAAGCCATTTCCTGTTCACTGAGCGAAAGATACGCCTAACTGTAACCTACTGTAATTCTTTCCAGGTGGTGGCTAGATTTGATCTTTTTAGAAAACGCAAAGCATAAGCAACAGGGAACATGTTCAGTAATTGAAAGCCCCTTAAACACTTGTTTTCACTTGTTTCATCTCTTTAATATAAACTCTGGGTATGAATAACTAACTGCAATATTTTTGAACACATTTATGCACATAATTCAATAATCCTGTATTAATATGGCACATTTAGAGTCATGTCACACTTAACTTAAATATTCAACTTCACTCAAGTATTTTTGCCTTAAAAATATGTAAGTGTGAGGGCTGAACAGAAATACAAGTGGTAATTTTCTATAAAAAGGAACTGTTGGTAAGTATTGTGTCAGTCCTCTACTTAGCACTTTTCGTGTGTCTCTAAAATAAAAAATGTTTGAAATATGTGCACTCATCCAGCCTCTTCTTAAGATCGTCAAGATCTAAACCAAAATCTGGAAACAGCCTGTCTTTGGTTGGAAACAGATGCTGCTTTACTTTAAGTTGTTAAATATCCTCTTTCAGCAGCCACGATTGCTTATCAGGCTGATCATCTTGGACATTTTATGGGAAAAGACACTATTCTTAATTAGTTGATATCATATCTCTGAAAAAATAAATAGTTTGCTCTGACTTTGTCAAATCATTTGATGTCTTTTTAATAAATGATAAACTCGGGGAAAATCCTGAATGCTACTGATGTCATCTAATCTCCATGACAGCTTATTTTGGAGGCTGACTTCTGCAGTGATACGCATGTTGCACAGTGTAAATGTTCCAACAGGCAAGTCAAAAATACACAGATACAGAGGTTTGAATATAAATATATATATATATATATATATATATATATTTTTTTTTAACAATAATGCAGTAAGTATTCTCAATCAAGTATTTACCACTCATTTAAATAATTAAAGCTGTATCAACATTAAAGGTGTGTTATAGATCAAATTTCCACATGAGCTTCGGCTATAGAATATATGATGTGATGTGATAGTTGTTGATGTTACGTTGCTGTGGATGCGATCATTTTAATAAATCCTATAAACTTTTTTCACCGGTTTAAGAAGTACCACAAGGTCATTTCAACATTACTCTCATTTCTAAGCCTGACCTTGTCAATGCGTTTGTGGTTGTGTGTGTGGTGTAATAAAGGAAGCTATCAGCCAGAGGTGGAGGCTAATCCACAGACCAAACACACAGTAGTTAAGTTTCCATGCCTCACTCCATGCTGTTTGAACATGCACACGCGTACTGTACAAACGCACACATCACACAAACACACACACACACACACACACACACACACAACAACACACACACACACCACACACACACACACACACACACACCACCAATCACACACACATGTCCAAACACATATTGTTTCTTCCTTTTATTTTCCTTTCTTTCTCCGTTCCTGCTGTCTTTAATCTCTTTCACTGGCAGCTGCCTCCTCTCTCTGAATTGCAACATTTTGTCAATTACCATTAAGTTCATTGTTAACCCACTGAGGAAAAGCGAAGTGTGTTCTGTAATACCACAGGAGTTCTGTCATCTTCAGAACAATTACGTCAATTAGCTCACATTTAAATGGTTTCCAGAGAGGAGCACCTAGGCTAATAACAGTCCAATGAAGTGACAACCAACCAATTAATCTCAGTCTAATTGCTCAGTAGGTACAGTCAATCAGTCATAAACTCTCCCTCTCTTTTTTCTCTCTGGCTTTCAGCACACATTCCACTCAGTGGCCTGACTCACCACCTGTCAATCAAATATAAACTCGCCTTTCCACCCCTCTAGAGATGGAGGTGCATTCCATTATGTTGAAATCATGGCCATGCTGCGAGTCAGCATATTTGACTTCTAACATAACACTGAGAAGAACTGTGTTGACAAGAAAAATCACTTTGTAGAGAGGAAAATATGAGACAGTGAGAGGGGGAAGGAAGAAAAAAAAATTGGAGGGGAATAAATGAAAGAATAGGACAAAAACTAGATCGAAATTTGTTTATTTATCAAGCAACTGGATGAATTTGACTCAACAGTGACAAACGCTGACTCTGTTGCCTCGCTGTCATTTAAAAGCTAAATGCATGCCTGCAGCTTAGTTTAATTAACAGAAAGACAAACACCAGCTCACTCTCTGTATGCTGTACACTGATGATAGATTGCTGAATCACTGTGCCACATCTTAGAGACTTTCAACTAATAGTTTCACAAGTTCAAATGTTATGTGTCATGTGAGATTTATAGTAAGTGCAGCTTTCTGCTTCTGGCAATGAATTGTTGCACACGTGTACTGAGAATGCTGTAAAGGACAGGGCTGTACAGTCAGACATCTATGTGCTAATCCAAGAAATACTACTGTTGTGACTTGCAGCAGCAGTAATGGAATATTTAAAGTCCAACATTTTCCACAGTTGACATGTGCATCCTATTTAATGTGAGTTTAGTGAGCTTTACAGCTTTTTGTCATAGTTGAAAAATGCATTGCATTAAGACCGTTTTCAGTGATAGTGAGTGGCTCATAAAGAAATATTCTGTTAAAGAAATATGTTAGTTGAGGTTGTATCAAAAGAACAAGAAGCTTCTTAGCACTCAAGCAAGCAAGTGGGGTTTGACAGATACAACACAGATACTGTCAGAATGGGTTCCCTGCAAGTAATGTTAGTCAATAAAAGGTTATCTTATTCGAGATCTAGATGAGCAAACTGTAAAGTGCCAACAGTAGAATGCATTGCTAATGTCTGGCTTTCCTTTAACTGGAACTAAATGTATCACTGAACAGATCTGAAATAGTATCTCTGAGAATATGTATGTTTTTCATGTTTCAAATGTTTTGTTTTGAATGAATTACTCATTAAAAGTGTAGTTTCTTCAGGAATACAGTTGCACCTTTCATCCTATGTTTTTGGATGAATTCCATCACTGACGGATGTCTCAGTTGCACACATTCCTGTAACTATAAACATACAATTCAAACTGTATATATCATCGCTGACACCTTCACATTAGTCGTTCCCCAGATTCTAAAGGGACAGGTGAGTGTGCATATGGTTCTTTGTCTGTCCTTCCCTGTAAGAACACATTGTGATTGAGCAAAACTCTGAAAAATAGAAAAGCCATTTGGCATCATGAAATGCACTCAACGTACTGCATGTTACCATATAATTATTCTTTTATATATCATGTTTTCGACACATTGTATTTTAGGACTTCAAAGTTTTGCTCACCACATACATCTGTACACTCAATCTCCATGATTTTTTTTGTTGAACTTAAGCCTTAGTCTAAAATTTGGGCATAACAGGTCAATAAATTAATTAATTACTGTGTTAAATTTGACAGCATTTGACACCAAACTGGGGTAGAAGCTGGGATGGCCAAGCATTTTTAGGGGTGACATCTGCCACCCATTGCCACTCCTACAGATCCGCCCCTGCCTTATAGAAAACAAGCTTCACTATAGTTATAAAACTAAGATTCAGTAAATTCCTTCCATTAATATTCCTCCTTGTATCCAAAATCTCAACAATGAAGAAAAAAAAATAATTTTAGTTAGATCACATAATTTACCCCAATAGATATAAAGTTTTAGCTAATATACTGGAGTAGAGAATGGTACAAACATGAGGGGGAGTGGAGAGAGATGTTACGTGACACATATTCTCAGTCGTTAGTTGAAATCCACAGCGTCATGAGTACATGTTATGTGCCTTATGTGGCACCATCACAGACCATGACATGAAATATTGTTTGAAAATATTGTTTTCCCTTACTGATGTTAAATTGTTCCTCAACCAATCTGCTTGTTCCCTTCTTCATTCTGGTTCCCACCACTAATTAGGAATGAGATTTAACTGCTCGATGAATTTAGTGCGGGATCAGAACACACCCAGCCATTATAAAAAACCAAGGGACCCATAATGTGGTGTGGGCTTGGCCACTAAAACTATGGGGTGGAGAGACAGGAGAGGAGGGGGGAAGCTGGTAACTGTTTCTCTTGAGTGCTCTTTGAATTGTTGGCTGTGCCCTTTCTCGCCTTTGGCCTGTCATGAGAGATTTCTCTCCCCCCGTTTCTGAAATTGTTTTCTGTTTGTTTCCTCTGGTCTCCGACTCTTTTTCCCGATGTGTCTCTGTTTCTCTCTTGTTCCTGAGTCTCACCTCCTGCTCTCACACACACACACCTCCCCTCTCTCCCTCCCACACACTCTCTCGCCACAATAAGACCTAATATGAACTTTTGACAGGAGCTGGGATCTTTGTTTAATTGCCAGTGTTACTGTTAATGCTCTCATAAATCTTATGCTGTAATGCCTTTGAAACGCCTTCTGCGCCTTGCAGTCACACACAATCTCTTTCTCACATTCCCCCACTTTCTCTCACTTTAATTCACGTACACCCAAACACATGCACAATCGCATGCACAGATGTGATGTGTGAGAATGAGGGCTTTGAGGTTGTTTGTGCTCGCATCAGACACAGCAGCTCCAGTGTTTGTTTGCAATTTCCACTGGCTCCGGTCCACTCCACCAAACCCATGGGAATTTGTGGATCAGCATCTTCTCAAAAAGCTCCTGGGCGTCGCAGTGTATAACTGAGCAAAGAAAGAGTGCAATGAGTGCAGTGAGGTCGTTATATTTATGTGGTATTTCTGATCTATTCTGTATAGCATAGTTTATAGTGAAGGGTGACAGGGGGAGAAAACGAGAGGTGGACAATAGTAGTTTCTGAGTGTATTCATTTAATCCTTGGATTTTTTTTTGATGATTGGAGGATGTATTGGCAGATATGTAATATAATATGGATAACTATGTTTTCATTTTTTTTATAATCACATAGGATCATATAGAAATCATTATGTTTTTGTTACCTGTTAACTTTTATATCTACTAACACTGTGGGTCGTCTTCCATGGAGTCTGCCATGTTGAACCACTACGTTTCTACAGTAGCCCAGAAGGGACAAACCAAACACTGGCTCTTGCTATGGGTGTTTATGTCTTTTGCAGCCACCATAGTTTCTCCTTCACGGATTGGAAGGGAAGGATGACGGAGTTGCAATCTGCAACCTCACCGCTAGATGCCACTAATTTGTAATACACACTGGACCTTTAAGCAGAAGAGTAAATAATATGTCATAAGGCAGTAAGATTGATCCTGCAGAAAGTTTGATAAAATACATCAAGTATGACTCACTTTCTTGCCATGCATTTAATCAACCTAAATAGTAATAATAAAACTAATATATTCAAACAGGCTGAGCTGTAGTTTTATATAATTGCTGTTACATATGTAATATGTTTGCTGTTGGGTTTTGCACTCTGTATCAGTTCAGCTCCCATGATAATATTTAGAATATTGCCTGCAGGGATATATTTGTAATCAGCATATAAAACTACAGTATATAAATACCTTATTAGGGGAGTCAGACACTGCATTTCATTGCTCACTCAGTTGTTGTAGCTTTGCTCTGAGTCGTAGATGTCCAAACTGGAGGTTAGTGCACATTTATCCCCATACCAGGAAGTATAGTTCACTGATATTCTTACTGCAGTGTGACACATTTTAGTACAAAACAGCAACACTGTGTGTGACACCACAGCAGTCTGGTTATAAGAGGTGAAGCACTTAAGGTCAGTGTTGTCACTCAGTCCGCTCATACACACTCCCCCACTTTACCAAAATGCTGCACCAGCACCTAGTACAGTAGGAAGCAAAAAACACTTGCAAAGTGTGATTGGCCTAAAATGGAATATTACTGTTGCCTGTGCACAGTGACCATTTTTTCATCATAGGCCAGGTACACTCTATGAATGGACTTTTCAAGCAAACATATACACAAACCTATAAGAAGACTCATAAAGTCCTAGCATTATATCAGACAACCAGTTCAAAGAGGATATCAATCTTCATCCTGTGGTACATGTAGTTGTTGTTCATAACCTGTTGTCAGAGATCTGAAGCTGTGCAGGTAACAAGAGAATAATAAGCACAGTTATTGTTTCTTCTAGGTGTGGCAAGTCAGAGGGGAAAATCACCTGGTCTAGACAGAACTGTACATTTCTCTTTGTTGTCTATTACAGTTTACAGTTCCTGTCTGTCTTTGGACATCTCTCTGTTTCCATCTCTCTTTCTTTCTGTCTGCAGTCCTGATGTTTTTTTTCTCGTATTGTCTCTCTGTCTCTGTGCTCCTACAGCTGATTACATGAATAATTTACAGCATGTAAATCCTCAGCAGCTGCTCGCTGTTTGCTGTTTGCCCTCCTTGTTCCCCTCGCTTTTTTCTTTCTGGTTACTGGTTAACATGGGCAAATTTTTCTCAGCCTTGTCACCTCTCCTTGCTTTTCTCTCTTCCTTTTTATGTGCCGGGGGTTAAGTTCTTCTCTTCTTTCTGTCTCCTCTCATTCTCTCTTTCTCTCTAATTACACAGCTCTCAGTTGAAGTTTACACTCATCTGAGTTTACAGTTGTTTGTTTGGCTGTATGTGGATATGTGTCTTTCACTGTGTGTTTGTTCGTGTAGATACACACAGTTACTATATGATTTCCGATCCTTACAATCAAGACACTTAAGTGGACTCAAAACTCACTGTGATTAAAGTTCTTCAGCAGCTGTCCCTAATGTAGCACTGGGAAGGTTTCCTTCTGTCACTCAAGGCTTACAGTAAAATGGATCTCAAACTGTGCTGTCAAATTAGTTTTTTTCTATTCTTCTTTGGTCGCTTCAATCAAGTCCCTAGGTTTGACTCCAAGCATATTTTTTCATGTACATGTGAAGTAATTTCATGTTGAAAAGAAAGAAAAAATTAGTGGTTCCAGACAAGAAAATCTATCAAAAAATAGCATGAGGCTAATTCAAGGAAGAATGAGACAACGAAAGGGAAGCATTACCTTTGGCTCTGTTAAATAATTTCTTTTCCACCATTCAGCTTCCATTGTTCGAAGCCAGGGCCGATCTCTCCAATATTACTGCTAATCTAACTTCAAAGGGTTGCAGTCATGTTAAAGCACTTTTTAATTGTGATAAGGAATATGCTTTCATGCCTAAACCCTTCTCCTCTGTTCGTCTGGACAGAACCCATAAATATTGAGTCCTTTTTTTCATTGGCAATTAAAATTTGAATTGGTCACATTTTTCACTGTCAGCCATTTTTTTGCACATAAAGACATGTGTGGGCCACACACACACACACACCCATACACACATACATACAGACAGACACGTGTGATGCCAGACACTGACATGCAGAAACACATGCTGTATACATAATGTTATTAACACTTAAATCAAAAACCTTTCTTGATGTCCTTTGAACTTAAAATAAACTAAACTAAACCTGAAAGTGCTCAAAGGCTTTGCTGGCTTTGCTTTTCTGGCAGGGCTGATGATTCACCACAGGGTTCCCTGTTTTTCCTGTGACACATGAGATACAGGCTGCGCTGTATTGTCCAGAGATAACACAATAAGATGATTCTTGAGTGAATCACTGAATCACTCTAGTGCTTTTGACACGGAACATTCTTGAAGCTTTGATATGTACACAGTATTTTAGGGCAGTGGAGCAGAAAGATGTAATTCCGTTGTGACAAAATCAATTTGGATAACAGTGAATTGTACAGAACGAAAGGGACATGAAAATGTAATATTGGTTGTAGCTGTTGGGTAAATTGCCCACATTCTCTTAAGCTGTTTTAAACCTAGAGTCTAAGCTTTCAATTTTCTTCACAAATGAGAGGAATAAGAACAAGAAGAATAAAATGAAGTCTAAAAGAAGGGTATGCTGCCAAATTGAGAAGATCCGTTTTATCTTATGTGTATGTATTAGCCTAGTATAGAACAAAGACAAGCAAAAGGAAATTTAAGCCTAGCTCTTTCAATTGTGGAAAAATACACTTACTCTAACAAGTTACAGGTTATAAAATATATTCAGGGGACACTGAGTTCAGTATGAATAGATCCTGAGTCTGAAGAATGAACTGATACTGCGAATGCATACATAACCAAGCAGTTTTTTTCAGTTATGTGCATATATTGCAAGTTCGCTCATTGGCTTATTCCGACGGCAGTTATGAGATGACAGTCATATTTGACAAAACCATCAGGACCGTAATTTTACTACATGATGTGTGCGTGAGGCTAAAAGCTTGGTCAGCGGATCCCCCTTTTAAAGGCTCATCAATTCAACAGAGAAAAAGTCTTCCAGTGACATAGAGCGTTACTGACACTGCAGTAAGACTGACAGCTTGAGCTTTCACTGCAGCAGCCCTCACACTTCACCACAGCACAACTTTGTAGTGCAGTCAGTCAGGATTTTAGACATACTGCAAATTGTTCAAACTGAGTTTCTCACTGACAACACTTGGAGGGGGATTTGTTTCTAAGTTTGGAGAATAAACTATTAGTGACGCTGAAGGAATAGAAGAAGCTTGACTTCGGTTCGTTCCTCCTCACCTGAGCTCACTACAGCGTGCCTTTAACACTGCAGTCAGTCTGGGTATTGAGTTTTGGCTGACATGGCTGGGTTGTCTCACTGCCTGTTTAGCAGGATGAGCCAAGCATGTGCATGTGTGGCTGTGTGTGTGTAGGTGTGTGTCTTTATGTGCATGTCTGTGCCTGAATTTCTGCAGGATTTGTGTGCATGTGTTTGAATGCATGACTGTGTGTGTGTGTGCGTGGTGTGGTGTTGTGTGTGTGTGTGTGCCCCTATGTGCCTGCATGACCTGATTGTGTATCTACAGTACATAACCTCCTGTGCAGTGCAGTGAGCGAGGGTTGTGAACCTTGGTGGGGTTTTTTTGGGTTGTTTTGCAGCGTGGCCTCATTACCCAGGTGTTTACCTCCAACCACAGGAAGCGCTTGTCAGTGACGACTGTCTGCTGGCAAACATCGCCTGAGGCAAAGAAAGGCAGGGAGGGAGGAAGTGAGAGAGAGGGAGAGAGACAGAGGGAGGTGGAATCATGGAAACACAGCTTTTCAATTTTGTAGACAGCCTTGTCTGTCTGTCTGTCTGTCGTCTGTTCTGTCTGTCGTCTGTCTGTCTATCTTTATCTATCTTCTATCTAATCTATTCTATCTATTAGTGCCTAATCTATTATCCTTCTATGCTATCTATCTTATCTATTAATCTATCTATCTATCTATCTACGCTTGTGTCTATGTGCAGCACATTCATGCGTCCATGCCTCTGTGTGTGTTTCCTTTTCCAAAAAGTGTGTGTCTGTGGGGTTATGCCAGTCAAACCCTTACTGGCAGGTCAGTGGGTTCCTCCACTCCTTCAACAGTGGAGGGAGGGAGGGAGGGAGGGAGGGGAGGAGAGGAGACATACAAGCTGTTGACAGGGATTTATGAGCCGATAGTGTCAGACTGCAAGCACAACAACAGTCTCCCTGTCTCTGCCTGTCTGCTCATAGAGGGAGAGAAAGACACTGACAGAAAGAATGGAAGGGGGGCGAGGGGGAAGAGAAAGTGAGGCAGCAAAATGAGTTGAAAAAGAAAGAGGAGAATAAGTGAGTGAAAAATAGAAGGTTGAGGCAGACAGTTAGTGAGGGGAAGAGGCAGGATTGGGATGTAATTTAATTTGTTTAGGTGTTTCTTCTGGCACAATGCTTCTTTTTTCCCCCTTCACACACCTTCTTTTTCTCTCGTCTTTTCACTTCAACATCGTCATTGTGCGAGCTGACTGGGTTGTTGTGTTGATTGGCGACCGCTTTTGTTTTTGTTTGTTTAGACTCATGTTAGTAAGAAACCATGTGTTCATGTTTTCAAATAAACCAAAGACCTTTTTTGGTCTCGCACGAGCACAGAGATGATAAAAAAGGACTAAGATGACCATGCACGCATATTCTGGACAATAAAATTCCCTCTGCCATATTGTTGCGTTGCATTAAGATTTCCCAAAAAAGCTGGGGATTACATGTTTGATAAGGCTATTACAGTGAACATGGGGCAATTGTTCATTCTTAATGACTGTACAAGAATAAACAAGCTATTGATAAATTTTAGCACATTAGACAATCGTTCTTTGTGTCTGTGTGTGTTCATCTGTGTGTGTGTGTGTGAGAGAGTTGTTAGATTTGTCATGGTGAGTCACGAGTGGAATGTTCAGTGTTGTCGGACTGTCTGACATAGAGATACAGTCTGGTGGGTCATTTTGTCTAATTTCTGTCCTAAGCATAAAACCATAATATCTGAATCTATTTTGGTTTGATGACTTCCATGATACATCCTCTTTTACGAGCTAATTTGGCCATGGGTGCTTTTCAGAAGTTGTATTATTTGTAGTTGTATAGCTTTTGTTTCCCTCAGTAGATTAATTGAGTTTGCTGAACTCAGCCATTATAAGTTCCATCCTTTTTATAAAAAAAACACTTGCTCACACCAACATTAAGCTTTACTCAGCTATATTGTAAATGAGGTCTCTACCTCATTGTGTTTCCAAGTTAAAATAATGGTTAAAAAATAAAAAGGCAATGTGTCAAAGATACAATTCTGCTGTGATATACTGTTCATAAGTTACTGATTTGTATTCACATCCACTTGCACTCGAAACATGGAATTTATAAGTAGTATGTGTAAACCTCTGTTCTCAGTTGTCCCTTGTATGTTCTCAAGTCTAAAAGCATACTGTACATATAGACATCCAGCCTCACTGACAAGACACTGGCTTTCAATTGTGGATATTGTATAATAGCGCCTAAAATACCATGCCCTGTTAAATGTTATGATTGTCATAATAACAGTGATCCAGATGTGAAGTCTGCCAGACTGACATGTTGGGAGACAGACAGCCTGACAGTGTGAAGCACACATAACCCCTGAAGATAATATAGACTACTAGTGATTTATATGTCAGTTCCTGTTTAATGATATAGTATTAAAGAGTTGTGATTTACGAGGCCGTTTTCATTTCGCATAGACACTCAGATTCAGAGCTAGGGTTTAACTTACACTCTCCAACATGCTGAGTAATGATCCCATGTTGAGTTTCCCAGAGGAGCAAACGTCATTATATTTTTCAGAACTCCTCTCTATAGATACTGTAATGGTAAAAGCCTTTTGTTTAGCCCAAATGCAATGCAAGTAAACGTGCACTAATTGGTAGGCTATTTGTACAGTGAAGGCAACATGAGGGACCCTCAGACCCTGAGCTGCAGATCCCCTACAGGCAAAGCTCGTCCTCTGGTTAAGGTTTTCAGTCCCTGAGCAACAGTGCAGGACTGGCAGTTGGTTGTTTGTTGTTTGTCAGTTCAATCACCTTCACATGGGGTGTAAAGAGCAGCACAACTACTAGCGACCTCTAGAGTCTTTTAGAGTCTGTGTTTATTATTTTATAGAGATAATAGGTCTGATTAAACTTTTATTCTTTGGTATTTTGCAAACATTTTAATGTGTTCATATGTACATGCACTCATCCTTATATATGTGCTCTCTTTTTATGTGTTTATAATGCAGATCTGCAAAGAAGCCTGCATGAAAACGAAGAAGAAAGAAGAAAAGAGCTTGATGGCATTAAGGGAGCACATTCACCTCTTATGAGTATGAGTGTTAAATTATGTGTTTAAGCTAAAAGCTCATTGTTCATCGTCTCCGTTGTCATGTAACTTCTTCAACTGTAACTTAAGCATTTAACTTTATAGCAACATCTGCTTCAGAGTCTAAATTAGAAGTTTAGGATGCACAATCACCAAGGGTTCTCAAGTGTTACTTTTCACAGGGTATCACTGACTTTATAGAAGTTAGAAAATCATTATGCACTGATGTTATTTTGTATGTGTTATATGGTGAGAATACTCTTGCTGGAAAGTTTTGCTTATGTTTTTCAAAACAATGAGTCTGTATAAAGCTCTGTAATAATGACAACCACTGTGTTTTACTATATGTGTGAATGATGTGAAAAAGCCTTTTCTTGTTAACATTCTCTGACATGAAAAAGAGCTGTTTATTTGGTGTCCACATTTTGTTCCACACTACTGTACATGGGACATAGCCTTTTTCTTTAATGCTTTTCATGTATTTAGATTTGAGAGAGCATGTGGTCAGAACAATGTACTCATCTAAAGATTCACAGAGTTACACAGCTTTGATAGCCCTAGTGTATCTAGAATAACATATTCATGTATATGTACCGCATCTGTTAAGAAGTAATGATCCCAATTTGGTCACAGGGGAACAAAGACAACATTAAGGACATGTACTCATACAATATGCAACGCTCTGTGGAGAAATGTTGCCAGATTGTGCTCTCATGTGACAATATATGCACAGCGTTTCACTTTTTTCATGGTAACATAGATTATTAATGAATATTTTATTTTTCTGTGAGAAATCTAGGTAATATAATGTTGAATAAAGAATATTAATGGGTACTCAACATGCTTGTGAAAACACTTGTCATATGAGCCTCTACCAGCAGTGTAGGCACAGTGCAGTGTACCTCTTTTTTTGCAACATCAAGAGAAGGAGAGAATTACTTTTTCTTCCACACCTGTGCTTTAAAGCCCTTTAAGTAGCTTTGGATTGAGTGGCTTGCTGTCAGGCGCTGTGGTAATGATGGCGCTGACTTGAGATGTAAAATGTCTTACTTCTACCCACCATGTCTGACTTTTGCTCTCAAAAAAGCTGTGCGTCATAGATACAACAGTGTTTTAAATTATAAAGAAATTACTTCTAAAGCCTCCTTTTACAAAATGTTTGCAGTTCACTTACACTGTTTGTCTTCATAAGTGCAGTTTGACCTGTAATGATAAAGATCATTCTTCAACAGTAATAATACAATCCACACAGACTTTATATATTGATTTTCTTTTTTTATTAAATATCATATATTTCCATTACAAAATTCACCATTTGAAGCATCTTATTGACCGTATTTGCCCTTCCAGAAGTCCATTTGTTTACCTATTTCTTAAAGTCTTTTAAATCCAACAAAATAGATATTGTTTTTGTTTTCATGATTTGACAAAAAAAAAAAAGACTTAGAGTCTTACAGCTATGCTAGAAGCTATGTGGGGCTAGGCATGCTGCTTTTAAGATAAATGCTATCATTAGCATGCTAGCATGCTAACATATGGCAATACTAAAATGGAATTTTATGATGTTAGCCATCTTAGTTTGGTGTGTTAGCATATATAAAACCTGTCATATATAATTAGTCATGTAAGACAGTTTGTAACATATTTTTAGCAAACTCAAGAAGAAAAAAAATCCAAAATACCGGAGCTGGGTTAGTCCTATTACACCCCTGCAATGAACAGTATTGAGGCCTCCCTATCTGCCTCCCTCCATCTTTGTCTGTGGTTACTAACCCCAGCTACAGTGGTCAGACATGGGCCCCCTATGTTTTCCATGGACAGTTTATCACACTTCCTTTCCCTGCTCTGGGCCCCCAGTCAGTCTGCCAGACAGGAAAATCATAGACTTTGAGACATACCATTACTGTGCAAATGGTATATTGCACTGTACAGCATGCTGATGATATATAACCTTAAAGTCTCACAAGTAAATACAAAACAGGATGGAGGTCTGAGTTGAGTTCACAGCCTTCACACGTGAACATAAATGTTTGAATTACACATTGGATTGATTGAAAGTTAGTCGAAAATGATCCTATATGTACTGATTGGTATGGAATTGAATAGAAAGCAAAATGATTTGACTTGAATGTCTGTGAATGCTATTTCATTGATCAAGTGTATGAAGTTCATTAAATAAAGTATTTAATAAATCTTTTGAGATTCAGTTGATTTCACTGACATTGTGTGGTATGGATCTTAATGTCAGGTAAAATAATTGTATTTTTTTCAAACGCAGTTTGTCAAATTTTTTGTCAGTCTAGCCTGGCTTGATAGTCATTCTATCAAACACTGAGAAACAGATTTCCTAAAGGGAACAAAGCCTGAAACACAACCACTTCTGCCTTCAACTCTGTCCAACATCTGGCCTTATTCCTGCAAGCTGCTATCTGGATCATGAATTGTGTGTAAAACAAAGAAATCAGATGGAAGAAAAATAAAAAAAGGAACATCATTTTTTAGACATGTTTAATAGCATTCACTCTGTAATGTGAACATAGGCCTTGTTATAAAGAAGCCCTCCTTGTTTCTGATTTATTAATGATATTTGGTAAAGTAGTACATGTGATGTAGAATACTCAGTTCCAATGAAGTAGTAAACATGTGCCTGACATTTAGAACTTAATAATAAACTAACTTAAAGTAGGTCAAACTACAAGTTATAGTCTATATGTTTCCTTTAACTTTTGTTCTGTCGTAAAAGAAAAAGAGCACCATCTCTTCTGAAACTGAACTCTAAGGAAGAAGACATTTTAATACCCGATTCCATTTTTGAACTTGTGAATTTAAAAAAAAACATAGTTATGAAAAACATTATCACCACTAGTGCATACCTGCCATCCTTCTGCTCTTCACTGTCCATTTACCCCCTGCTTTTCAAGTCCAGGTAGAGGCTCTTTCCTGTGGAAAACAACATACAACAATAGGCTAATTTGACACTGGCACAAAAGTTTAGACAGGGCCTCTCAAGCCATTAGACAGTGAAAGCAAAATAAGGCTTTCTGGTTTCTATTTTTCAACTTTCAGCTGGAAGTCATTAGATTAATGACATCAATTTTAGCACTTCACTAGTAACTTACCTGAAAATGCACTTTTTTTGGTTTACCTCCCATGTGTAACAGGCTTATTTGCAAGGTTAAATACAAACTTTAATTTTACAAGCAAAATTAAATGGCTTGATGATTACTTGCACTTATTTTGCTCAACATATACCTTGGAGAAGGGCAAAGGGGAAAGGGAATAATTAGTGGGTCAATTAAGCAAAAAATATTATTATCATAGCTGTCCATAGTTGTGTATGATACCTGTTACCTATCTCTTTAATTAATTGGCCTCAGGCTTAATTGGACATTACACTGTGAAATATGAGACACACATTATCTTCCACTTGACAACAATGGCTCCTATTTTGTTTTCCCTCCTATGTACCTCAGCCAGGATGTGTATGAGCCTGCCAGCCGTTAACCCCCACAGAGGAAGTGTGCAGGAAATGAGATCAGCGTTAAAGAGAGGTAACGCCTGAGCCACTGACACCAGACCAATAACTGTCACTCACTGCACCTGATACTGAGATACTAAAAATGCAGCAAATAACAGGAAGGTCAGGGTATAATAGACAAATGTAATACACCAGTAGCAAGAGAAGAGCATATAATAGGGAAGCAAATGGAAATTAAACAAAGAAAAAAGAATAGAACAGCTTAAAATAGAGACAACACAAAAAAACATCAAATACAGCACAAAAGAACATAGAAAAGTGACAAAAGAAAGCAAAAAATTCATCACAACTTTTACCATCACTCCGTCTCAAAGAAGAGTTGTGTTTAAAAAAACTGTCAAAAGTTAAAAATATCTGTAAAGGGGTTGAGGTTGAATTCTGGTACTGTGTACATAAATGTAACAGCATGTATACATTGTTGATGCCCTGCTATAAAATAGAATAGAATAGAATAGATTAGAAAAATGACAGAAACAAACAATCTAGACTGAGGCATTTCAGACAAGACCAAACAAGAACAAAACAACTCAGCCCTGTGTAGAAGAAAGCACGTTCAGTACAGCATGCAGTGTGAGTGGAGATTAAAGACAATACAAGAAAAGCACCACCCAAACTAACTATCAGAGATAGTCTGTTTGAAAAAAAAAATGTTTTTTCAATAGCTAAAAATACCACCAGGGTTGGGCTTAATTCAGTGGCTGTGTATGTGAAACTGTCACTATGCCCTGCACACATTCTTTTTACCATGATGAAAGACACAGTGTGTAACTTCCCTAAATAAACCAGGCCTGACAGCAATGCGTGCATGTGTGTGTTGTATATGCATATGTGTACCTCAGCATGCACACAAACAGCTGAAGTTTTCTCTAAGATTGAAAAAGAAAACATGTTGTTTTTTTGTATTTATTGAGATAGGAGGCAAGATGAATGATGAAACATTTACAGTGTCAGCTATCACCTACACCCAAGAACAAGAGCTTTTTGATAAAATACATAGATACAAGCACAACCGTTGTTTCTGAGGCAAAATACAGAACTTCAGTAGGCAGAAAACATGCTTGTTATTCTGGGTTTATGTTTTATTTGATATGAGTGATTTGTGCTTGTAGAAACTCTTGTATATTTTGTGCCAGATGTTTTAAGACCTCAGAACAGAGTCCACTGACACTGCCCCACCAAGTAAATGTATCTTGAATTCTGCAGTTGCCAGTGACATTTTCATTTATTTGTGTGCCTCGGCTCCCCTGTCAGGTGACTTGAACTGCTCACTCATGATCTCGCTACTTGACATGTATGTGACACAGGTATACACCTTTATTATGCTGTTGCAGCATTTGCGGTGCTTTTACACACGTGAATATAAACATGAATAAAATATGACAGGTGTGTAATGTGTGCACGGCTCTCCCTTATGTTTACTTATGCAAAACATAATGAGGTCTGAAAAACACGGGCAAATGTTTAAATGTTTCTCTCTCTCAGCAGATGTGACTCTTTGTCAACATAAAATAGGAAGACAATATCCCAATAATGAACTGAAAAATGGTCAAATCCATGACAATACATTAAGAATAATATAACAAAAAATAACTTGTCATTACTGTGAACTGTTGACTTCTAATGTCCCAGAATAATAATTAATGTATGATGTTGTTAGTCTTTGTATCACATTATCTGATTCAGTGAATGGCTGATGAAATGGGTAAATATATGAACAAATAAATGAATAAGTAATGAAATGATTAATCATTTAATTAGTTAAACAAACCAAGCACGTGCCAGAGACTGACAAAGCCTCATCGCCATATTTGCATAATCAGACTTACTTACAGAAAGTGTTTTCAGAGAATTTTAACCACAAAACTACACATATTTATACAATTATATATTTTAAAATATTTTAAAAAATTATATTTTAAAATATATAATATATATCAGACATAGCAGAATTACATTTTACATACATTATGAACATGAAGATGTTCCAAACCAAGCTGTATATATATAATATAATCAACCCAAAAATGAACGGCCATGTGTGAGTGTAAAGTGTAACTCTTTGGCACAAATTGATAAATGCAAAAAGTGGCCCATTTGCTTTGATTATAAAGCAGTTGTTTTAATCAACTTTAAATGCAAGATCTAAGTGTCGTTTACACTGCATACTCTGCTGTTTCATTTGTTCTAGGAAACAAGGGCAAACTAATTTAGCAAAAACACAGTCGGCTGGCTGATGCAACACAGTGAAATTTGAGGAGCATTCATGCACAATAAACCACTTCTGTCATACCACCTATTGAGCTGTGCATGTGTGTGTCTGTGTTTGTGCATGTGCTCAAATCGATGTCAGTATTTTGTGCACTGTACATGTATGGGTGTCTGTGTGTGTACATGCCATTGATGTACACAAGAAATAGATGATTCCTCTGTTATTCACTCCTACAGCGCAGCCTGAAGGCAATTTTCATCACTACCTCTGTGTTGTTGCAGGTACCTATTGTAGCCCATTCCTGCCACAATGCTGAATTTTTGGATTGGAGAGTTAAAATCCTGTAAATCACCCCACTTAGATGAAGTCATGTAATTCAAAGTCAAGCCCATAATCAGTCTGTGTAGTTTAGTGCCACTGCTGTGGCTCAGTTTTCACTGTTTCTAAGTGAAAAGCTTCACTGCTATTAGATGATTGCACTGCTGTGGGGGATTTTAGCCCACTGGTCACCCAGTGTGTGACAAGAAGACTGGCACCAAAATCACCCCTCTGTTTCCAGGAGATTGATTTGTTCACTGTGAACACTAACCAGAATAGAGAATAAAATGGCAATTTTATCAGCACTGTTGAAATGCCCCTCTGGGTGTCTTGCTATATTCATCTACACTATTTCTTAATGAAACAAAACTGAAAACAGGAGAATGTCATAGCTATAGGGTAGGAGAAAGGTTAAAAACTAGTACATAGTCTGCACCTGATCAGTACTGCCAAAATGTCCTGAGAGCAGGGGAAACCAGATCATACAGTAGCCAAGTCAGTTTGTCTGAGCAATCGTAATGTTGCACATTATATGCCATTTGTCACTCTAACATATACATGCAGTTAGTCTTTTGCTTAGCTGAATCTCCTTCTCATTCATGTATCCCCCTATCTTATCTTATCTTAATATTTCAGACTAATTCAATAAATCAATCCAATCAAAAGTATTTGGGAGTTGATAACCATTAATGCAGTTCAAATGCAACACTTTACTGCATTTTACTTTTTCTAAGTACACATAATTTTTTGTTTTTTTTGGTTATTTGGGGTTTGTTTGCAGTGCTCTCTCAGTACACTCTGAAGTGTCTTATTTGGCTTCCTGGAGCTCAATGCAAACTTTTAACCCTCTTTAGCTCATTGGTCTTCCCATTTCCACCAGTTTCCTCAATCAAGTCAGAGATTTTCACTTCAGCAGAAAACTAACAGAATATATAGGCCTCTGATTTGGTACAATGTGCCTGCGGTGTGCATTCACTCAGGTAATACCGACATCTGTTGTTTGAATTGTACATTACAATTGTGTAATACTATTATATATACTAATATAATATATTATATATACCTCTGTGTAATGAAAATTCATCTGACACTGATAGTTTGACCTGTACATTCTTGTGCAAAGACATTTGTGACAGTTACAGACAAAATAGACAAACAGACAAACAAAAGCAAATATCTTTCCTGTTAATAGCATTCAAATAGTTGCTGAAAAACATCATGGACATATTTTAAACACAGGTATGTCTCTGTTACCGTAAATAAAGACAGGTTACTAAGCCGGATAAAGTTGATAGGTACTGTTAGAATATTTTAGAATATAAAATCCTTATAAGGGTTCCTTTTTGTGTTTTTCCCAAGACAATGTTTGGCTGTCACACACAAACTGAACCAGCAGAGTATAAAGCTTATTCATCAAGGGTAGCCTTTTCTCTTTCTTTCCGTCATGGATGGATACTATCCAAATAATAGAAAGTAAACTATTTAGTCTGCGGGTTAATGGTGGTGAGTAAAATAACCTTTTCATGCAGCCTTTCTGTATCAAAGCATGCATACTCTCATATGCAGGCAGAAATTAATTGGTATAATATGACATTTTATAAACAAAATACTGCAAATAAGCCAATCTTAAAGTTTAGGGAACACATTCTTTTTTTAATTTCAACATAATTGGACCCAGTGTTTTCCTTGTATTTGCTGCAGTAGGCTCAAATAACAGAACATTTTATTTTTTTTTGGCCAACATAAGGTGAATTCAATAGTCACTTGGAACTTTTTTAGTTCATGATATCAGTAATATTCAAAACAGGTTGCAAATCTGGGAAGCAAATTTTATAGGATAACCATGCAAGGTCTTTTGAGTTTATTTGTCCACTATACATTTAATGTTCATCATGAGGGTGAAGTAAGAATTGAATTATTGCGTGTTATATTTGCTCAGCCACAAGACTCCTGCTTGGAATTGAACAGACAGTTGAGTGTTAACCATATGAAGAACATACTTGCTGTACTCAACACTGCAGGTTCTTGTTCTCCCTCTTCAGGGTCTCTAATTGACCTACAGCCTCCTTATAGGAGGTCTCATAGAGTACTCATAAATCCGGCCTCCTTCTGGGCTGCCTCAAGCTCAGCTTGGCCCTCTTCCTACGTGTACTTCCAATCAGCTAGGACGTGGAGTTATAAATACATTAGTGAAAAGTGAGTAATGACAGGATAGCTCTTGGAAAGAGCGGATAATAAGTTGGAAGTCAAGATTTGAGCCTGCAACACTGTAAGCACAGCCTGCTGAATAACCAGCCACCCCTTGGTATTATAGTAATGTAGGTATAGAGGGTTATTTTATTTGTTAATAGTATCTTCTATCTTCTCCTTTAAATATTTTATTATTTTACAATCTGTAAAGTGGTAGCAATATGGTGTAATCTTATTAATATGCATTTCTGCCAGTGTGTTGACAAATTCTTCTTTAACCGATTAATTGCATCTATATTTTTTTTTACATCATGCTTTGTCATAGATGTCTTTCATTAAAACATGCTGAATATGAAACAAATTTCATTGAGTTCCATCAAGTATCCCAATAAGCTGTGACAGTGAGTCAGTATGCACAATACCAGGACCCTGGAGCCAGCTCATCTAAATGGAAGGCAGTCGTTTTTGATATTATCAACTGTGCTTTTCCTGCTATGACAAGCCACAATGTCTGTGAAAAAAGATCTCTTACCTTATTAATGTCTGTCTGATTCCATGTCACATCATTGCATTTCTCCACATCATTCATTAGATCTGATAATTATACAGTAAGGTGTATTACGTAATACCATGTCAAATCATATCACGTACAATCATATGACGTTGTGACTGTTTCCTGGAAATGGTTTTTAAGGATGTAATAATCACTAGAACTACACTGGTTGTGGCTCAGCTGTAGAGCGGGTTGTCCACTAATCTGAAGGTTGGCGGTTTGATCACCGGCTCCTCCTGCTGCATGTCGAAGTGTCCTTGAGCAAGATACTGAACCCCGAACTGCTCCCGTTGCTGTACCCGTGTGTGAGTGTGGCATATATATGTACATGTTTTGGAAAAACAACCTATGACCCCTGTTACCTTATGGAACTGTTTGTGTTCTGTCAAGCTGTCAACAATCAGTGATAATTGTTGTTGAAACGTTTTCGATGCTCTAAATTGCTCAAATAAAACCAGTTCTCCAAGATGCTTCAAGTCAAAGATTAAAATGTCATTGTCTTTGTTTTCAACCCATCAGGGCACGATGGTCCAGACAGAATGTGAGACAATTGGAAGGAAAAGAGAAATGGACAGTGAGCTGTGGGAGCTGAGTGCAGAGGAAAAAGAGCTTAAAAGGAAGATGGAAACACTCTGGCGTCGTAGCCTATCAGTACAGAGCCAGCAGAAAGAGCGGGTAAAAAAGGAGCTAATCTAAGAATAATCTGAGTCAATTTGTAAATAAGTGATTGATAAAAGTTTGTGGTTGTCTTTTTTCACATGCAGGACATTGAAGAAGCACAGTCAACTTTTGTCAAAGGTATTGCAACAAAGAGCTTGTTTCATTCAGATGCCTCACTGTAGTCATGCTGTGCTGTGTGTAGATGCGATCCCTAAACACCACTGGTCTTATTACCATCAACCTGCCATAGTCCTGTATTAATTAGAGACCGAGCCAGCGACCGCTGGAGGTCCCTATTGAAATTGCTTTGTTTCTTCTTTTTCTTACCTATTATTAGGGCCCGAGCACTGAACGTACGTATTTGGAGGCTCATGAAAACTCATGAAACTTGGCGCACATGTCAGTCGTGGCGAAAAATTTTATATTCTATGCGCAGCTTTCGGGTTGGCCACTAGGTGGCGCTACCGTCAAAAAAATTCTT
>NW_023339807.1:10244046-10255774 GCF_004916995.1 Morone saxatilis | reverse complement strand
CTGACGCCACATGTCGAAGTATTCTTGAGCAAGATACTGAACCCCAAATTGCTCCTGATGCTGTGCATCAGTTTATCACTGTGTATGACTGCTTAGTTTCCGTTCTGGCGAGCAATTGGCACCTTGCATGACAGTCACTACCATCAGTGTATAAATGTGCGTGAACAGGGTGAGTGTGGCATGTAGTGTACAGCCCATTGAGTGGTCGAAAGACTAGAAAGACTATATAAGTACAATCCATTTACCATTTACCATTTACTTACACTTTGGCTCAGCCTGCTTCCTAAACATGTGTCAATGTGATACATCATAGGACCAGTCACTAACTTCAAGACTGAAACTCCGAATATCAATAGTAGTCTGAGTTTCACGGGAAAGATAAGGTCATTTGCTGTTTGAGCTCATTCTTTGGTGTATTCTCTGTGATTCTCTGTATTATAAGTACTTGGACAGTGACACATTGCTTGATGTTTTAATTACCTTCGATGTGAAATGACAGTAGTTATTTAATTGTTCACTCCATATGGCTGAATATAACCTCTAATTAAAGCTGCCAGTCTTTTACCTCATAATTACTGTGTCATTTCATATTCAGTAAAGTAATAACAGTAGGGAGCCAAAACATCAAACAATGTGTCACAGCCAAATCCGTATGGAGCTCAGCAAATTACTTTCCATTGACTTACATCTGTGGCAATGAACTCTTCTGTGTCATTCATGCACTTTAATGTTATTTCACCCTGAATAATCACTGGATAGACGTAAGAGTTAGTACAGATCTTATGCAAGAGGGTTTGAGGAAAACTAAGGAAATTTGAAGAGTCTACAACCGTTTTACTTCTTCAGTGGGGATATGGAAACATTTACAGCAAGTAGAAAGACAGATTGACAGTAAAAGAATGATAAACCAGAAGTAAGGTCATGACTTATTATGAAGACCAAGGACCACATGGTGTTGGATTCATGGAGAAAGAAAACTTTCCTTGTCACCTCCTGACCAGCATTTGTAACACATACAAAATATACAAAATATTAACTCTTTGTTTGAAAGTTATCATCACAGTAATTATAGTACAGGCCAGAGTTTTAGGCAATGATCCCTGAACATGGTATGAAGGAACATTTATGTTTGAGGTTGTATTGGTGATGCGTGAAAATGGATAATCTCATCAGTTTTGTTAAATTCCTAAATCAAAGTGTATACAGAGATACAATTTCATATTCACATATTCAAAAACAGATAACACATAATTTAAGTATTACTTGTGGCTCGCTGACTTTTGCATTTATGCAGTTCAAACCTGCATGCCAAGTTCGATGATGATACACTGAAGCAATAAGCCAAGAATGCTCCATTGTTTCCTCACTGTTGTGATTTGTTTTGTTTGGGGGCTACTTATTTATTTCACTATTTAACTTTGTTGATTTGAATTACTGCCATTTTTGGAAAAAAAATATAATATTACTTTCTTGTGGCTCGTATTCAGGCAAGTAAGTAGCTCGTTATAATTTCCCTTACCGCTGTCTTTGCCAGTGTCGCTGCTCTGTGCCAGCAACTGTACTGCTGATAACATTTAACACTGCCTTCAAAGTAATGGCTGCCGTGTTAATACCTTGTCAACATAGTGACATATTGGAAGAAGGAAGCTAATTTTGTTTACAACTGCATAACATGTGTAGCCATTAACACATCTTTTTTAGGGTTGCAGAGCAGACTGGCATTCTGGTGGTTTTATGCTATGGTCACGTACTAAATTCTTCTGACACCAGGATCAGTATCTTAAGTCCTTTGCTGTTGTTGTCCGTATTATTCAAGTATTTCACCTTCATTTCCAAAGTGGATCCTGCTGCCTTCTAGCCTTCACTCACTGCAATAGTTGCAAAGCCCTCAATAACTTGTTGACAGTCTTCCCAGCACCTGACACTGGATGTGACACAGCTCAGCAGTTGCTCCAAAAGTTGTGGCCTGTTCCAGAACCAGGTTTACTGATATTGCTCAGTAACTTTCCTAGTAGAATTATGGCACCCCAAAACTGGACCGTTAAGCCCTCTTTTCTGGATTTACAAAGTACAAGACAACTCAGTAAAATCTGCTTCTTGGAACATTGCCCTGATGGCAGGCAATACAAATTATCCACTGACCAAACTAGCTGGACCTGAAAGGACCTGGTTGATTCATAGCCAACAGCCACTCTGGCTAGAATATCCTCCTTAATTTAAGTTAAAGGCCAAGTTGGAGTTCAAAATACACTTGAATACAGCTGCTGTTGTTATAAAAATTCTGGGCTTCAGTTCAGTATTGGATCATTATAATCCATTACATTAAATCAAGCACAAATAAAAGACGATGTCAGGTTTCCTATAAAATTTATAGTCTTGAGGGACTGAGGATCATATTTCTATTCAAATTAATAGACCCACCAAACAACAGGTGATTTCACAACAAACAGTTGGGGATTACCAACAAATAAACAAACCTAATGAACCATGTTCACTGAAATGTGTCATGTTGATGTCACATTAGCACATGCAGCATCATATCATACTCAGAAATCTTTATGGGAGACCAAGTAGAAGTAAACCCTTTAAAACAAAGGCCTACACAAGGGGTGAGTGGTGAGATACTTAATACAGTCAATACTCATATTCACCACGAAGCTGAATTTAATCGTCATATCACTATATTGTTTCTTACGTCATCTCTATTCATTAAAGAGAATGATACCTTGCAAATAATTTGATGTTAAGGGGACAAAAAGATGGAGATAAAAAAGACCACACTGAGGACATTATCCTTCGGTAAAATTAAGGGCAAACGTACCAAGAAAAGAAAATTATGGAAAAATACTGTCACTATTGTCCATCTAATATTCCAGATGTCACCTGTGTACCATGGCCATAGGAAGTACACACATTTCCTGTTTTTTATCTAAGTGAACCAAGAAGAATATGTGGCAAAAGACACAGGACAAACCCCACCGCGCACACTAGCTTGCATGTTCTCATAAACACACACAGGGTGCCAGGAAACAACCAAACCCCAAATAATACTGTAATTGTTCCTGCTGTCTCAGATGCGTTCTCCCTCTCTGTCTCTCATAATAAAAGCCTGTTTGACAGGCCAGTGCAGTATATGTGCAGCACAGGAGGGAGCCTTCTATTGCTGCACAAAATTGTATTATTGAAGGCTGCACTCAGCACAGTGCCTTCTTATTCCTCCCCCTGTGTCGGTCCTTATATTAGAAATGTTTTCAGTCGCCAATAAAAGCATAATGCGGTCTTATACATGCAGCATTTGCAAGTGAATTGCACTGCCCCATATTGCTTCTGATGGTAATCAGAAAAACATTGTGCTATGAGAGACAGAATAGCCAGTCCAATATTGAGTGTGATTGTGCTGAATGTTATCTGATGGAGATGTTGGAAATAGAGGCATACTGTATGTAAACTGAATGCCACGCTGCTTGGCCATATGGGTAGCAATAAGATACAGGAATATGAAACAGCAGGAACAAATTATTCTTAAATTATAGGCACAGCACTGCTTGCATGTGAAACCATAAGTAAATGGGACAAGCATATGGTGCGGAATAAGTTAAGAGTGTGTTATATGAGAAATATGGTTAAATTGTTTATGAAGGAATGTGTGTGGCATCCTTTGTGTTGTCAGTGAACTGCATATCAATTGTCTTCCTCTCTGTCTCATTTGTGTCATCTCATTTTCATCCCAATCAAGCCTCCATTTCACATTTCATTCTTATCTCTCAGCTGCCTCGGCCTATTATTTCCCCTGTTTGTGTTTCTCAGTGTCTCCTGCTCTCTTTATATTTTACTCTTGATCTCTCTTCCTGTGATTTCTTTTCTTAGTATTTTCAGAGTATCTCTCTGTTTCATCTAGTGTTTTTCTCTTGCCTCTTGGTTTTCCCCTACCCCTATAGCATATTTTTATTCCATTTTGCACAAGCAATGTTAAAAAAAATAGCAGGTTTTCAGCTAATGCACCCCTTCAGTTACTCCTGTGCACATTAAGTTCTCCAGAATCTAAAAAATATTATAATAAATGACTCACCCCTCACCAGTTAGTGGGATCTTTTTTAGCTCCTCCCCGACATCTCAAATACTGACAATCTGGTGACAAGTGCATATATGCTGCAGGCTGACTAAAATAACATACATAGAACAGTGGAAGAAAGAAGGAGCAGAGCTAGGAGAAAGGAGACAGAAGTGAAAAATATAGATGCAAGAAGAGAGAAGAATAAAGAGGGAAAATGAGAGGAAAGATGATTTTGCATCAGAATGAGGTGCAAAGGAGTGAAGAAAGTAATAAGGGCAAAGGAAAGAAAGAGGGAAAATTGTGGCCAAAATAATTGCAATGAAGGCCTCTGTGCTGTCAATAAATACTGCATTTAGATTCTTAAACACCTCCAAATCCACACTGTCATACTGCCAGAGATTCCCAGAGTGTTTTTGCTTTGAACCGCCTGGGACCTGAATTCAGAACCAGTAAAGAGTTTTAGCTGAAAGCAACATTTTTATGTCTACCTTTATGATGTAAATTCACACACAGTAAAAATAGCTTACTGCTAGGAAAACTAATCTGGCAAATATTTTCTTTTTATCTGACCAAATAGTTCTTGTGTATTTTAGGAAGTATATTAAAAGAACTTGATGGAAAGCAGATGTATTTAGAGTAAGGAAGTAATGGAGTTTATTGCAATACAATAAAACATTTATTACAAAAGGTGAGAGGGGGGACAGAATGAAAAAGCATAGAGCAGCACAGGTGATAAGGCGGAGAGGGAGAACTGACTGAGATTGACAGAAACATTGTGCAAAAAGAGGGATAAAGCCTGCGAGAAAGCTGAGGAGAGTGAGAATTTGTGACTGGTACTTGAAGCACACGCACTTTTTTCCTCCCTTCCTCTATCTCATGTTCACCCTCCTTCTTCTCACAGCTGTTTTGACCCAGTAAACTTAGCAGTGAACCTGAATCACTGTTTCTGATTGGCTGCGTCAATCATGTGACCAGAAACACACACACACACACTCTCTCTTTCAGCCCGACCTTCTAAGCTAAAGATGCAGTTTTCTGCAAAAAAATCCGAGGTCATTTTGCTTTCAATGATGCGAGATTCGCTGTTTTTTTTCTCTTCTATCCTGTTTTTGACTAACCCCATACTCAGACCCTCCTCCTCTCTCCTCTCTTCTCCTCGCCCTCCCTCTCCCTCCCTCTCCCTCTTGTCCTCCGATCCTGTTTTCTCAGTATCTTCTATGTTTATTCACTGGTCAACCCACTGATGAGATGTAAAGTGTGTTGTCATAATTCAAACTCTAAATGATGAGCAGTAAATATGATACGTTTGCTCTCTCTTTCTCCATTATAATAACAAAAATGATCACTGCCACTGGCTGAAGCTGGCTCACTGTCTCCCTCTTTTGCACCTTTTTTTTAACTTCTTCAGTATAACATTGTTTATTAGTAAACACTGGTCAAATTCAGTTATTAAAACTTCCATCATAGAATTGCTTTAGCTGAATCTAGCTGGCCATGTGATACAGAAACTGTACAGATTTTCTCAGTAGAATACTCATATACATAATTTGTTCCTCTGAAGAAATGTTTGAGACAGACATTTTCCCTACTATGTGTAAATATTACTGCAGTATTACATTGCCCTAACAGTGTACAGGCTGTGATGTTTGGCACTACAGTGACTGTAGGAGAAATTGAAACTGGTTTCCTGAATAGTTCGACATTTTCAAAAATATGCTTCCATTTTTGTACAGATTTACACAGTATAACACGTTAAAGATAACCTATTATGTTAATTTCTAGCTTTATATTCGTAGTCTGAGACTCCACTACTGATTCTGACTCTTCAAAAAAACATCCTTACATTTATCTTATACTGGCCCTTCATGCAGCCCCTCAATTTATCTTCGGTGACATTACATCTCTAGTACAGCTTAGGACTGCCATGAACGCTGGTGCCTTGAGCTCCCAGTCAGTTTGAGGCAGATAGCAGTTAGCTAATTGCCACAAGTATATGTCAATCAGTAAACTCTGTAGATCCCTGAGAGTTGAGGCAGAGAAGCAGCTAGACATAAAAAAAATGAAACTTTTCCCTCACAACCAAAAAAAGCACTTGCAAAAACTTGGAAGGGTTAGTCCTGACTCCTGAGCAGAGCAGTCAAACTTATACAGACTGAGGGTGTGCCTGTGGGCGTGGTCAGCCTGTCCCTGCATGGAACAGACAACTATGAAGAAATATGTCACTATCCGATGTTGGCTAGTTATGTAAAGCAGAAAAAGACGTTAAAGTAGTCTGAATTCTGAGCTTTTTGCCCATAGGGATTACTTTTACATACGTTTATTTCATTATTTGACACTTTGGCTTCATTTAATAATAATATCTGACACTGTAACGTTACATATATGACAGAAACTAAAGAAAAGCATAGGTCCCCTTTAATCTGTGAGCTTTACAGTTGCTGATAGGCTGGATGCCGTTTCTCCTTTTCCACTCTTTATGTTAGGCTAAGCTACAGTAACTGGCTGCTAGCAGTAGCTTAATTTAAAAATCATTGATGGGTGGCCCCAATTTATAATGATGTTGAGTAAAAGTTTAAAATTATGAAAAAGATACAATATAATAAAAATAATAAAAGATAAAAGAAAATAATTATTTAAAAACGAGTAGCTTGGGCGCCCAGTTAGATAGAACTGAGAGAGCTGGTAGCCGGTAGAGCTGGCGACCTATGTACTGAGGCTGAGTCCTTGCTGCAGAGGCCCAGGGTTCGAATCTGACCTGCAGCCTTTCGCTGCGTGTCATCCCCACTCTCTCNNCCCTTTGCTGCGTGTCATCTCCACTCTCTCTACCCCACATTTCTGTCTATCTTCGGCTGTCCCTATCAAATAAAGGCAATAAAAAGGCCAAAAATAATAATATACTTAATAACTTAAGAAAAAAACAAAAAAACAAGTAGCTTATAAAAGCAAAGTTCACATGAGATTCAATATAATTCAAGTAAAAAAAAATGCCTACAGAAGTTGAATGGATTTAAATTCACCAAAGCATTAATTTTTAGGGTTCTTTGTGAAGAATTTTAGGCAGTCCAAGTATAGAAAGCGGATTTTGAAGCTTGGTGCAAACTCGAGGAACATGCAGTGAAAGCCAGTCATCAGACCGTGTTTAATGACCGATGACCTGTCTAGCAGAGCAATCATATTTGCCATACAGACTTGAAAAGGTTACGAAAGTGGTATTAATATTTTCATCTAACTCTTGGCAAGAGAAAGAATAAGAGTATTTCCCAAAATGTCATTCTTTTAACAGGAACTATACTATATTGTGGACTGAAACGCTATCCCTTTTCATTCCTTAGAATCTATTATTGAACAAAACTACAATTCTATGAAATAATTCAAGAAAAAGAATAAAGACAAATATCTACACTGAAAGGAGCTTTAAATTCTTGCTTCTTGTTTTGGTTCTTCAAATATTGATTTGTTGTAGTGGTAATAGGAAACTATAAAAAATAATTATTTTATGTAAATGTTATACCATAAAATCAGCATTCTGCATTTTATTCCTATATTCATGAGCCAGAGATCAACCTGATGCTGCAAGAAGCAGATCTTTATTTAATGTCACCACACATGTCAAATTAGCAACGACTGGACATAAAGCAAGCTAACCAAACTACACTTTTCCAGAATGCACACAATTTCTGTCTATTCCCCTCTTGTCCTCATCACTGTACATTCTCCCTTTCCATCTACTCCTCCTGGTGTTTTCCCATGCTGTCATGCCCACAGCTGCAGCAGATCTGGAAACTCTTTCCTCTCTCCTGTCCTCTCCCTGCCCTGGCCTCCAGTGGGAGAACCATGGTTCAGTTTCTGTTGTGTAACATAATGTAATGGGGCTCTGCTGAATACAACTCCTTTCCATTCAGAATTGTCTGTTTAATCCATTTTATGTTTGCACATTTTCTATTCAAATGTTGCTAATGTATCTTTGTCTTTACAGCCTCTTGTCTGTCTGCCCTTATCTTTGTTTATATTGTAAATCAACTGCTTGTTATCTATTCTTACTTAGCCTAAATAAAAAGGCAGCTCTTATCTCAGCAAAAACTGCTTTGCAAGCAACTTTTGACCTGGCAATAATACTTAATTCTCAATGCTGTTGGCTTTGTTTCAAATCCTTATACAACACATAATAGCCATGGCTTCAGGACATTTTTATGGGTTTGTTTTTAGTTCAGATGCTATCTGTCTTTATTTTCCTGTACTTTTCAGCAGTTAAACTGTGTCTCAACATACCTGATCTGAATCTGCTAAATGAGGCTTGCAGCTCCAGCTGCTGACGAGACCAGGCACATACAGAGAGGTCTGGTGTTAGAGCACCAGGAAAACAAGGACTGGACATAGTCGCCACATCATGATTAAAGTGCAGATCCAGGACTGCGATACATGTACTGTGGCATGCTCTCCCAATTTTGAAATAATAAATGATTCTACCAAATGATTAGATATCATTGTATCTGGGCTGGTTAGTTTAGCAGCTGATGTCATGGAAGAAGTGAATGTGCACTATGTCAGGTTCTACCATTTTTTCTTAAAACTGATGATTGGGTTTTTGCCTGCACACGACAACTAATTTTCCTAATTGTCCATGGCCATCTCTTACAGCTGCTGTACAATGTTGATTTTCTTTACTTATAAATAAACTGTCTCTGTAACATATTTGGACTGCTGTTATGTAAAACTACCATTCATAACAAAGATGTCAAAGATATCTCTGACAACTTTATCAAATTCATAGACGTCATGAGAGGATCAGCCAAATGAATGTTCACATAGTTCAACAGGAATTCCCTCTGTATCCATGCTAACCATACGTCCTTTACAAAACCACTGTCTACTCCTAGCGTGCGCTCCTCTTTCAGGGCCAAACATGTTTGATGTAATCACAAGACCCACAGAGGGCCTATGTGAACCAGACTCTAGACGATGAATGATAGCATTCATAAAACGAACATCTGACGTTAGCATTTTCCCCTCAATAATAAACAAGCTCTGTAACTTAACAACTAAATTTACCTGGAAGCAGAACTGGATTTAAGGTTCAGACATCCAACATCTTAATATCACTGATATAAGTTGTTGTAATCAAACAGTTTGTAAAAATGAAGTGCTATACTCACTGTAGACTGGGCAGCATTACAGGGAACCAGTAAATGTACCACAGCCTCTTTTCTCCAGGTTACCTCTGACCTCACTTTGAAATGTGGCAAAAGAAGAGTTGAACTTGTTTTGAAGGAAAGAAGGATGCAGACGATTGCAGAAAAAGAAGGGGGAAAAAGCAAAAACATAGCAAAGGAGATTGATAGATGGAGTTTTGAATGAGAGGACAGATGCTTGGATGCAAATAGGTTCTTTCTAAATATGATTACAGAGAATATTCAGTTTATGTGAAGAGGCACACGTCCACCCTGCTCACGCCTCTGTGTGATTTTCTGATATGAGAGATGACTGGTGGTGTTAATTGCATTTTAACACAGTAGGGATTATCATGCTGTTAATTATACATTTGCTGGCTGGGAAGTCGCACACACTGATGTCTGAAAAAGAAAACAAGGAAACCTGACCTAAACTGCACTGAGCTTGTTAAAGTAAAGAAAGAAAATCAAAGAAAATCAAAGGCATGCATGAAATTGAAATAGAATAAAGGTACAGCATGCACATATAAACAATGGTGGTATTTTATATATAAATCTGTAAACTTCAGTTCTACTAAACTGAATTAACTGAGCACACACACACAAAGACACAAACAGTGCCTTTTCCAAACTCAAACCACATGAAAGCACAGCTGGGTGTGTGTGTGTGTGTGTGTGTGTGTGTTTTGTATCATGCAGTTTAATTTTGCCATATGGTGTCTGTCTTGCCCAAAGTCTTAAATTTAGACGTCCTGCCTTTTATTATATTGGCATTAATTATCAAAATGATAGGGTGTGTGTGTGTGTGTGGGTGTGTATGTGTGTGTGTATGTGTGCATGTCTGTATATGCAGCTCCCTAATCTTGCTTAGTAAGAAGGTTGAAATGCTAATTATACAGTGACTCTGCAGTCATTTGGGGATTAACTTCATATATCAGGCTGTTTGCTGCGTGAGAGTCTCTGGCAGGACACTTCTGGCTGTCATGACTTGAGGATTGACCAAGATGGATCTTATCTCATCACGGCATTTCATACATTGCTGTTTTGCAACACATTTTAGAAAGTGTGTCACAGTTTAAAGGTAGAAGTTAGTGAAAGGAGGCCAAGAACCGTTGTGTTCAAAACATTAATTCCTTTTTATGTTACCACCAATAGATCCACCTTTTCGCTGTAGTAATTTGCAACTGTGCCAAAGTGAGTCTTATAATGTGATGTGCCGACTGAGAGCAAAATATTAACTTATTTTCCACTGCAGAAATAAAATAGATTATACCAATTCATTTAAAATTAAAATTATTTTTCAAAGATCTGGGCTGGAAGATTTTTTTTCCTTGTTTCTTGGTCATCAGATCAGATCAGATGATGTGTTTTATTACTTTTTTGAGCAGAATCCTCTTGGTCACAATCTTAAAGTAAACAACACCTAAAAATATAGGGGTCTGCAATATGACGTATGAGTTACTGTGCTTTAGTATTTTCTTTAAATCATACTCAAACATGCACGCAGCTTACATAATATCTTTCACCTTTCACTGTTGATGACATGACCACAACTCTCACTCACTGTCTCTCTCTCTCTCTCTCCTGTTTCTCCCTGCTTGTCTCTTTTTAACTTTCCTTGCTCTCTTCCTCTTACACATCTCACCTCTCTTTTTCCCTAATGCTTTTACAATAAATAGTTCAGAGGCAGAACTCCAAGGGAAAGGCCATAGTCCTGCACATAATACACACACACACTCACAGGGAGCTCCGCTGTGTGTTGCTGTTTTCAGAAACTGGAGGGGTTTCTGGAAGCAAAAATAATGAGCTCATCAGTTCAGCCTGGAGCTGGTGTTGGCAACACACACACACACACAATTTTTCTTTTTCTTTCGTTCTATCCCATATACAGACACAGAGGCAATTACCACGATCCATCCTCAGTAGGATATTCCATC
This sequence comes from Morone saxatilis, assembly GCF_004916995.1. NCBI lineage: Eukaryota > Metazoa > Chordata > Actinopteri > Moronidae > Morone > Morone saxatilis. The sequence goes on along the minus strand of NW_023339807.1, from coordinate 10,244,615 downwards.
TCTCTCCAGCCGACTTCACCGTGACTCACTGTAAAGACTCTGGGCTGCTGAAGAGATTGCCCCCTCCCCACACGCCCACCACCCCCCATTTTTTGCCATTTCCCTTTTTTATTGCGAGGAACGTATGTAGTTTCAAAAGAGGAGTGTCTGCGTCTGTGCGCATGTGTCAGAGTGTGTGCTCATATCTGGCTGTTGTTGAGATGCGCAAATGTGTGTGTCAGTACTGAATGCTTGCTGGGATCTGCTGGGCAGCACTGACATGGAGATCTGCAGTTGCATCTGTGTGTATGAAATTAAGTTTTGGGGTGGCAGGGATATTGTGAATGTGTGAATGCATGCATGTATAGCTGATGAGAGTGATGGGGATGATGAGGAGGAGGAGCAGGAGGCTGTTGATGGAATGTTTTAAAGTGCCATCTTCAGTAAGCCTTTGCATGTTTGTTTGAAGTGAGGATTATCATTTGAATGAACTGCATGAACCCAGAGTTTAAGCGTGGCAGTTTTAGAAACAGAGGTCATGAACTAGTAGATTGAATAATTGCCTTGGTTTTCTGTGCTCACTGCAGAGT
>NW_023339807.1:10243714-10244021 GCF_004916995.1 Morone saxatilis | reverse complement strand
AAAAAAAAAACATCCATAAAGAAGCTGTTAATTTTCTCATTCAAATATTGCTGTGAAATTTGTTGTAATGGAATGTTATAATACTAAGGATAATCGTGGAGTACATTGCTGAGGATTGCTGTAATTGTTACATTTGTTCAACGTTCTGTTTATACATCTCATATCTAAATCACTGTCTTTAGTTATTTTCTCATACATTATGTGTATTATTGTCATTAATGCCTCCTTATAACCTGCTTTGTACAGTGTAGCAATGCCACTGAGCTGGCACGTCTCTCAGACACCACTTAACTTCCAGAAGACAATA
>NW_023339807.1:10242327-10243667 GCF_004916995.1 Morone saxatilis | reverse complement strand
GTTTGTTACAGCTCATTAATCATTCTCAGCTTGGGCTCTTTGCTTTGGTGCAATTTGCTCTCATTGGTTTAATTGAGATTTCTTAGTTGGAGTGAAATACAAAGACAGAGGGTGTCTTGTGGATTACTGATTCAATTTCCTTGTGTGTTCTGTCTTCTGTCTCTGCTAATCTTCTAGCATTTCTGCATTCCTACTTCATGTAAAGACTCTTCTCTTTCTTCTCTTCTCTTCTCTTCTCTTCTCCCCTTTCCCTTATTCTCCACCTCTTAATCCTTCTCTATTCTTCCCTCCCACCTCTGTCTTTTCTCTTCCTCTATCCTTCAGTTGCCAGGTGTTTTTTGGCGTAATGATAGCCTGCTATGTGGTCTCACAGCTCTGGGTTATTAGATCCAATATCATTTCTAAAGCAATAAATGGGAGACAGTGCTTGTGTGTATTTTATTCTTTGTCTTTATTTTTTTCATTTCTCCCAGAACATATTAACAAGCTTACTTTTTTATCCTTGCAGGCTCAGGCTTAATTACATTCAGGGAAACGTCACTATCAACCATGGAGCAGAATAAGTAACGAAGGCTTTTTTGATTAAGACCAAAGTTTCTGTTTTGGATTTTTTATTAGCTAATATGTGGATTCTCTGTGATATCCGTCATGACTGGAAGCTGGAATGTATTTTTCAATAACTTTATATTCATATGGAAGGTTAAGCTCTCCAAATCCAGGATGGTGAATATTTAGCAAGCAAAATGTCACATAGGAATACGGCATTAACCTTTTGATATTGAAGCACTCATTATGCAAGTTATCAACATTAAGTTTTTTTTCTCTCCAACTGGAGCCACTGTATAGTATGTGTGTACATGCATATGTTTGTGTGTGCATTTTGGCAAAGAGGGTCAGTATGCCCCATCATCAATTGCATCTTTTTCTCAAAACATGCAAACACACACAGAAAGAAAAACAATTCTAGCACGGTTCTGCTTCAGTTAGCTCAGTAATATTTACTTAATAAATTGAAGCTCCAGTCCCAAACAAAATTGGATTTCTTATGAAGGCTGACATAAAGTATGCACCAGTCTTTCTGATTGTATGTCATGTAGCTGTCATGCAGCTGTTACAGGCAGCACATGTGTAGGTCTGTTTAATTCATCAAAATACAAGCATAGAGATACCAGCACTTTTAGGTATTTGAGGAATCCATTGAGACAGCTAGTTTATGAGATAGGAGACAGGAAAGTCATCATCAAATGTATGAAAACTCCAACATACAACGCCTGTAGATAGAAAGGTTCTTTCTAACGTAACAAAAACACAACAATTCTTATTTGCAGGTGGTTATACAC
>NW_023339807.1:10242018-10242182 GCF_004916995.1 Morone saxatilis | reverse complement strand
TATTGGGTTATGCTTTGGTAGTGGATTGAAAAGGACTATGGACTTCTGTTTTTGCCATGGATCTGGCCTACCAGTGGAGTCCACCATGACTGCTATGAAGCCAAGGCCACATCTTTTGTATTTGCACAGAAGCAAGCTTGAAACTTTTCAAGCCTACAGGTGGT
>NW_023339807.1:10239312-10241862 GCF_004916995.1 Morone saxatilis | reverse complement strand
GATAGATAGATAGGTAGATAGATTTTGTAATGTGTGATGAATCCATCGTAACTCAGTTGCATGGAGCATTCTGTGCTCTCACGCTGCACCACGGAGAAATTCAGAGAAGTGTGTTCTTCATAAACTTTTGCCTTTTGAGTCTTTGGAGAATACTGGTCACATAAACTACTGCTGTTGTCTGAACATTTGCGCAATTTAAGCAAATTTTTAGACACACTCAGAGTCACCTACTTACACAGACATTACATTTATTGCTAACTAATTCTATCATCCATTACATTTGCAGTAATGATGCCATATGTTATTTTCGTAAAATTTGCTTTAGATTACAGCTATGGCCGGTATGTGAGTGGAACATTACATAACTAGATCCTCTATAGACATTTCTGCTCCCTATTAACACTTAAGTAGTTAGCATGATGTCAGTTGCTGGCTCGGTGCATGAAAACATTCTCTGTACGATGGAGATGAGTAAATGACTAAAAGAAGAAGAAGAATTTTAAAATGTGATAAAGGTGAAAGATTAAAGAGAATGGATGGAAATTTGACAGAATAAATCTTGAATGAGAAACAAACCCAGAGAAAGAGACAGAGAGAAATAGTTTAATTATCAATATGTAAACTCCACCAGTTCTTAAAATTCAAACAGTGACTATGGATGATTAATTCAGCATTATAATTAATAAATAATTGTTTTACAGCCACATTTAAAAAGATTATCATACTTGTAATGCTGAAGTAGTATTGTTGTTCTGACAGTGCTCTTTATCTTACTAATACAAGTAGAATGCCAAATAGAGGATATGTAAGTCGTGTATATTCCACTGTTTTTCTTATTATGTCTTCTACTGACATCAACTCAAAGACAGAAGTATATTAAAAATGAATATCATCCTAGTTAATGGCCTCCATGTTTTGCATTGTCCTAATGTATTTATGTATGTATGACTGCAAATGCAGAATCTTTATGAACAGAAAACACCAGTACTTTTACCGTTGGTATAATACACCATATACCATTTTTAGCTTCAATGAGGGCTGAGTAAGTGGTGATTATGCCATGAGAAAAATGTCTTTGTTGTAACTAATTCTTTGCATACTGTAACCTTTAAGAAATCATCTTACATTCACTTTAATGCACATTTGTATGGGTAATAGTGATCTGATGATTGCTTGTTTCCTTGCCACCCGAGCAATATGGATTGAAAATTAAGTGGATGTAGCAGTGGTCAGAGAAACCTTGTATCTTAAAAAAATGAAGTACTCGAAAACTGTGAGAATATTTTTCATTTATCCACTCACTTAACATTTTGAAATGCTGTTACTTGATTTTACTTGGTCCTTGAGTCATAAAACTTAATTAAACTAAATGTTGGAGGAACTGTCAGTGGTCATTTAACGAACAAGACAAAAATTGAGATGCAAGGTTTTTACATAAAACTGACAATGAAGAAAAAATACCACAACCAATTCTGAAGCTTACTTTTCTCTTTTCATGAATACTGATGTGAACTACAATCCATTTGCAGACGCACGTTCGCTCAGTCTGCAATTTATGATTCAAGCTGTAACTACCTCATTTGATCCCATCCTTGTTATGCTAATTTCCTCTCACAATGGTAGCAAATCAGTTTGATTTAACTGTGCAAACTGTGTGAGTACAAACTGTGTGTGTGGTGTTTGGGAGGAGTGGTTGCTACTATAGTTGTGTCTGAACGAGTGAGCCTGTGTGTGTGTATGTGTGTGTGTGTGTGTCACACAGCATACAGTTGTCAGAGAAGTGAGAGGTGTTTTTGTGCCAAAGCCAAAGCTCCCAATCTGCATTTTGATGTCATTAGCTTGCCACATCAAGCTGCTTCAGTGGTACTTTAAACCCAGATTGTGTTTTCAAGAGCACTACACAGAATGTGGAATGAAAGGCTTAAAAAGCATCGAAAAGACCCTTATAATGAAATCAGGAATTATTTTAGATATTGGTTGTTCAGTATTCAAAATTTTTATCGAGAATGGTTTTTCTAAAATCAGTATAGTGAGAAATTGAAAAACAAATATTGGTTTGTAGAGTAATCATGCACTCTTTCTTATCACACCTACACATACTCACACACACACACACAATTTATTTTGTATTTCAAGAACAATTGGAAACAGCTGTAACGCAAAAAAAAAACAGCTTTCCAAATTAGGGCCACTTACCTTTAAAGCGCTGACTTGTAAAGTAAAGAGAGTAAAGTATAGAGACAAATGAAAGTTCAGTGCTTAGTGTTTGTCACCATTTCAATATTTAGCTACTTGGCTGACGTTCAGTTTGATTTTACCCTGCTAGTTATTTTCCTTCTTTCTTTCTCCAATGATACATATTGCACAACACAAAAAACTAAAAGTGTACACATACACATCTCACATACATAAACCCACAACGATGATTTCTGCATTATGTGGTTCCAGTCCACAGAGAATAAAAGTCTCTATAGAAAATAACAGAATCAGCAAACCAGGCACACACACAAACAATTCATTGTTGTTCTGAGAAAGAAAGAAAGAAAGAAA
>NW_023339807.1:10204645-10239238 GCF_004916995.1 Morone saxatilis | reverse complement strand
TTGTTACACACAAACACACACACAACTATTAGCATCTGAGTAGCTAGAGGCTACTAGCTGATGATGATCTTTGAACTCCAGTCCTTGTTTTTGCAATTTGACCTTTTAGTGCTGTGAAAGACAATTCTGTTCGGAGAAGTGTGCATGTGTCTGTGTGTGTGTGTGTGTGTGTGAGAGAGAGAGAGAGTATAAGTGAATATATCTGTCTGTAGTGTTTTATCCAACATTGCCTTTTATTTTGAGGCAATATGGATTGACCAGTTTGTCAAGATATGCATATTTTAAAACTGCTTGTTTTCCCCACTGAATCCAGTCCCATTTTACACTAGCTTTGTATTCCACCACACACACATTAACTTAAGACATTCAAATTTGCATCACAATGAAACTCTTCAGGATTACTGGGTTGTTTCTGAGAGGCAGCAGCAACTCTGCATATCATTCTCTTTTCTTCAGTTCACAAACAGAAACATAATCAACTATTACTTTATTTATAACTACAGGCTTGTCATCCTGCCTTGGTCACTACTGTCAGCTTTTACCATGTCAGCATTTTGTGATGTGATGTGTCTTTAGTACTTTCACACTAGACAAACACCCCACTAACACCTACAAACATCTGGCTTTTGTCTTCAGTAGGAATCGGTACAATTGGCATTTTTTCCCAGGTCAAATGACTTTGCAGTAGTCACAGCGATTTGGTTTTTCACAAATCAACACTGGACAGCGAGGTGAGAGAGCTTCTCTTGATTGTTTGGGTTTGAGTTTTGTAGAGATAAAAAAATTGTAAAATATCTAAAGAAGTAACTACAGTAACAATTGTCAGTGTCCTTCATGCTGCTTTTGTACTGTTTACCAACCTCTGCCGCATTAGTGACATTGAACGTGACACACCAGAAACAAAACAGAAAGGCAACAGGAGAGAAGTCAATTGTGATTTTACCTGCCTTTAAAATTCAGCATATACAGTAGATGTTTATTTTGGTGTAAAAAGGGTACTAGTCTCTAGTGCATCAACTATTCTCTCTTATCATCAGCAGGACAAAAGCAATGTAGCAACCTGTTGGAGCATACTTCCTGGATGGAGTGATTAAAGCAAGGCAGTACATGGCATAATAAAGTGTACTGGCATAAATTTAAAAAAAAATCTTTACAGTCCTGTGTCTGGCAGTGTGTTTATACTCTGATGTACCTCTGTGCAGCACTTATGTAGGTTCTGAATCACTCCCAGCCCTGTCACTTCACTCTTAACACTTTACTGTACACTGACCCAAGCAAGAAATGTGTTCTCTCGTCCTGAAACTCAGATTTAAGGTATTTGTCTCACATGGGGGCTCAAGCACATGAGCACATCACTGCTGTACCTGCAAAGCCCCTTTTCGGTCCAGATTTGTAATCCAAAGACACACACAAAGTAAAGCAAAACTTGTTACTTGTTAACATTTGCCCAAGTAATAATCTGCATCTGTATGCTGTTTTCTTGAATTGGCTTACCATAAATTAATAAAGATATGGGTTGATCGTTGTAATGAGCAAAGCTTTGCCGTGAAATTAAGTTTTTCAATTCAAGGTTGAAATAAACACAACTGAAGAATCAAGGGGGATAGAGCAGCAGGACTTGTTAATCCTTAAATCCTCAAGAAGGAAAAATATGATTTAACAAGGGCCATATTATTTTAACAAGCTTTCAATTTAGCTGGGCATACTAGCATTTATCCTAAAATCTATTGTGTTCTGTCAGTATCTCTCTCTGTGTTTTCAACACCCTAAATCTAACTTGCTTCCTTTTTTCCCCTCCTCTACTTCTCTTTCTCTCTCACTCTGTAAATCAATTTTGGGCTTGAGGCTGCGGTGCCTCGCAGGCATCTCTCTCTTTGATAGCATTCCCACCACAACTCTGAGTGTATGTGTGTGTGATAGCACCCACCACAGCTGAACAGAGGAGCCAAGCCAGATTTCAAACTTCTTTGTAGGATTTTGGTTCAAACTCAGCAATGTTGTAGCCAAAACAGCAACTTAAAGACTCAGATAGACACACACGCAGAAAGACACACAAACAGCTCTATGTCTCTATGCACTTGGGGGCTTTGAACAATGGAGATGTGAAATTAGGAGTTTTGTTCTCCTGCTACACATGTGTAGGCTTAGCATTAAAGAGATAGGCAGAGACAGACAGAAGGAGAGAAAAAGAGAAGCAGCGCTTTGAAGGCAGATGTACCTAAAGGCAATGTCCTTCAAAGAATTTGTTGCACAAAGAATTTTGATGAGAAAGTGTTTACAGACAGACAGAGAAGAGAGAGAAACGTATGCATAAACATGAGAGATGATGAGCTGATTCCCACATGTTGTAGTTCCTCATAGGCGAACACACACACACACACAACCTGTCCCATGTGGCCTTGTTAGTAGAGACAACTTGAGCCCAAGCTCAATCAGTATCCATTAAAATAATTAAATTGTGATTAGAAAAATAATCTTTTAAATATTAGGTGAAACTCTTTAATATAATCATATATTTCTCTTTTAAAGGGAACAAAGGTCCAGTGTTGAGAGTCTGGGTGGAGAGTGTTTACTGTTGGTAGTCCCTGATGGCAGGTATGCTGTATATTTGAGTGCCTATTCTTGACACATTGAGATTAGACTGATAAACTCAGATTGGGTCTTACTATGTTTTTTTCCCATGTCTGTCTTCTACTCTCTGGTCAGAATCATAACTGTGGAGAATGCACCACATACTCTATTGTTAGAACAACATCTGTCTTTCCATCTGACTTGAGCATAATTCTTAGCCTAAGTTTATCTGTGCCACACAGTTGTCACTCAAGTCCTGGTCCTCAAAATCAACTGGCTCCACCAGGTTTTGTGTGCATCGGAAAACTGCTGCGAATGCCCCTCTCAAAGCCTTGTTCTAAACCCTCAGTGCTATTCTGAACTGCAACTGTAAACAAATGTATGGAAAACTCTACAATAACTGAGCGTGGTATGTAACACATGAGCCAGCACCATGGCCACCTGTCTTGCAAGTGATCCCAGACTTTGAACTCACATTAGCAGACTGCATTCAAGACCTCACAGTGGGTCATGCTTGGTTAACTGTCTATGGTCCATCTCATGAGGAATAGCTCCACCTGTTGACTGATGATGGTATAGCAGTTATGACTGTATGATACAGCCACAGTCATGTACAGTAATACAACTCTAAAGTGTGGTAAAACCAACCTGGCTATAATTGTAGTCTGGCTTTTAAATTCCTGTGCTGAGAAGAAAAAGTGACATTCTACCCAGAGTGGGCACATTTGAGCACAGTCGTAAATGTATTCAAAGCCCAGAATCTGCTAATTAAATGGTTTTATTCTGAAAAATAACAACAGCTGCTTTGAGCAAGAACAAAAACTTTGTTTTTTTTGTGAGCCTGACTATTTCTTGGCACACACTACTCATGCTTTTCCTTGTTGAAAGACCGTGATAAAATCAGATCATTGTTGTGCTGTGTAAAGTCACCTGAGGATAATGTCCACCTTGTGTCTTTACCTGTAATAACACGCATTACATTTTCTGTGTTTAATGATGTTTTTCAAGACTGTCTGATAAACTCAAGATTAGATTTAATGTAAGAATCTGATCTTTGAACAGAGAAGAGGCTTTTTGATACATTTTGTTAAACATACTGCATTATTGATGAGGGCCCAGATTCTGCCATCACCATGGATTACATATATTCCACTTCACACACAACCAAACCTTTTTTTTTTTTTCATTTTCTTTCAAATATAACACGATTATAAGGAGAACCAATGGGCTAAATGATCCAAACTCTATTTTAAAACCCCAGAAGTATGAGTGCTCTGATTATTTTCGCAACCTTTATTTCTCTTTGCCATTGGTTTCCCTAAGAGATGTGTCTAGCAGGGAGACAATAAGATGAATTAAAGCTGCCATAAAATGTAACGACCCATGTGCTTCTGATGATTTTCCATTGAGATTATGAAATATGAACTTTGAAGTTGTAACATTAAGTCAAAGCATGACATCATGACATGCTCTGGCAGGCGTTGATGTCAGATTTTCTGCCACAGTGTTTAAAGTCGGTGAGCCCCAGAGGGTGAAAGTGATTTCACAAGATTGCCGGAATATAATGAGCTGATACATCTTTGAGTAGATCTGATCTTTTCCTTAAAATAATGAGTTTTTCCTTTTTCATACAGTTGAAAATAACTGGGAAGTTTAAGAAGACAGAAAGAATTAGTTGTAAAGCTTGTGATTTATGTCACAATGCTGCACTGTGAAATATATGGCATACATTTTAGCCTGGCAAACTACAGTAATGGGATATTCTTCAAATATCTTTCTGCAGTAAAATGACCTGACAAGTATTATATTGCCAATACACCTTACAGGATAAACCTTAAGAAGGCGCTTTAAGAAAGATCCCCAGAGAAGTAGTAGGCACTGAAATCCACCATGTGTTTGGAGCTCCATCTGTTTTACCGTCTCATTAGATGTGCTGCTTTGTTAATGTTAAATACTCACAGATGAGTCTTATAAAATCCTTGTAGCAACTTGGAATACAAAAATCTGGAGACAAGTTCATTTCTTCAACACTTTAATGCTACAATAATTAGTTGGGGCTTTGCATTTCAATTCTCTTTTACTTGATCATAATATATTACAATTACACCTAGGCTATATTTGAAATAACATACTTGTTGTTTCCATGGAAAACATGCACTTGATTATACACTTTTACAGTATATACAGTTTTTCTCGTATTTCCCATCTTTCCTTACTCAACAGGCCCCTGCTGCTTAACTGAACCTACATGTAAATGGTCACAGATTAAACCAAACCATATAGCTGTAAAAACTACTACAAATGACATGTGTAGGGGTTCAGTGCACTATCTCCAAAATATATCACTATATCTAAAAAACACGTGCCAAAGAAGGTTTAAAAATGACGTGTAAAATAGACTAATCAGCAAACTAATGAAAAGTGTCGTGCCCACTTTTCACTTTTTCACTATTTGTGCCTAAAAGGGAGGCAGTTTGAGAATGCCACAACAGCAAAGGCAGGATCAGGATCAGCAGGCAATCAAACTGTCAAAAGTTCAAACATACAGATCTTAGTCAGTCCACTGCAGTGTTTCCTAACCTCATGTCTCAAGGGCTCCATCAGAACTCTTTATGCACCCTTTATTCATCTCCAAGCTTGCAGTTCTCTGCAAAACTGAATCAGCAGACTGTTATAAGTGATACAGTTGCACAGATCTTTCTGCATGTCTGTATCTCAGGCTCACTCTTTACATTCTTTCTTGTTTGCTTGTTTTTTTTATCTTTATCTGACATGGCAAAGACAAAAAGGGCATTTTTCTATTATATGCTATTCATGTTAGTTATATTGTATTTCAAACTGAATTTCTCATCAAATATAAAAGATATATAGCCTTTTTTAAGTGTCAGTCACAAATTTCAAAGCTACACATAAAGAAAGCTAAAAGTGGTATTAATGCCGATTTTGTGTAAGCATGATTAAGTTACTTTCTCATAAACATGAATGATGATTTTCAAACTGACTTTGAACAGATGAATACGTTTAAGATGCGCAAAACTTTTGTACAAAGGGCTGAAAAGAAATAACTTTAATTTAAAATATTTCTTTAGAGATGTGAACCCTAAATAATACAGAATCATGTTAAAACACATGTCTGTAAATTTGTAAACCAAAAAATAAGGGTGACTGAAAAAGAAAGAAAACAAGTGACGTTAGAAGGAAAGTGTGTGCAAAGAATGCATAAGTGGGCCCAAGTTTCCACCTAACCAAGCTTCTGAAATTTCAATGAAAACTAACTGTAAACCACATGTTGATGTGCATGACTTCAAATCTCATTTCTCTCACACACATTCTCACATGTATAGACACAGGTACGTTTGGGAGTGTTTCAGTTATCCAGATGTGGTGCTGTGTGCAGTAGAAGGTCCAGTGGGAAAGAAAGGAATGTACAGTTGGCTTTGGACATACAGTGGGGCCTCTATACTGCTCAACTCTCCCCATCCCTGCAGTGTGAAGATGGAAATACCTATGTCTGAGTGTGTGTGTGAGTGTTTGTGCGCGAACTGTATGTGCATGTGTATGATTTCTTGTATGCATAGACACGCAGACAATCCCTCTTTTTCATGTGCACACATATGTGCCCCTGCCTATGACCCTTAGTGACCTGTGAAGGAATTAAACCACAGCAGGGTTCTATGGCTGTCAACCTGTCCTCAGTGCATATGCACGTACGCGGGTGCAGACACATACACACACACAGAGTGGTTGTCATCCTGTCCTCCACCTCTGTAACCTCTTCCACAGGCTTGCAGATGTTTCCTGAGACCAAAGTCTATGGGAACTGTTTACTGCTCCAATGTACCCCAAAAAATCATTTCACTCAACTGTCTGCAGATCTGGTAGGATTTTATTGAGGGCTATTTCAATAACTGCCCTTTATGTCTTTACAGTATGAGACAATCATCCTGTGTTTAAGGGCATCTATCTACTGTCTACTTCATTTTATTGTGTATTCTATGGCATAATTGTGCTCATGTGTCACTGATTAGTTGTGCATTTGTAAAATGAGAAAACAAATTTGAAACAATCCTTCATACATGTTAAACACACTTGCTGTCTGCACAAATCATTTTTATATTATGCCTGAATGACCACTGCTGCAAATTCAGTTGTAACTCTGCACAGCCATTCAACCCACTCTGCTTCACACATGATGACGGTGCCACCTAGAGGTGCATTTGCATGCTCTTGATGAATGACTTTGCACAGATTGCAGCAAGTTTACAACCATGCAGTGTTGCAGGCATTATTATACTATACAAGAGCTTAATAAAATGCTGCCACTCTATGGTAAATCTTTCTGGGGAAAACTACAAAACAGACGGCAATGGATATTTAGTTTAATGTTACATTCAAGATCTAATATTTATATTCAATTTAAATACATATGAAAAGTGAAACTACATATTGAATCTATAATTCCTGAGCAACGGGTTAACCATGATTTCTGTAATAAAAGCAAATATGTATTAAAGTTAACAGAGTTAACAAAATAGATGGCTATTGTGAGCCCTAATATGCCTTTTAATTCCAGTTAGTGATTCAGGTTTCTCTTTCTTAAATGCCCTCTCTCACACACACACCTTGTCTTACTTGTTCATTCTCTGGGTGCCAGAGATAGGATGACTCTCCTTGTGTGTAACAATGTGTGTTTGCACTAACAACACCTCCAGGGGTTGCTGTTGTGAGTGTGTGATGTGAGTGTGTGATGTATGACGGAAAATGTTTGTGTGTGTGTGTGTGTGTTCATGCATCTCTTGGGGTACCCCAGCTGAAGCCAGCTGTATATCACAGTAGTTTCCCATGTGTAACTTCAAAGTCCCAGCATGCTCGGTTCAGGCTATTTATGACACAGTCACAGGAAGGACACATGTGTTTATGCTGGGCTTTGTGTAACAAAACCTGAACATATATAAAAATACAACTCACCTTCCTACTATCTCAGTGTTCTTCTTTCGTAACTTTTCTCAGTGAGTTCTGGATTTAAGAGGACTACCGAGAAATCTCCCTGGCCCTGGCCAGCAGAAGCAAACATGCATGTCATGCGTCCTTCACACCACCTAAAACTGAAATAACCGTGCTTTGAAAACTGTCGTGCCATAGAGAATTTGGCTGTCTTCATTGTGTTCTGTCTATTTTTTTTATAGTTGCTGCCTGAAAACTTTTGGAATGTCATGACTTGAGAGAGGCTGAGATGAACAAAAGAAAGGACAAAGGAAACTGGATAAAAAACATATGGGGGAAAAGAACAGAAGGAATTGGTAAATAAACATAAATCAAAGTGCTTTGCAGAGTGTCTTTCCCCAAGAACACAGGGAGAGTTCCTAATAGGCAGTAACAGGAGTTGCAGACCACTGCCCCTTGTTTCTTGTGTTTTGTTTACATTGCACTACTGTCTTTTTCAAGATGTTGAGACCAGTACATCATGAGAATTGAGGTGTGGCCTTCAGATTTGAATATAGTTATTATTATATGCTTGGTAATTAACCCTATGCAGTTTTTTTTTTTTACCATTAGTAGCGCTACTTTTTGTGTTTTGTTTATTTTGAATTGTGTAGATGCATAGGGATGCACATGCAGATATACATGTAGCACTGTGCCATCAAACATAGAAGAATAAGATTGCTAGCAAACATGCTTGTAAGCAATGCAATTTTTTTTTTTAAATCAGCAAAACATAACTTTTGTTTGTATACAAGACAACTCTACATGGTACGTCTAATGTCAGAGCCAAGTAAGTGCAAAGAACAGTACTTCAAGAAGAGTTTACTGTAGCTTTCTATTTCTTAGAGGATATGCAGAGGCAGTTCAGGTTGGACGAAAGCCTGGATGTTTAGAATGAAGTCACCTTTATAGCCTTGTATCCTAAAAAAGTATTTTTTATATTTTATATACTATTAATCTACAATAGCAGATATGTTTTGAGAGAAACGTGATGCCATTTTAATTTAGGTTTTTATCAACATTTATGAAAATGTTGATGTGACAATGTATTAAATTAGTTTTCCTTCAAAATATACTCACAATACAATATCCGCTTTAGAATCTTAAGCACAAGAAATGTTTTTATGGTTATCTTTAGGAACTCAAAGTATAAGTGTTTTAGTATCCACTTGCAGGACTCAGGATGCCTCAGGAGTCCAGTCTCTGGTGTCAAAATCTCAAGTATTGTATGCTGACCATCCCCTCCCTACTCTATCAGCGTTACAAGAATGTAACACTTTCTTGACTGTAAAAAAAACCTAATCCAGGCAGTAATTATGTTTCCTTCAAAACATATCCAGCAAAACAAATTAGCAGTATATAAACATCATTTCTAGGAGACAAGAGTGAATTTGATACAAGCTCCTGCAGGCAGCCAGTGGGTGGGTTATTACATGACATTGTAGGATTTTAGGATGCTGAAAACAAACTGGTTGGAGAGTTTCAGATGAACTGCATGGGCTGAAGGGATGTTTTATGTCAGGATGTTAAATAGCTTCCTTATTGAGAGCGAAGTGCATTGGTCACACAGTGAATTTTTATTTTCTTATTTTAAACATTTCTTTGATATTGCTTATTATAGAGATAGCTCTTGTTTCTTCAAAAGCAGATTTTTACATGAGCTGCAGCACACTTATTGTTATGGCATTTGCAAACTCTAAAAATCTTACACACTTTCGCATTCTCTCCCCCTCCCATCCTCTGTCTCTCCTTCTGTCTGTTCCTGTGTGACAGAGTCAGTAACACCACAGCAGGAGGTGAAAGAGGGAGAGCTGGAGGCAGGAAGAGAGAGGTGGAGGGAGGAAGAGGGTGCTAAAGTGCAGCAAAGAATCTCGGCTGACAATAGAAGAGAGCAATGCAGAAACGTGTGACACCGCAAAACGGAGACGAAGGGAAATTTTTTGCCTGCGTGCGTCTGTATGTGCGACAGGGTGAGGGTCTATTCCAATAACTGAATGCATGCGTGTGAGTCATTGTGCAAATGTGTGTGTATGACTTTATGTGTGTGTACTAAGCGGGGTGCCAGGCAGCAGCAGCTGGGAAGGCCTTCCTCTGTTCTCCTGTCATCAATAAATGATCAGAGTGGGCCATCTGGAGAGAGGGAACCACCAACCACCAGGACCTGGCACAGAACGAAAGACAGGGAGAAAGAAAATGAACGTGAGGATTGATGGAGGGAGAAGCAGGAGAAAGAAGGAGATGGGACAGAAAGGGAGAAGAAAGAGTGAAATTAAAACAACAGAGGAAGGCGACTAATGAGAAAGAATTTTAGTTTGTGATGACTTGTATTCTTTTCGCTGAAATGTATGAATGTTAATTCATCAGAGAGAGTTGGAGTTCTGTCCTAATATAGTATGTATATATAGTCACAGTGTACATGTTTATGTTAATGCGAGTTAACAAATGGGTCCATCCTTTAAGGATTGGGGCACACAACTGCAAAAAGAAAAGAGAGGAAGACAGGAAATGCAGAGGGGAAGACTGGTGAGTATGTCGTGAGATGTCAGGAAGCGCTTAAGGCAACCTCCTGATGTTGAACCTAAAGGCATATACACACACTTCCAACAAACATGCACACACATACCTACACAAAGGACAATGGATTTATTTTGATTTGTCTAATTTCCTGAGCTAAAAAAGAACAAAATAATTAAAGATAGTTTGAAGTGTAATCTTAAGTTATAATTAACATGTGTGTTTTTAAACCAAAAGTATTCTTCTCTAGAACTTTATTTATCTAATTAATTCACTTATGCTGCTCATTAAAAAGTACCTAACACTACATCCACAACTGGTTTTATTTCTTGTTCAAAGCACCTTCTTGTCTCAGAGAGACAAAATATATAAAAAATTAATTCTCTTTAAAACTAAAGGGTGGAATTATATTTTTATGGGACTGCAGAATATGTATTTGATTTTTAATATCCACATATGTTTTATCCAGTCATTATATTATTCATTCATTCATAAATGTTCTATATTCACTTATTCCTATTCAGGGTCACTGGGAGGCTGTTAGCTATCCCAGTATACACTGAGCAGAAGGCAGTGAAACACATTCATGCAAATTCACTCCTGCAGGCAATTTACAGCCTTTACTTCACCTGACCTGCATTTTTGTGCACCGTGGGATGGCACTGAAGCACCTGTAGGAAACCCATGCAAAGACAACAGTGTTGCTGTATGACCAGTGCCCATTTCCTGTGTAACCTCTGGTGTCTTGCAGATAATCTGGATCACCTCCAGTTATCAGCAGCTGATTTCAGGAAGCCTTGGGCCCAACTTCCTTTGTCTCTCCACAGCCAGCCCTCTACCTGAAGTCTTTCAGCATATGTTCCTTTCATCCATTAAAACTCCAACGAGGATCTTCTTGCTGGAAGGTGAAAATCTTCCCTATTTGGCCACTGTCCTGACAGTAGTAAATGCTTTCAATGTAAAATGCATGTTTATTCTCACTGGTTACACAGCCCAAAATTGTTATCATTCTTATTTTAGGGAAGAAAAAGCACTGAACTTTACGGCTGACATCATAGAAATTTTGTATTTCTGATTATTTGTGAGACAGGGGTACATATCTAAAAGTGTGACCTCCACAATCTTAGGAAATCACAAATACTAATTATGAAATAGTCTGAACTACAAATGAAGACATTCTTTACTTGCATGTAGAGAGGGCTTTCTTTCCTGCCTCTGAATATTATTTTAATACCTTACATGTATTTTTATGTCCAGCTTATTAAGATAGTGCAGTGTACTCTTAAGCAAGATAGTTAGTGTTAGTGTTAGTTAGTGTTGGAGAGATAATTATTTATTAAGGGAAAATGGGAGTAGTTTATATTTACCATCTCTCAGCTCCACCCATAAAAAATGTAGTAATGCAAGGACACCAGGTGGGATGCCATTTAGTTAAATGTTTTGACAGTTACCAGAGCATTCACTATTTATTAGCAGAAAGGCTTAATCTAGTCTCCATAGCAACAGATCCAGATTTATTGATGGCCTTACAATTTTTGGGTTCTGTAGCTCAATGTACACTGGAAGAATATGACACATATTCAGCACACTGCATCCTTTACATCTTTTTTTATACTTTTTCTCATATTCTCTAGTTTGTAGAAATAATATGTAAAATTACGACATAGTTTCCCTTAACTATTACTCGATTTACACTTAATACATCAAAATTATTATATATTTTTTGTCTTGTAAAACATCAGGAAAAAAGGGGCAGCAATGATTTCGTACAGAAGTAGTTCACGAGGCATAAGGTGCTACTGTAGAGCCTGTTAGTTTTTCATGTGATCCCTGATCAGAGCAACCATTGATCTGTGTGATTGTTGTCAGTGAGACCAAAACCTTAATCTAGCTCGTAGTCCACCAAAGGGAGTCATGCATGTGTTTGTGAGTTTCTGCACAATTGTGAGGTAGCTGCTAAACTGTTATTGTTGTAACCAAACAGCTTAAGCTTCAAATGATTGTTCTTGGAGTCCAGTTTATGCTGTTTTGTAGTCATCATTTTAATAATGAGGCCAAAAGATATGTGTAAAAGAAAGTGCACTGTATTTCACATCTTGATATTATGATAGATAGATAGATAGATAGATAGATAGATAGATAGATAGATAGATAGATTCTACCTTATTGCTACACCCTCAATATGAGAAGAAACAATGCAGTTTCACTACCATGTTTAAAATGCGTAGCCATTATAAATTATGAATGCTGCTGATTTAGCAACACTACAATATCTAAATCTATTCAAGATATGTCACTATCATGAACAGATATGGCTATTTCATTAAATTAGTATAGTCTAAGTCTAGATATATTATTAGCTTCACTTAACAAATTATTCATAAAGTCATAAATCCATATTTATTTTATATTAACACCATATTGTATATTCTGTTGCCTATAACTGAATTATTTTATCTCTTTCGTGCACACACTATATCATTTAATGTCCTATAAATGCACAGGCTTGGTAAATTATTATACTTTGATATTAAAATGTGGATATTTGTTCCCTACATTGTAATTTTAACATATTACCCTGGAGTTAAAACACTAAATTAGGAATTCATATTAAACATCCCCAAGCTATACTTACTAACGAATCACTCTCTCTGAATGTGTATCTGCTTGTATGTGTACATGTATGCCTAAATACAGACCTAATTTGAATATGCATGGTCATTTCAGATGTAATTTGCCTCACCGTGTCACTAATTTGTGCTCCAATAAGTAACATATGCCTCAGGCCATATAACCTGGCCATCCTTAGGTTCTAAATAAGCTTTCATAATTCTTAGATGCTAAAAATGTGTGCAATGATTAGAATGATTATCCACTTTAATTCAATTAACCTATTAGAAGTCAGTATAGAAAAGCCAAGTATAGGTAAGCTACAAAGCACGCAAGCAATTATACAGATTATCCTGTGGTCCTAAACAGAAAGTATAAGCATTATGTGCTGCCATTCTTTTAAAGTCTGGTAATCCTTAATTCTTAAAAGAGAAAATACAGTAAGTGAAGCTTGGACATAGATTAAAGGTTCTGTATGTAAGTGTAAGAAAAGTTCTTGATGATTACGCAGGTGGCTCGCACTCGCATTCCATGCACAACAGTCACCTGATCAAGCATCGTTCTGAGAATGGGCCTAACATGACAAACCTACATAAGAAGCAGTTGGCTTTATTCGCTCAAGACAGTATTTTGCCACGTTGCCATGCTAGGAAGTTGTTTATGTTAGCAAGCAAATATTAACCAGTTGATTTAATGTGCTCTTCACTAATGTTAGCTTTAACTTTGGACTTTGTCTTAGACTCTATGTTGTGGTGGTGTCTGCTGTTTGTAAATTAGTGATTAGGTTAGTGGACTCAATTTCTAAGATAACATTAGTTAGTGTTGCACACTGTTGACATTGTAGGGAAGTGGTGAGACAAGGCACAAGCAAGGATAAACATTGCCTCATTTGGATTTTCCCCTAAAATCTGTTATAAATTCCTACATAGAAATTAGTCCACAGTCCGTTAGGAGACCAAGACAGTCAGAAAAGGTCTTATTTTTTAAGTTATATTGCAACCCTTTCCATTTTGACAATAAAATAATAATAGAGATAATATGTAAAATGCTTAAAATGCTTACATATGACATTTTTAAGTGGCCACTTTACACTGGGTGTAGGCTTATCTTTCCCTTAAGAACAGTTAATATTTTTCTAAACATAGACTGCTGAAGAAGTTTTGGTCCATGCTGAGTCAGCAGCATTCACATAAATTCTGCTTTTCACAATACTTCAAGCCTAGGGTGTGCTTTCTGAACGTTTTGAAATCCATAAGTTCAATCTTATGTCCTGTCCTAACTTTAAATTGATAACCAAGGCTGTATGTTACTTTTGTATATATGCAGATGTTACAATATTATGCAGACAAAATTGAATACATATTTAAATCAGCCCTCTCAAAATCTTACTCTTTATTTTCATTTTTTATCAGATACATGGCTACGGATATGGTAATATGTTGGATTGTATGTATTTTACAGCATATGTGACATTACTGCAGTGACAATATCAAACTTCAGCTGTTTTTTTTTTCAAAAGAAACGTACAGTATATCTCTGAGAAAGGCTAAGAAAAGTCTACATTTGTCCCTGCTCTTAATATGTAATGATGTAGTGAACCCAGCCAGATTCCTAAAGCCAGATCCCTTGTTTCAAAATGACATTTATGATGTATGCCACACATTACTATAAGCAATAGATAAAAATAAAGTGGACACATGCCAACAGTATTTGGTTGCATTCCTTTGTCATCATTGCATCGTGCAGTTAAAATAAAGACAATGCGAGGCACCAGCCATTTTTCAAAACAGTCTGGTTGTGGCCCACACTGCTAAGTATGAAGAATGGCAAATGTGTGAAATTTTAATTACTTCTCCCCATTTCATATTTCATATACAGTTAAGCTCTTTCAACAGAGGACTAATTTCCTGTCTCTTCAACACAGATGCAACCTCTCTCTCTCTGTCTTTCTCTCTTTTTTACACACATACACACACACACACACACACACCTACACACACACACAGTACTGTATCACTTATCCAGGTACCAGCAATGACATGATGAATTGTCTTCATCCCTTAGTCTCCAGATTGGGTAATACAAAGACAGACGTCTATCCACTGGGGATGAGCTTCATAAAATGTAATCCTCTGTGGCTACTTAACCTGTCATTGCTGCCCTGTACCATGTGGGTGGAACATTGTAAACCCCTCTAACCTTGTACTCAAGTATGAGGGGTGATCACAGACAGTGTAGATGGTTGGAAATTGTCAGCTTGTTAAGATCTCTATAGATGATAATTCACTACACATGACATTACCAATTCTAGATAACCTGTCTTACAGAACTAGTTCTCAACTTGGCCTTTCCAAGAGGCAAGCAACAAATAAACAATGATACGTAAAAATCAACATATCATCTTGAGTGTATACGATTTTAGATAAAAGTGGTGAAATTTCTAAATGCGTCGGGTTGTGGCTTGAATTAGATAATCCATCTGAGCCTTGATAAGTAATAATTAAAATGATGTGATATAGTAAATTGGCAAAAGCATTCAAGACGCTGGTATAATCCTTTCAATGCGGAGAATAACTTGTAGCAGGGATTACTAAAACAGAAAAGGTATCAGGTTCACAAAAAGCATCGCAAAATGAGAATTAAAAGAAGGTAGATGGAGGTATGTTCTGTGTGATGTTTACACTATTGTTTATAACATGTGCCGTTGTCCAAAGAAAATCATTGATGTTCTTGTTGTTCTCTTAACATTCGTTTCCCCAACCTCCTCTCCTATCTTCATCTCAAAGACGCTCTTCAGAAACACACCATATGCTCCAGCAGAAGATCCTGCCATAGTGTATACAGTCATAAATCTCCTCACAGCAGGAGGGCCAACTGTACGGTATGTTTAGTAGTGAGTGCATATCGCCCTTAGTAATAAATTTATTATTTACTTAAACCCAGTGCCTCTCAAACTATTTGTTAACTCCTGTGCTAAGGTTTGGAGAAACTCTTTGAACAATGTTGTAGTTAAAGTATCATGTGTTTTATTTTAATATTACTATATTCTCTCTTCTCTGTTTTTTTTCCCTTCTCTCACCTTACTGTTTGTGACCACTGACAGAAAGCGTCAGCTTTTTGGGTATCCACATGTGCTTGAGACCACCTGCCGAGAGAGCTGCTGCGGACAGCTTCACACACACACACATCTTAGGATGCCTGTGACGTAACCTCTATCCCTCCTTGTCAAGGAAAAGTATTATATATAAATGTTTATGCAGGACAGACAGGGTTACCGCCACCTCCTGTTTCCCCTTCTCTTTGAACAGAAAACTAAATCCAGGACATTTAGAGTAAATCAAACTGCTTCATTCTGCTTCAGATGTTTATTTCAGTCCTCCATGTTCTCTGGGGATTTGGCAGACTTTCAAAATAGTCTTTAATTAAACAAATTTAAAACATTGTTTGAATATGACAATTTGTAACAGTGCTTCCACATAAAATGTCTAGATTTGTCACAATGAACCGATATTTTTAATAACCTAATTTAAAAATCATTACAGTCTTTATAAAAGTATGCCTCATTTAGGAGAGTATTAAGTTGAAATTGTCTTTTATTCATTATAAGGTTAGTGGTTTACCACACTACCTTGTGCTATACTTATCCATCAAAGCAATCTTAAATGGACATTGTTGAAGCATATGGCGGCCGCATGAGGAGTTGTCCTGACATCTTTTAATGCCTCTAAGTTGCCTAAAGGGCAATCTGGCCCTGTTGTCCTCCCTGCTGGAAGAACTTCATAGACATTTCCAACTACCCTACTACCCATTGTTTAATCATGCTGAGCAACTGGAGGTCAACAATAGGGACCTTCAAGCTCCAACATAGGTTACATGGGTGATGAAGATTACTTTCAAAGACTTTTTTTCAGAATCATCACACATGTTGAGTAAATTGGCTGTACAATAGTTATTGCATATTTTAACCCTCAAGGAGACAGACACAGCTACACAATGTACATAGACTGGTGCACAGCATGTGACTGGGGAGCTGTTATCACCTCATTTTTTGTGCATAATGCACTTATTGAGAACATTAAACATGGGGGGTATTCTTCTCTCGAGAAGAAATCTGACAAACCTTCACTAACATACATAAGGCTGAGACCCCGACCCAGGGAAGGTTGAAAAAATGCAGACTCAGTGATTTTATTATCAGAAACATTTACTCAGATAATTCACTTCCTAGCATCTTCCATGACCACTTGCTCTATGCAGTAGCATGCTTTCCAGAGTGCAAGATAAATCTATCATCACCTATTTAGAGAGAGTACGTTTGTGTGGATTGTGTGGAAACTTTTTTATTATTATTAAACCTTTATTTTACCAGGAATGGTCCCATTGAGATTAAAAATATCTTTTTCAAGGGAGTCCTGAAATGAACATAGACACTATGGGTCTGCCCCTAAGAGGCATCCATTGCAACATGACTAAATAACACCACATAAGTGTATTCTAGATAGTTTTGTGGATGTCTATGAGACATGAGTCTATAAGACTAACCATTTCTATTTAATTTAAACATTGTCAAAGCTATAGGCGGATGTCCACATCCCACAGCAACACATTAGTCAGACTTGGCCAACTTACTTCAGAAATCTCAGCCTCAGTGTTTGCTTGAAATCCAACTATGTATCTCTATGGGCCAATTGGTTTGTTGTAGTTATTTTACTTGAGAGACATTGTATTAGAACCAAAAAATGTTTTTAAGCCATTGTGTTGCCATATTATTTTCAGCATACAATAATTCTCACATAAATATTGCCTTTGATGTAAATCATGCAAAAAATAAAAAGTAAAATATAAATAAATAAACATCTGTCTTTGCTATAGGCATGTTTTTAATAACTAATCCTTAATTGTGTACAGTACAAGTCTTTTATTTTCTTGACATTTAGCCGACCGTCTCAAGCTTGATGAGGCATGAAGACAGAGTAACAAGCACAATAATTTCCCTATTTTTTTCTCCCCCTCCTCCCTCTCTCTCTCCTTCCTCTTTCTTTCTCATTCTTTATTTGCAGCATACATTTTCACTGTTAAATGGAATTATGATCAAAGAGTTTGTGGCTGCGTATTGTGTGTCCTAACGTTAGTCACACATCAGTGAGTTGAATTTTGATCTGCCTGGAGCGCCACAGACTAAAAAGCAAGGCAGACGGAGGGAGCAGCGAGGAAGTGGAGCGGGTGGGGAGGGGGGGTAAGGAAAGCGAAAATAGGAAACATGGCAAAGAGCGAAAACAATGTACTCTGGTGCCAGAATCTGTTTTTTATATCACTCCCTCTCTCTACCCCTTTCTCTCTCTCTTGCCATCTCTTTTTCTCTCGGTCTCCCTTGAAGCTTGTCAGTTAGAGCCTTGGCTGCCACCAAGGGAATTGGAGGATAGAGGATGTGTGTGGAGCAGGGTGGGTAACAGACAGAGAGAAAATGAGATGAAGAGAGAGAGAGAGAGAGAGAGAGAGAGAGAGAGCAAGAGTCACGGGTGGGTTGAATAATGAGGTAATGTAATAATACTTGTCTTCTCTTTGTGATGACACTACTGAAACATCTCCTAACAAATGCTAAAATGTGCAAATTCTCCACTGTCACATGTAAAAATATCACTACAAAAATGCCATTTTGTCAACTCTAAGGAAATTCATATATAAATTCAATATAATATGTAGAGTGTATGCAGCCTTACATGTATTTGTTTTAATTTTTTTTTACTAGAAACTATGATAATGAAAAAGTTGTCTTGGGCCTGTGGTATACTAAGTTTTACATAGTAATATATCATCCTATATTGTGTTTTTGCTATACAAACAATACTATATACAGTTCCATAAGCACCAGGTATCTAAGCATATTTCTGTTAGTTAAGCAAAAGATTGCATTGCCGCTTTCATAGTGATATCGACATTATGACAAACCACATATCCTCTAAATGCAACAATGGGAAACTAAGGCTGTTTTTCCTCAACTTCAATCAACTGCACTCTTTTGAAGATATGAAATTTCTGCAGGGCACTGATGATATTCAAATCAACAGTTTCTATGTGTGTTCCATGAAAAAAACACCCCACGGCGTGGCTGTCTGTGGGCCCAAGTTACACTTTTAGTTGAGTCACAAATGATCTTGTCACTGGCCCTTTGGTCCTCTAGTCTAATTATTATTAGCCTTGCCCCTGGTTTTGAAGCCACAGTGCTGTTGCTCAGTTTATAAAATGAGCAAGAGGTTGATATATTGTATTCACTAAATTGCCCTGTGTTATTATTGCTACTTTATTGAATATGAGGTTTGTTTCTGTACAGGCAATGTTTTTGATCCATTGCCTGTCTTTTGATTTGTTTATTCTTGACAAGTCGCAACTTACTGACACAGCAGCTACTCAAAGTGCTCTGCTCCTCTCAAGCGCTTGTCTTTTAAGGGGTTCAAGGGCTGATATCTTACATTAGCAAACCAAAAGCTGTCAGTGAGCTAGTGCTTACACTATAAAGGCTTACTAAAAAGACTACTGTAACCAATACACATAAGATGCACAAATGTATACAAGCATATACACACACTTATTCCCACCTCTTCACCTCTGCTTAACTCCCCTGACATTCTCATGCCCCCAGAGCTTTGATGTTGAACCCCTTGTGAACTCATTAGTTTGAAAATATGTGTACAGTATGCCTGTGTTTGTGCATGCATACATTTGCATTTCTATCTGTGTGTGTGTGTGTGTGTGTGTGTGTGAGAGAAGGAGAACTTGTGTCTACAGGTATGCCACAAACAGACTGTGTTGAGTGACGGAAAGATATTTGAAGGATGGAAATGATGATGTGTGTGTTTTTCTAATACTTTTTTCACTTCTAGTATATCTCGCAAAGACCATGACCTTCCCCAGGACCTCCATCTCTCTTCTCAAGAGGGTCTGGGGTCTTGGCCTGGGGAAGATAATTGGGAGCCATAACACTAGCAGGAGAAGACAGAAATGCCAAGATAGTTGTAGTTTAAAATGGCTCACAAGGGCCATATCATGCGCTCACAGCAAACCCGATACCAAAAAAGGAAAACTGTGGATTAAAAAATCCTCTTTCAGTTCAGATCATAAAAAAATTACAAAGAAATACATTCAGAGATAACTGTATCCAGCAGAACCAGTCAACTAACCTGCATACAATAATTTTGCAGTTGTAGTTGGCTGTTGTTACAAATGTTTTGAACAGGCCTACTCAGCCACAAAGAGGCACACATCCCCTGCCTCACTGAAGCAGTACCAGCCAGGCCAACCTTCAGTGACACAACTACAGCACACATGGGATCTACACGTCTGTCCTTGCAGAGGAGAGTTCAGGGGTCCTGGCATGGGGAAAATAATTGGGTAACCGACAGACAGGCCATAGTCGAGCCAGGCCAAATTTATCCAAGTAGCAGACAGACAGACATAAACTAGGCAGTTAGTGAGTCCAGTGAGGCCAGAGCAGCACTGACCGGGCCAACCAGTATGTTGACATGTTTTCACACCCAGAACACACCAGGGGATATATGGGGTCTGCTGTGAGATAGAGATGTGAAACTGCTCTGAGGGGGGCAGGCCTTTCTAACAGTGACCTTTCACTCATTAGTTTTCAACAAAAATCCTGTAGGTCCAAAAGGAAGCTTTTAATGAATCCAATACATTTAAAGGTGTACTTTTATTTGTACTTTGCTGGCTTCAAATAACACCAATTTGCCTGGTTTAAATGCCATAAAATATGTCAATCAGTTGAATAAGCGAAATCGTCATTGTTGCCATTCATCAACATGAATGGTAAAAATAAAGTAAAATCTGCTCTTCTGTCATGCGCTGAGGAATACAACTTGGAAGAAAATACATTTTCAAATAAAATGTTTAGGGAATTTTCAGTCAAACACTGTCCAAAAGATGGTGTTGTCAAGTGCAGCTTCATTTATGAATAGCTTGAAGAAATGTTTTTTCCTTTTTCCTTGGAATGTTGAACACAATCATGAACTGAATTATCAAGCAGGTAATGTTTTGCCAAGACAGCAAGTCTTTATTGCATGTCCTGTGCAGCAAACTGATTTTTACTGCTCTTTTGGCACGAGAGGGGAAATATATTTGGCAGTGCAGTATTACTTATTGCCCTTAAAAAAGTCAGCTATATTTATATACAGAATAGAGGATTAATGAAAGTCATTAAGGCTCTCCTTTTATAGATTCTGTGGCCCAAAGCCAATGTGCAAGCATCCCGGCCAAAGCAGCAGTAACTGACCAAGCCAGCCTGCCAGATGACATGCCCTCACCATGCCTTCACATCCACAAAACACTGGGGATCTACAGGGACAGCTGGGGCAGACAAGGTGAGAGCCTTAGTTCTCAGTGCTGAGAGGGATGCAGTAATTGGCCAACAGACAGAAACAGACTGCATAACCTGCCCAACACACTTTTGAGTAGGGTACTGTTAGAGTTGAGGAGGTCCTTCATCATGCATCTACTGCACTGCATCTATCCTGCATTACATTTCATAGACACACTGGGAACCCCTCACAGAAAAAAAAATATTAGTAGCAAACCAAAAACTTTTAAATAGAAAGTTAGTAGTGGTCGAAATGATGAATGATGCAATTCAGTCATTGTAATTAATTTAGTCATTATGTGACTGGGTGACCTATGTGACTTTTTTTGTGTGGGTCGGTCAGTCAGTCCACCACTGTGGTCCAGACTGCCCCATTGTCCACACAGCATGTGTGAACAGTGCGTGACAGCTGCCTCGCTGAACTGTTGCGGCCCGCACGCCTGTGGTGTTCACACAGAGAGCATTTCTGCTATACTGCTGCTGCTGCCAGCCCTATATTTCTGTATTCAGTTTGCCTTTGATAGATACAATACAATAAAAGCCCTGTTAACAAATGAATAGATTCTGTCCACAGAGACACTAGGGAGCTTTTAAATCTGAAGCACATACAGCAGGTGTTCAGTAAAAAGTCAGTTTGCTGGGAACCACATGGCTTGCGGAAAACATAGGCGAGACCTCGACTCTCTAGTGAAGTGGTGTTGCAGCTACACCTGAGGTGTGCCTGAGATGCAAGGCTCACACAGGCATTGAGGCTACCCTACCTCGATAACGGGTGCCGAAATAAAAAGCAAGACATTCCACCATGTACACGTTCTGCAGATGCAGGCAGTGTGGCCTAGGCTTGAAATATCTCAACCACTATGTGATGGACTGCTATAAAAATTCATGGTCCACAGAGGATGAATCTTAATGACTATGATGGTCCCTTAACGTTTCATCTACTACCATAATCATCTCTAAATTTAAACTTGTCCAGTACTTTATAACCAAATATAAAGTACTTAAAAACTTTGTGTTTAAAGGTAATTAACAATTTAGCATGCTAACACGCAAAACTAAGAAGGTTAACATTTGAAATGGGCTCATAGAGGTGCTCTTCAGTGTTGTATTAAATGTGTAATATTCATGGAAAAACCCAAAGATAGATACATTATGACCTCAATTAGTCATACCAGGCCGACTACTGGAAGAATTTTTTAAGAATGTGACATCTGCATCAAGTGCTTGAGATCAGTTCAACTGTACCTTTCTTTTTATTTATTTTTTTTCAGATTTGACACAGACACCTGACCATGTTGCATTTGTTTCTTCTTAATGTCCTTTTGGAGAGCACGTCCAAATATAGAGTAGCTATGGGGATTAGGTCCAGGTTTGAGACAGTGCACGTAAATGCTTGTGTGAGTGTGTGTTGGGTTAGTGTATGTGTGTTGTTGGCCCCAGGGAGCCCGACTCAGACCAAATTACCTGTCAGGGGTTGACATCACCTACCCCCCAGCCAACCATACACGGAGGACAACTGGGCCCTGCTCCAAGGCTCCTGATGTGTCAGCTCAGCTAGCCTCTCCTTATTTCTCTCTTCATCTATGTGAATGTGTGTTCTTTCTTTCTTTCTTTCTTTCTTTCTTTCTTTCTTTCTTTCTTTCTTTCAGTATAATGGTTTGGGTCAAGAAAGTCAGGACAGTCTCTGACAAAAAATTTGCCCAATGTCTCCCTCTGGTGCTGGTTATTATTGCAGCCTGTTGACACTATACTATACACACATGCCCACACATATACCACATAGGGATGCTAGACACATATAAATGCTAGTGTCTCTCTATGACACACACACACCTGGAGGCAAATGTGTCAGGGGTCTTTGTATCCTCAGGTCCTGAGGCCCCTGCTGTCTCTCATCATGCCACTGTCACCAGTTGTGAATGGATGTCCCCAACACACAGATACTCATTCAGACACTGAGACACATTACAATTAGCCCCTAAACAAGCCTACATACAAATACTATATACACACATAATTGAAAACGAATGTCACCCATAAGCAAAGTACCCACGCAGGATGATACACAGTCCACCCCCCTACCCAACACACACAGAGTTCTCTCTCTTTGTCTATTTCAGTCTCTGTATCTCTGTTTCACACACTCACACCATATGACCCCCACAGTCACCAGAGAGTGAGAAAATGAAGCCTGAACCAACATGTCTGATTGGGCTGCACTTGTCAAAACAGCAGTAGGAGGCATGGAATGAAGCTCAATGTTCTCAAGACTGTTTTTCTCAAGGTCACTGATTTTTCAACTAGACTTCCTACAGGGAAAACACTTGACTGACTACACATACAATATGTGATGTGTATAATGTATTTTTAACACTATGGGCCAAAGCTAGACATAGCCATTGTGGTTTGTGATTAATGCAACAATGTTTTGCAGTAGATGCAACCCTGTGCCATGGATGCCCAAGAGTTACATGTTTTCATGCCAACCACAAACCACATCAACAATTCTTCTTTAGGAAATGTGTACAAACATTCAAAGTTGTGTCAAAAAAGTGCTGGTATGCTGGTGGGACTAAACAGTGAGACTTTATTATTCCAAATATTACAGGATAGTTTAAAATCCCAGAATAATAGAATTTGTTTAAAGTATATGTCAGAAAGGAAAATAATTCAGGGATTAGCTGAATTTAATTCTAGTGGAGCATTCCAACACTTCCATTATTGCAGTGGATAAATACATTTAAGCTACATGTACTCAAGTGCAGATTTTGGTTGTGAAAACTACCATACTGAAACTTTTGCCACTCGCATTGATCATCTTGTGGCCCAGTGGTTTAAGATGCATTCACAAAGTTCCTGGTTCAAATCTGACTGGGGACTGCATCATATTCCTCTATTATTTTCTGTCACTCTCTTAAAACTGAAAACAAAGTGCCTTAAAATATCTTTAAAAAGATTCTTAAAAAAACAAGCTTTCATAAGTGGATTAGGGAATCTTCTATGACATTGCTGATAAATTGTTGCTGACTGGTAAGCAACAAAATACCACATAATACCAAGTAATGACAGAAATATAAGAAGGGCAGCTGAATTTGAACCTGCAAGACAGCTAGAGCCTTTCTGTGGGTGTTTCTTCTACATGCATGCATTGGCATCATCTACAAAAAAAATAAAAAATTAACATACAACATATATTTCCATGCTGGAAAAGAGTGAAGCTGAAGAGCTTGTAAAATAAGAACAGGATGAGCAATTTAATAATGTACGCAGACAGGAAGGTTAGTCTCAACCCAATCTGAGAAACAAAGTGTATTTATCAATCAATCAATCAGACTTTATTTGTATAGCACTTTTCATACAAGCAAAACTATCCCCCAGACACACATAGAGTAAAGTCTACGTGTTTTGTAAAACAGTAAAGCACTTAAAAAAAACTGTATTAATGCATTTACTCTTTTTTTTGTGAAACAGTCTAAAAAAGAAGGAGATACTTTTCAATACAGCAGACCAAAGGATAGCAAACACCTATAAGCCTAATAAGGGATTTTTTTGCAACACCACAGATATTGCCTGATAAATCAAGTCCTGTATGCACACACAAATGCATCATCTGATTTATCCAACCACCGTGAAAGACTAAAATTGCTTTTTTCCTGTGTGACACTGCTGCTCCATGCTGAGGGACTTCTTTTAAGACCTAGGAGCTTCAACCAGTTTTCCGATGTGTCAGGATTTCTATTCATTTGGAGTCCAGGCATGTAAAACCACCACAGACTCACACACATGTAAATGCTCTCAGTACAAGTCGACGTAAACCCATTTCCAGCCAGGGACAGCTGAACTTAAAGTTATTTAGTGATGCTGTCAGCCGATTTATTCCTACTTGGTCCAATTTACATGGAGCTCCGTCTTGAGCTACGCTGCTTCCTTGTTGAGACTGAATGTGTGTGGGGAAGATCCGTCCTTTTAAGCAGACTGGAGTTTTAGCATTGAGTCTAAGATTGACTAGCTGTCACCAGATATTGATTTCCTCTCGCCTACTTAGTTCACAGCAATAAGCCAAGGGTAAATCCCAGGGTATCACACAGTTTCTGCATGGACAGGAGCCTGCAATTCACCACTGCAGTGTTTTGGTCTTATTTTTATCCTGTGATGTAAAATCCATGTTACACTAAGTAACTTTGAAACATTGCCCCAGCACTCATAACACTCATGACACCATCGTTCAGCTTTATATCCTTATGCATCCAACTTATTAAGAAAAAACATTTAGAAAACAATGTGTAGGATTTTTTCTTCTCTCCAGAGTGAACGAACATAAGCCAGAGACATAAACATGTTTTATGGCCTAAAGCAGGTTATACATGAACAATTAAAGGTATACTATTAAAATGCCACCAAGACAGACGAGGCTTACAAGTTCCTGAATTATGATGTTGTGGTATTCATCAGCTGATTAGTGATCATGATTGTTGCGATCTCA
This sequence comes from Morone saxatilis, assembly GCF_004916995.1. Lineage (NCBI taxonomy): Eukaryota > Metazoa > Chordata > Actinopteri > Moronidae > Morone > Morone saxatilis. The sequence continues at coordinate 10,213,712 of NW_023339807.1, read as the reverse complement.
GTACTTAATCGGCTCTCTAAAAGAATAATGAGAGGACGCTTGTTAGCAGGCCAAACACCTGCAAGCACAGACGCTCTGTCGGGGTGTGTGTGTGTGTGTGTGTAGGTGTGATGTGCACATGGCTGGATGTGGTCCAAGTGGAGTACTAATACCTGCCCTTGTTGCCACTCTAATAAAAGAACCTGGCATGGACACTGTTCCACTGTTCTGATTTGGTTGTTCTTCACTCTGCTGCTTTCTCTCTACTCACTCTGCTCACTTTATTTCTTAGAAATGCCCTTTTCCCTAAAACCAACAGCTGAGAACAGAGAAGGTGAGGGAAGACATCTCTGGGATAACACAACACAAGCCATGTTTCCATCCTAATGTATTACACATTTTAAACAAAACTTTGGGGAAAATGCAAATTAATGCTTGTTTCCATCCACTAACATTGCAATGCCATTATCAAGAGTTTGTTGTTTGTTTGTCCAGTCGGAAAACCAGGAGAAGAGGGCGCAACAAGATGATGTAATCAAAAGAGCCACCAGTCAAACCTCTAATGGTGAAAAAGAATGCAGGACGGAAACGTGACATTTCTGTTTGTTTCATGTATTAATGTGAGAAACGTTTCATCAGATCTATGTGGTGTAATCATGGATATATTATAGAGTTATGGGGTGGATGAGGAGAATGTCAGAACTGCCAAAACAGCTGATCAGTCATGTGGTGAAATGTTTTTCAGAACTGTGTTTCCATCTTACGTTAAGCGTATTAAAGCTATAAATGTCAGATTTTTTACGTAAAACTGCTTTATTCAGTAATTTTGCCAGTTTTAATCACCTGGTCCGTTTGTTTCGGAAAGAAAGAGACCTGTGCTGATAATTCGGCTCCCATTCAAAACCTCCATAATGTCTGGATTGTAAATTATCAGAGAGGTAAGCTGAGCTAACATTAGTAGCAGCTTGGCTCACAGCCCCTTCCGGACATCATTTGTCCACTTAACAGTATCAGAGAAACACAGATTTTTAAGGTGAAACTGCTTTATTCAATGTTTTTACTCATTTTAAGCACTGGGTCTGTTTGCTTTGGAGAGGAAGTGACCTCTGCAATAATTCGGCTCCCGGTTAAAACACCCTGAACGATGCACACTAAAGAAATCCTAACCGAAAGAAGACTGACTGCAGTAACGGCAATGGTGATGAAGATCCCACGCTAATTCACAACGTCATCAAACTTTGTCTTTTGTTACTGTTTTAATGTGAGAGCCCTCCTAGTGGCAGAAATTACATATTGTACGTTTAAATCTTGTTTGAAAAGGACAAAACCACCTCAAGCAAGTGTAAAAACTCCAATCAACAAATTTGTAATGTGATACTTCAAAATATGCATAAAAATACGCTGATGGAAACAGCTATACAGTATATCTAACAGGACCACTGTTGTTCTGCATGATGCTTTTTGTTTAGCATAAAGTTGCCAATCTGTTAGGTACTACTGGCAAAATCCAATGGAAACACAAACTAGTAAACCTTAATAGGGCTTACCATATGGACTTTTTCTAATATTTGTCCACATGAACATAAATGAGAAATTAGAAATGCCTCTCAGTACACAGCACCACAAACTACAGCCTCCAAAACAGAGTAGAATCCAATGGAAAGAGGGAGATAGAGAGGAATATTGCAAACAGCGTTTTCACTGTTGTGGCAGCTCAGTAGGAGGGCAATATTTTTTCCTGCTTCTGAGAGCCAAGATAACTAATAAATGTTACATACAGTAGTTTGTGTGTGTGTGTGTGTAATGGGTGGTGATTTGTGTGTGTTTGGGTGGTAGGGAGGTAGTTATGTATGCAGGACCACTAAGTCAGATCAAATAGATGTCTAGCATCCACCAGATCTTCTTGGCCTTAGCTGAGGAGCCTCTATCTATGGAGATCAGCAGTAACCTATATGCATTGCCCAAGGAGAGACACACAAGTCCCTCTTCACTTACAATTACATGTCTGCAACAGAAAATCCTAAAGATTTGCCACTACACACAGCCCAATCCAGTTAACCTTTCTTATTTTCCATCCTCAAACCTTCACACAGACAGGTCAGAAAAAATGGAGAACCACTGCAGAGAGAAAGGTGGTCAGGAAGAATGGAATAAAATAAACCAGATTCACTAACAAAGATGTTCAGTTTTAGATGATTCTTTCCCATTATGTTTCAGGCTGATTACATGAAATTTCTTGCAAGAAAAGGATTTAAATAAAAAAAAATTTCAAAAAGAACATAAACATAAATTGAGTTGCAATATAAACACTTCCAGCTTCACATTTTACCACTTGGCGTGATTTTCAGGGTTGGTCACAGGATTAGAGCATTGTTGGCACATAGTTTCCTAAGGAAAGCGCCTTTTCTGCATTGTTTCCCAGCGAATGTCAAACCAGATTAGGGGCAATGCAGAGGGACAGTGGAGGGTGAAGGGGTGCGTTTGACGTGCATCGTGGGTCAGCGCAGGCGGACCCCCTGCCGGGTGGCCTCGGCTGTCGCAACCTTTAATTATAGCTACATTGACAGGGTTGCAGATGGTCCAGCTACCAACAACCTATATCTATCTTTTTCTGTGTGTCTTTTTTCCACTCTCTCTCTTCCACTATCCTCTAGCCTCTATTTATTTAGCATTTCTATTTATTTCTGTATTTGCCTTTCATACTGGCTGAAGGAGAGCTTCGTTAGGCCGATATGAATATGATCTTTTGTGTAACACATCTTATATCTTACACCTAGTATGTTTCTAACTATGAGCAGATTTTACTGAATAAAAGGACATGTAGCCTTTTGCTAATTATTGATGCAAACTGCATTTTGAATCAGCCAAAACATAAAGTGACTTGGTGTTGTGTAGCATGTTTACATATGACATTTTTTAACCATGGTCATGATCTTTCTTTTTCAGTTTTTGCCTAGCCATTCCTTAACTCATTTGTCCTCAAAATACTAAATAAGGGTTTTAAAAATCATATCCTAGATGAATAAAATAAAAGGCTAAAACTAAGCATGAGACATAAAATGGATGGATGTTTCTTTTTTTATTCTCCAGTGTGATGGAGAACCTTGCATTCATGCTCTCAAAAGCCCCTATTCCCTCATTCATACAAACATTAGTTGTGCTTTTACTTATGCGATGTTCTAAGAAAAAGCTCTCAGTAATTGATGTCATTACCATGCATCACCTGTCATTGCCTTGCTAAACACATAGTCACAGAGATTCACCTAAATGGCGGTGAGGAACTGTCAGGCTCAGGGAAGGTGGAAGTAGACAATGGAATGCACTTGGATAATGGTAAGCATTTGTGCTTTTAAATCACATACAGAGCTGAGTAAGACCTGAGAGAGAATGAAGTAAAGAAGGAAAACAGAGGAGAAACAGAAAGACAAAAATAGAGAGGAAATGCTAATAAGAGAGAAGAGAGCAATCATTATAAGTGATTGCATAGATGAGGGATAATTTATTATGAATGTGTGCCTAGCTTCCTTTGACTTAGATGCATTAGCTTTGCCCCACAACTGTTTCTCAATAGATTGCTTGGAATCACAATTTAGTCCCCCAGTATCATGCAAATGACATCGTTGGCCGGCTCCTAATTCATAGATTGCACTCAGTGGCCCCTCGCCAAACCATTGTCCCATAATTAATGACTCATTTCCAGTTCTTTTCTCCAGTAAGGTTATTTCTATTTACAGCCTAAACCTCCGAGGGTCGAAAAGTAACAAAGAACACTAAGTGGATTTACACAATCAATAAAACATTCAAAAAGGAATTCAAAACTTTTTAAACATATAAATGAAAGACAATAAGAGAAAATATGGCTGATAAAGTAACATTTTTTGCATTGTTACAGCTATTAGTATTATAAATGTCATCATCTGCACATAATAAACAACCATGTGTAATCAACACAGCATTAATTCAACAAAAATGAATTAGCAGTTTATGAAATGATGCATCCAAACAAATTGAATTATACCATCTGTGGTTTTAAGGCTCAAGGGACAGCTTAGATTGCTATTGACATGTAGCCTTTATGGTATGTACAGTATGCCTGTATTTCTTTGTATGCATCTAAATACATTAACACGTACAAAACTCAGGCTTTAAATAATAAAAACATCAACCATTAGAAATTTGTTATAATTTATAATTGTTATAATAAAAGTATTGGCACAGTATACTTACAGTACACACCCACATATTTATTGGCTTTAAAAAAAACAGTATTTGTGTATGCCACTACAAGTGTGACATGCTGATACAAATTCTCCATTTCTCTATCTTTAACACACACTAACACTAACACTTCACATTTCCTTTTTTTCTCCCAAAAATACGCCTGCTATGTGTGCATCAGGCCTGGGCCAAAAACCAATGCTGTCTCATATTTGCAGAATCTCACGGGATTAAACAACATGGAGCCTACAGTAGGAAATGGTCCAAGCAGAAATCAAATCTGCCCCTCTGAATAAATATCATCTTGCCTGAGGCACATCCCTCCAAGATAACCTGTCTGCTGAACACAGCTGCTTGACACACATACACACGTTCACACACAAAAACAAAAGTTGCTGCCTATATATGTATGCACACATGCATAAACGTACACACACACCACACACACATCTGAGCTGGGTGAAAAATCAGCCTTGGACATGACGGGAATGCAGACAGACAGCCATGTGTAAAAATTCCTATCCATCCATCCATTCACCCATCCACTTAACCAACCATCCATTTGTTCATCCGTCCATCTGTCTGCCAATTCGTTTATCGGTCCATCGATCCTCCCATCCGTCTGTTCATCCATCCATCAAACTTGGGTTAGAATTAAGGTCTGAGGCAACAGCTCCAACCTGGAGTCCAGGATGATACAGATAATTTTTTTAATGATTTAAGAGATGTGAATAAGGTAAAGGTATTGACAATTTATTGTCATGTCTTAATCGTTGCAATAATCGCTCCTAGCTTTGTGAAATTCAGAGTGGTTCCTTTGGCTTCTTATGTTAATTCCACACTAGATGTTACAAGATGTGCTAGGTGCCATGAGCTAAATTACTGTTGAAGTCAGGGAAAGAGGAAAGAAAGGTAAGGAGAATACAAACAAATGTGTAATTTGGGCCAAGGTCAAATTCCTTGAACCTCAAGAAAACTGGACTGATGTACCCCAAGTAAAGCATTTTATTTTAATCAAAACAAGAATGATGAAGACTTGGTAAACAACAACAAGCTGTGTTCAGATGTAGTGTGAAGGAATTATTTGGCTTTTTTGACTGCTGAAGAAATCTTGCAATCTTTTGGCCATAAACAGTTAATTGACGAGCTGTCAATTATATATTTGATATAATAACAATGACAGTCTAATGACAGCAAAAAAAAAAAGTTACCAGGAACTTCTGTATCTAACACAAACTAAAATTTCCCAAATTGTTTGTTCAGCCTTAAATGTTTTCAACTCAAGAGGAAATAGTTTCACCTCAGTTCATACTACCTAGTGTAGCCAGTAAAATCATTTGAGAACTCTGAAGGACAAGTGAAAAGGAGAGTGTCACACTCACATTCATACTGTTCAAGTCACCCTCTATGGTGGCAGATAATTGTAGTTGACCCAACTCGAAAAAACACTGTGAAAAGCTCAATAATGTCAGACAACAGTCAGGGTGAAGCCCTTGCCTTCTCTAATACAAACTAGGAAATTATCTCAGTTGAAAACTTTAATATGATTTCAACACTTGCTGTTTTATAGGCCTATAGGCATTATCAGACTCAATTCATTAGGATGGCAATTTAGTTTACCAGATATAGTGAACACTGTTGAATAATTTTGTATGTTAATTCATTTATTTGGTAATAAAACTGAATTGATTTTTGATTTCTTTTCACTGAAATCTCATGTCATAGCCAGTGTAACAGCCCTAAACCAAACACTGTAGCTGATGTTTTGAAGTCTGACATTTTCATGTTGGTTGATTTATTGGATCTCCTGTTAAAAAAAAAGGAAGCAACTCAGCCCCAATACAGTCAAACACCCAAATATCATTAAACAGGGAGCTGAGATTTGATGTATCTACTGTCAACACTGAATGTACTGTATATCTCCAATGAAATTAGCTATTTTTTAAATATCAAGTGATATCTTATCTATTAAAAAAATATCTAATTACACACCATTTTAATTTACAAATGTTACAGCCTATGACTAAAACGTGTGGTCACACAAATCAGCTTTTTAAAACAATATATTTACTTTTTGAAGAAAAAGTAAGATTACATGTTTAGATTGCATGTTTTCTTGGCAATATACATTTTGAAATAATGGCTAATACTGACAAAAGTCAAATCACAATCTTGAGCTGGAAAAGCTCATTGTTGCAGTCAACCCTCATGGAAACCAAGAGTAACTCTGATGATTATGTCAGTTAAATGTTATTGATTACAGTTTGTAAATGTAATAGGCTGTTTGTAACCAATTATATTTTGAATGTGACCTCCGCAAATCAGTTGGCAGCATGAAAGGCTACATTTATACTGAGATTAACTGTGCCTTTGGTGCCTACAACATTAACTGTGAGACCAGCATTAGCACGGATGACAGGAGCTATTAAGAATCAAACAGGTTCAGCCAGAGCCCACACTCACAAATACAAATGTATTCAGCCCACATGGAATATGTACACAATCAGTGTGTACATGTGCCTGCAATAAAACATCTGTACAATTTAACATATTGTATACTGCACACACACACACACCACACCGCACACACACACACACACACACACCACACACGCACACACACACGACACACACCTCATATCCCCATGACTAACCTGCCAACCAGCCAAGGTCAGAGGACTGCAAATATAGATGAGCATATCTGATCAAACTAGGAGAGGTTAGTGCAAATAAGATCCACGCAATTAAACCAAATTCATGCCATAAATACAATAAACCCTGCTGGACTGGTCTGTGTATGTGGGGTGTCATGTGTGTACGCATGTGTGTGTGTCAGTGTCTGGCTGCCTGTAGTTTTATATCCTTGGGAACATAATAAGGGGGTGTGGCGCCTTCTTCGCAAAATGTGTATTGACAAATGTTGGATAAAAAATAATTTGCAGACCTGTCCTGAAAAACATAGAAACAGTGCAGTCAATGTGCTTCAAGATTCCGACACTCTTGTGGTGTAACAACCCAGAGCTGGATTGTGAAAAAAGGTTGAGAGGCAAGTTTAACTGGTTCTGTTATGTAGTCCTATTTTATTTGTTTGTTAAAATTTGCAGCATGAAGTTTCCGTAAGCCAGGAAGTGCTATCATCAAATAAACAAAGATTTCCCTTTTTTTCTCCAAGTGGCTTCAATAACAGTTGAGGCAAGCCCCTTCGGTCAGAAACCGTGGTCCAGTGTTCTCGACTTTCCTGTACTTGGATATGCATCTTTCTCCTAATGTAAATTATCCAGCTAGTTAGCTAAAGTTTTGCTCCCCTGTAGCAAAAAGCTAACTAAACCTTGCTAGCTAGACAATTAGATGTATTAACAAACTGAGTTAGGCTAGTGTTTTGTAAACAATTAGTTAAGATGTGACTGTATGTCACTTTTGAATGCTTTCAACCATCTTCCAAAAAATTTGGTTGACCGAGCCTAGCACATAGGCCTAGTAACAACAAGGAAGAGGAAAAGTTGACAAGGTTCCAAACGGGTGGCGATTTACGAGGAATGCAATTGCAATTTGTAGTCCCAGTTTATGTTTTTGCTGATGAGATGGTGGTATTCTCAAACAATGGAAGATAGCAATAATGTAAGGACAATTCGGCGCCAGAAATGAACCTGGGGGTTCAATAACACTTATTTACCGAGTTTGGTCCGTTCTCTGGGATATGTTTTTCAATTCTAATCACACGTGACAGTTTTAGCCACAAACTGCGAATTACCATATAGAAACGGCTAGTCAACCGGGCACCAGAGTAAAAGTTGAAAAGAAAGCTATTTCTGATACAAGCTAACAAGGCTGCAAAATAGGCACCAACACCTTACACAGTAGCATGAATTAGGGTCCCTGACCGTTGTAACCGAAGCATTGAGAACTTTGTAAGTGTACAGACAGTCTATTAAAAAAGATATTTAGAAACAACAGTACGCGTTCACCGGTATACAGGCGGGCACCATCCGTTGGGGAAAAGTCCACACACCCAGACCACTCCAAACTCCTGCTGAGAATGATGACTTGAAAGCGCACCATCTCAGACCCGGGAAACTCCCACGTTGTTTGCAGGAAGAAAGCACTGAGCGCAACAGAGACTACTACTAGTGCCTTCAAAAACAGGATAACACACTGAAGAGATGGCAGATTATTCAACCCGAATTTGAAGACATGCGACAACGAACCTTTCAGTTTTGATGGACGTCCTTTATTTTTATTTTGTCCTTTAAAAATCAGTTCATCCAAGTCTTGATTATTCAAATATAAATCAAATGTTCAGAAAGCATTCAGAAAAAAATGGAGCACACTCATTTCTTGTTTATCCAAACCTTTTTAAAGTAAGCACTTTTATTACATTCTTTACCTAAAACTATTTTTTTAAAAAATTGATTTTGTGTGTGAAAAATGGAAAAATACTCCAATAAAGAAGGTTGTTCTGTTTAGTTATTGTTTGTAATTGTTTTTGTTTGTACCGACCGCTCTTGTTTACTGCCTATTTTTACCTCTTTAGGCCGCCACCCTGGAAAAGTGTGCATCAAAAGGAAGAAACTGTCATTTCCTCCTCCAAGAAGTGTTATAAGGTAAGGTCAACGGTGGGATTTCTACATGTAGAGTTGTTTCCCAAAATATAATGAATTACTTTGAGCAGAATACATTCTGTCAGCCTTTGTAAACCTAGAGTGTTAGTAGCTTGCAGCCCCAGCCAGGAATTACTAAGGCAGGATTTGAATGTTTTTTTTGTTCTTTTTTAAACATCAAAAGCCAACAGAATGGCCAGTCCTAACCCTGTACATACAACCACATGACCTGTAACAGATATCACCACCAAGGCTGAAATTCAGGAGTTCAC
>NW_023339807.1:10202434-10204620 GCF_004916995.1 Morone saxatilis | reverse complement strand
CCGCCTCTTTTTTACTCTCCTCCATTTGTTTGTCCATTTCCATCGTTCTGTTCTAGCCTCTTGATCCGCTTGCTCCTTCTACAGTTTGTCACACCCTCCAGCCCCCCTTCCCCTAATGCCTACACCCATCCCTTTCCTCCCTCCACTCACAGGAGGGTCAAGTGCACAGGCTTTTGTCTCAAAACATGTGGAGGGAATTAATTGGCTCCAACGTTTGGCTCTTTCCACCCGACTGCTTCTGTGTGGCTGTCACCTGGCTCGCGTTCCCTCTTCTCTCCCTCTCTCTCTCACTCTCACTCACTCTCTTTCTCACTCTCTGTATCTATATATCTATGTCTCTTTCTTTTACCCATCTTTCGTCTGAATCGCTCCTTTTTACTCATTCTCTCTTCTCCTTATGTTCTCTTTATCTTCTTCTTTCTCTTTTCTCCCTCTCTGCTCTCTCTGTGTCGTGGCCCCCTTGTAAGATCAAGCCCTCTGCTGCAGCTGAAGGACTCTCACGTTGTGTCTAATGAGGGAGGATAATGTGTGCTGCTGTAGTTGATGTATATATAAGAGGGGACAGGAGAGAAATAGATGGACATAAAATGAAAATAGAGAACGAGAAAAGACGAAGGCATAAATACTTACATACATAGATACGTACTGTACACACAGTTTTTTCAAGGTTTAATTACCAAATATAACATCAAATATGCCCAAGATTATATTTCCTCTTACCAAAGCAAATATATAGATTCTCTTTTATTTTCTCTCTCGTCTTCTTGAAAAACTGACCTAGACTATATAATTGTACCCTCTTCAATTTGTACCTGTCCAGTTATTTCTATGGCTACACATTTAAAATGTAAAGCTATGGATAAAAAGTCAGATTTTGTAGAAGCTATGCAGATGGATGACAATACATCTTTCCGTCTGTCCTTTCACCATCCTCCCACCCACCCTTGCATTGTCACAACTGTCACTGTTCCAAAATGAGAAGGGGAAAAAAGCTTTGCAAGGAGCTAAAGATTTATTTAAAATCATTCCATTCCCCTTCGTTATCCTCTTTTATCCCTCCCCATCAGTCCATCCATCCACCCAACCGTCTTCACATCCTCACACCCCAAAATTCAGATGCATTTAAAAAACTGCTAATTTCATTTCCCCTTTCCATGCCTTCTTTTTTTCTTACCCCAATTACCAGACCCCCCTTCCTCCCACCTCTCCCTGCACCCCCTCCTAAGAAAGAGGGATAAATCAGGCTGCATATTAATTCTATTGAAAGGGGGGACCATGTGCCTGGCGTACTCCCTGTTTCCATGACAACCAACTCAGGATCCATAAAGATTTCAGGGGCAAATGTGGCTAGGAGAGCGGGGGTCACCCCAAAAGAGGATAAGCATAATTACAGTGAGATAGACAGGCAGTCTGGGAATGGCGAGGTCTGTCAGCAAGTGTCCCAGCCAGACAGATACTGTAAACAGCCTGTCTAGAATTCAATAGCTGAAACAGCTTGTGTAACCATTAAAAATCAACCATTCAAACCATTTTATTTTTATTTATATGTTATGTTTATATTTTATATCTACAAATCTGTAATATACATTTTTTAAATCCTGTTATTTTATTTTCAGTCAAATATTAACAATAGATCGTTGGTACTGCTTTCATTGCAGTATCAAAAGTTCTTAGTGGGTTCATATCATTTGAATGCCTTTGGACAAATATAATGGAAGACATGGTTGTCTATCCTGTTGACAATCACCTCACATGAATATCAGCAAATCTACAGTATTTGTGCATACAAGCTTCCTAGTCATGATATTTGTTTTCCAGCAATACCATGCTGCAGAGTCACTTGACTACATGAATACATATCGGTTTATGAGTGCTGTTCAGAGGAGAACTATACAGTAGAGCTAAAAAATAAATATATTTTTAAAAAACTTTTAGTTTTGACTTGGCCTCCAATCAGTGTAGTAAAAGGGATTTCCAGCTGATGAAGCACAGCACCTGCTGTGAGCACTCACTTAAGGTAGAATACATGTTCTATCTATTTGTAAAACTATATCCACATACACATACAGTAAACTTTTTTTCTGGTGTGCGAAGTAATGAGCTGCCTATACTCTCCCTCTGATTGTGGCGTGAGATTGGTTGGGTTTAGGGTTAAGAATGTTAGGGTAAGCCAATCAGAGGCAGGT
>NW_023339807.1:10192979-10202334 GCF_004916995.1 Morone saxatilis | reverse complement strand
GGTGGAACATAATTAAACATTAAGATTATTGTTGCATTAAGAGACGAATAAAGCGTCTCTTGTAGAGGAAGACGAGGACAAGGTCCTACAAGGTCTATTGTAACACTGGTTTATATGGCAATATAAGCTGAAGCCATTGTAATTTAAGTGAATGATGTGCAGGGACGAAAAAAAAAAAAAAAACACAACAGCCACCTCAAACATCACTGTAGAAACAAAACACATTGGAGGAGGTCTGTTCTTTCTGTCTCGTTTATTTTGTAGTTGTTGTATATTCATTAAGTGGCTATAGGTCTGCTTGCATATGTATGTGCCTCCTTGTTTATATTTGTGGCTGCCAGTTGATTTGTGCTTCTCTGTACAATATATTGTGTGCGGTGATCACTAGACAAGTGAACCTCATACAGGACAACAAAATTGGATCTGTTATGTTGAGCAGCACCTTTGTGGTCTGTTAAGTCCATTAAATAAAGAAAAAGAAAAATCAACCTAAAAAATGACATGTTGGGAAAGAAAAGATCAGATAGGAAGTCACAAAGAGAAAGAAAGAAAGAGAGAGAAAGATACACAGGAGAAAGCAAGAAAGATAGTCTCTGAAGGGGTAAAGGGATCAGTTCGTTAGTCACTACGCACATTGTTAAGAAGCACTTCGATCATCTATGCTCACATACATTTGTAAACATATAGGAACGTACATTCAAGTTGACACACAAGCACCCAACACCTTTTCACTATACACAAAATACACAGAGGAAACATGTACTCACACGCACGCATCCACAAAGCCATCAGAACAAGGTCAAGCCTGACAGCAGGCAGATGAAGAGCCACTTAGGGGACCTGTCTCTTGTCTTTATCCTGCTTCTCCCCTTCGAGAGCTATATGCTCAAAGAGCTTATTGATAGGGAATAAACGATGAAGTCATAGTAGCCCGAATGTCAGGTGGAAGAGAAATGAATAGAATAAGTGTTAAGTTAGAGGAGAAAAGTAGAACATAATTGTGTGAAATTACAATTAATCAAATAATTAGGGGATATAGTATATATATAGTCATGCTGGGTGTCTTTGGGGACTGTGGTGTCATCAAAGTGCCATAAACCAGCTTGAAAACTTAAGTAACCCAAGTATAAAGACATGTAATCACATCTAATGTCATGCAGAAAGAATATAAAATGGAGAGTGGAAAAGGCAATGACATAAGATAACCCAATAAATTGTATGCTAATGCATATAATGCACAAAATACAGCACAATGGAGTACAGAGATTCAGATTAAGTTTGATTTAGAGAATTATACTGAAAAGAGAATAAATAATGTTTCACTGCAACATAAAACCCTAAATCAACCTTCCACCACACCCAAGGTACACAGTGCCCGAACAAACTCGAGCTGGAAATGAATGCTTTATATCATCAGAGCTTAGAGGAGGGATTGGAGATTCTATGTGTTCGATATTGTTGATTCTGCTCCATGGAACAGACCTATCACCTCTGAAAACACTGGAGACCCACTGATTCAGTGCAGATTATAAATATGCATGGGAATCAATACATATTTGGCAGTGGGGGAGAGAAAAATTGAGAAAAACACAGGAAGAGAGCAGAGGCCCTGGAATGTTCATCTTCATTTATTACAGTCATTTATTCTCTTTCTCTCTCTTCCCTTTGCTACACATGTACACAAACTCACTTCCCTGCCCATGCATGCGCGCACACACACACGCACACACATACACACACTGGCAAAGACACACATATGCATGCACAGCAAGAGAGATGAAGAGAAAGAATATGTCCAGATCGGCAAATTATCCATTCTTTTCTCTCCGACCATCCCTGTGGGGTTGTGCAGTGTGTAATAGCGAGCACACTCCTCTGACGATTAGCCAGACTGTATATTTGTCATTTCAGGTCCATAAGGGAGGCCAGGAAGCAGTCTGAGACACAGGTTCATCCATCTATTGACTTTCATTGTCTATGTTATAAGGCAACATCTACAGTTGAACACAATTGAGATTATTTATTAATTAAGATTATCAAGATTACAAAAGTATGAAATAATCTCAAATAGCAGTTTTTTCCTTGCAAGGTGTCATCTACAGCCACAGAGCTAACAGGGCCATTGTCAGGGCAAATTTTATTTTTCCTGCATCTAGAGTTGTAGCTTCCATCTACTCTTAATATTTAATCTGTCCGACATTGACTGTTTCATCATCTCTCTGTATTCTTTTCCTTATTCAGTCAAAGATTACTTTGTTACTCTAAAGGCTTTGAGCAGAGAAGGTGACTTTTCATTTGCTGTACTGATGCTTCAACAAAATAAACAATAAAGCCAAATACTAGCTAAATGTGTCACAGTAAACTGTAACAAATGTATAAGGTTTAACATACATTAAAATGGATTTAAAATGTTTAGCCTACTTCAGTAACCACAGTAATAACTATTGGATTTTTTATTGTGATAACAATGGAGGGATCACATTGTGTTTGTGTGCTCAGAGCCCTTCAGAATTTTTATGATCTCTATGAGCATAAATATTGAAATCATGATAACAAGAACCAGACAGCTTGGGATATTAGCACTGGGTTGCTTGAGACTTCAGATTAGTTTCTCATTATTTTATTATAGTTTTATCATTATTTGAATTACTAGCTAGCAACTTACTAGCCGCTGCAATCAGTTCTGACTTTAAAAAATAAATCAATCAACAAACACATCTGATGTTTGGAGAATTGTTTGAAACCGTGGCATTGACATAGGCTTAGTGTGTGGACTCTGGTGTGCTGGTTGCCATGGATACGAGAGTTTATTGACTCACTTGATATCTGCGTCAGTCTTCAGCCAAGCTAAATAAAAAGTCGACTTTAACAGAGAACGCTGTTTTTTTAATCTATTGAATACTACATATATAATGCTCAGCAGATGTGAACTGATTTAGTTTGCCCTCATATTTTGTATGTTGATATGTTTCATTGCAGTTGCTTGCCTTCAGTTCTAATGAATGTACGCCAAAAGGATCAATGTGGAAATGGAGAAATTGTTGTTATCCTACATATTTATGTATACTGTGCGGGCCTACACAAACACTTTTACAGCTGTTCTATAACTTGATATCTACAGGGGCACTTAAGTGAGGCCTAACCAATATTCAGTAAGGATGAGCATTTTCAACACATCCATGGAGCTAGCACAAGTGTCACATCAAGTCATTGTGCACTGGTATACTTGGTGGTATTTAGCAGTGAATTTGCATATCAACTGAATACTGCTCCCCTTCCAAGTGTGTAGGAGAAACTCTAGTGGCCAAAAAACACGAAAGGCCCTGTGTAGAGCTAGTGTTTGGTTAGAAACATGGCAGCTCAACATGGCGAACTCCATGGAAGAGGACCCGCTCCCTCTGTAGTGGAAAATGGCTCATTCTAAAGTAATGAAAACACAGTGATTCTTATTTTCAGGTGATTATACAACAATAAACACATACCTATGACTGTTATATTCAATTTCTGCCAATAGATCCTCCTAAATGTTACATAATAGTTAAAAGTTTGTTACATAATTATAACACATGCTTTTTAAAAGTATAGTTTATTGTCATCTAAGTAATTTCACTTAACATTAGTGATCATTTATAATTTGCTCCCAAATAATAGTTTCTGATAATAATCATATATTTATCGAAAGTAATTATCGATGTTGTCATTACCCAAAAGCCAATAAACGACTGAGATTTTTAGGGCTGTGCTTGAAAAATAAAGCAAGGAATATACCAAAATATACTGTAATTCTTTTAAAAATGTATCTGATATATGTATTTTTATTTTTCCTCACAACCTGTGCACAACTCGAGATGTGTGTGTCTAAATGAGTAGACAGTACAGTAAATGTAAGTGTAAAGTAATGCATTTTGTTACTGGGCAGTCTAAAGCTTTAACTTGAAATATTTCAACAACAGTCTTGACCCAGAAGGATACATCTTTGCTTCTTATTCCTATTTTATGAGTAATAATAATGTTCCTACTTGTCTTGCTTCAGCAGCTCAACACCATTTATTCAGTGTGCAATTTGTTGTATTTCCGTCCATCAAATGCCTCAATACAGACTCAAAGTGTGCCCAAATGACCTCTATGCAGCATTAACATTTGACAACAGACAGTATAAATGTACATTTCCAATATTACAACTTATCTTTGTTTAGTAATTGGTGACACTGTCTGGTTGTAATATAACCCAAGGGGTCATTTGATACTGTAATGATAGCAGGTTGTCATAGAAGCTGGATCATTGTCACTTTTCCCCATCAGTCATTTCTTAATAGTCTGGAACACACTCCCTTCTTTCATGGTGGGGTAAATGGAACTTCAGTCTATCTTTACTTTGGTAGATTGGATATTGAATATATGTTTTCCATATTAGAATAATTATAACTTGGGTAACAAAGAATTGTGACTAAGTGCAAAATAATAAAAAAAGGGAATATTCAGTCATTTATGATTTAAACTTGCTTCCAGTGTATTTTGGATAGATTTTGAACTGTTGCTGCATTTTAACTGAAGTTTAAAATATTTTTTTTACTAATATTTACGTGGTACATATTTCTATGATAAACAGCTGTTTATTGCAAAAAAGAACATTCACTTACTTTGCATCCTGTTACATTTATATCAATACTACAGCTAGTTAACAATGACAACTTAACTGTATGCCTGTTAATGGCAAAGGCTGTAATGTCTTATCATTGTGGGAGATAAATATATATTCTCTGATAATGCTTAGTTAATGTCTATGTTGTGGACCATGTTCCAACACAGTGGTCTTTGTGATAATAATATACATATTGTGGCATCTCTGTACACGTATTTGATTAAGTTAGTGTTGAACATTTTATGTCTTTCATCTATGTCTTCCTCCTGCTGCCCACTTCCCTTTCTTTTTTTATCATTTCACACTTGTGTTTTTTTTCCTTTTCTCTTATCTCCTCTTATCCTCTCTTTTAATTTCCATTTCCTACTAACCACCTTCTATTCTCTCCATCTCTGGCCTCTTAATACGCTCTAATACATGCAAGCCATTGGCTTTTAGTGTGTACTCCATATAGAGCAAAAAGGTGCATCATTAATCTAAGCCCTTTGCAGCGCTGGATGTGTGTAATGGTAACTGAATAACACATTGTATCCTGTGTGAGCCAGGGCATCCATATTATCTACCATCACTTCTTAATAAATTACTCCTAGAGATGTGGCATTTTGTCTCTGTATGCCTAAGCATTGTGTTGCTGGACTTCCCTGGTGGATGAATGAATATAATACAAGCATGTTCTCTAATTACCCTTACTCCTCTCTTGCTAACACCCACACATACTCTCTCTCTCTGTCTCTGTCTCTCTCTCTCTATACATGATTCTTATTCAGTAGTTATTCAAAGTAGCCTTTGATTTGTATTACTGTATTTCTGTTGATCATGAAAAGTATTACAGTATTCCAGTGGACAATACTTAAAAACTTTGGTGGTTGGACTCTAAAACTAATACCAAACTAATGTACGAATGTATAAAACAACGAGAAACCTCACTGGTAGCAGATTATATCACCTGTATGTTAACTTTAATTCCGCAATAGCTAAAGTTAAACTTTGGCTGTTGCGTGCACCCAAGAGTGGCAACTCCTCTCCAGAGAAACAGTTAAGTGGCACTTTCAGGAGCATCACTGAAGTAAACCTTTATGCACATTATGTCAATATGTTAGGTATATCAACTTAAGTTAATAAATGCACAAAGCTGGAGCAAGTAACTGTAACTGTAATAATGATTCCTGTTGGTCAGAGCATAGTCTGAAGTATAAGTTACCTGCACCTCAATCTACAGTTTCTGATTTTCTATTTTTACGCATATTAAAAAGCACCACATCCTTGGGTTGTGGAAGGGCATCTTGAGGCTAGTTGTTTAACCCTTCTTCCAGTATTTCTGTAAGCTAGGCTAAACATGTTTCTGACCAGTCTCTCAACTGAAAATGGGGTTACTGCTTATTAATCTCTGTCAAATGCACAGTTAGACATCTTTACACAAATTTACGTGCATGCCTGAATAATTGCGCGCACACACACACACACACACACACACACACACACACAGCTGGACAATGAGTGGGATTCAATTTGTCACAGAAAAGCAAGAAAATAATGAATTGTGAATAATTTTTCCTTGAACTTAACTTTGAATGTGGCCAGATCCCCAGGGGGGGGGATTTTAACATACAACTAAGTCTGACATAAATATGATAACCCAACAGAAAATTTGTAGCTGCAATTTTTCGGGAAATATGTAGACATCTCCTGATAAACATTTGAGTTGTAGAAAAAACAACTTTCATAAACCAGATATCTTGGTGCATTGAATATAAACAAGCAGCAAATTATTACATTTGATTTTTGTTTGCCTGCCCTGTTTTTGCTTGATAAAATTATTTTTATACCATTTAGCATACTTGTATGTTCATTCTGTCGATTGAATAGTCTTTAATGAACTCATTGTTTAAGCATTAATTGTGAGTCCTGACATTGATCTACAAGTAAGTTTAAATACACAAAGAGAGTAAATGCCATGTCATCTCTCTAGGTCAACTGCCTTACTCCGCATGTAACTATTCTATGCAGGTATTTTATATCACAAACACACTGTGCTCTGCCTGTCTCTGTGGTCCCTCTACCGTGTGCTCACAGAGAAACACACACACATACACACCACAATGATACAATTTGTTGTACTCGGGCCAAGTCCAGGGATAGCCTAAGGATGGGGAACAGTTGGCTGCCACATTTGGCTGGTTCCACACTGTTAGTCAGATATGGGCTCATGTGTACAGGGGGAATAGTCTTTTAAATGATACCTACCCCACTGTCTGTGTCTGTGGGCTCATATGTTTGTGCAGTGCATGCAAATGTGTAAGAAATACACACATACTGTACAGGCATATGTTTATATATATGCATATGTTTGTGTACCCACTTGTATTTGGTTCTATCATTATTTGACAAGTTTTTTTCCTGAACATAAGCAAGCTGTCCTGTCCAACTGGTCCATTACACACAGACACATTTTTACTGCTTGCGAAAATTTGTGCATGTACTCATTCAGGCTTAATTTCTTGATTCTCACATGCACTGTGTCTTTTTTGTAAAAGAGAGTTAGGCATTTCAAAGGAAATGAAAATGTGTGTTAATGGTTACTGCTTTGCAACTACCACTATCATTAGTGAAATCTCTAATGTGTTGTTTAAACATTCTTTGGCCCACAGCGTGCTCACATCGTCACATTATTACCTTGCTTCATTTGAATATTTTGTTACTATACACAGCAGATACAGACTTTAGTGTTGGTGTTTTTCTTTCCTTTTACTATCTGTTCTTTGAACTTCTCACCCCTATCCATCCTTGGTCACTATCACATCTCCTGCTCATTCAAATTACAACAAAATAAAAGGAGATT
Organism: Morone saxatilis; assembly: GCF_004916995.1. Lineage (NCBI taxonomy): Eukaryota > Metazoa > Chordata > Actinopteri > Moronidae > Morone > Morone saxatilis. Next base: position 10,194,853 of record NW_023339807.1, on the reverse strand, counting down.
TACCATTATAACATAACAATAAATCATGTTTTGGAATGCCTTCACAGGTTACTACATAGAAAGCATTGTACATTTTAATTTACATATCATGCAATAAGGTCTCACCTTGGCTTCATTACATACTTTGTAGTTCCCTATAAATTGGAAATTTTGCAGGAATACTGGGAGGATGTTAAAAAGGAAATATAATTTTACTTTGGCAACAGAAGGTGAATGAGATGTTTATTATGGAAAAGGTCACAGCAAAAAAACATTAAGTTGCTATGTCTGTGTTTATTTATTTAGTTATATTGTAATAGTAGTGAAATGTCAAGTATGTGAAATGTTCAAAATTATTTTGCCATTTTCTTTATAAAGTAGAAACACCTATCTATTCTTTTTGTCAGGCTTTGTTAGTCTCTTTATTGTGCAATGCTGTATGAGGAAGGCGCTTAATTGTCCCATTTAGAAAGCTTGACCTTGCTAGAATCTAATTAATTAGTGTGGTATGAAGGTTAATTAGTAACGAAGGATGTCCATGCATCATAAAGCCCCTTGTCTTAACCCACTGTGGCAGTCGGGCAGAAAAACACTCATCAGTCATCCCCTTGGTGAGAAAAATCTTAAGTGATACTCGCACATTTACACCAGAGTTCATTTCTGTCCAGCTCTTGTTCATTGACCCCCTCTGCCATGAAAGGCAAAGGATCAACCAGGTGGAATTCTGTGTTTGAATAATCAATGGGTTAATGGGATGTCCCATTGTATTTGATGGATGAGGTTTGTGATGCAGAAGGTGATTTTAACATTCAGAGAGACTGTCCTGACCATTTTTACTAGAACTTCATTTATGGGATATGTTGGGGAGGAAATAAAACCAGTAAGACCCTGAGCACTGACTCATTTTTTTATCTTATCTGAGTCAAGGCACTATTTTTAAAGGAATAGTTCAACATTTTGGAAAACACACTTTATTGCTTTCCTGACATTTTAATGACTGATAACTGATAGTAGGCAGAATTTGTTACATTTAGACAGATCCAGGCTAGCTGTTTTCACTTGGTTCCAGTCCTTATGGTAAGCTAAACTAACTGGCTGCTGGCTCCAGCTACATATTTACCGCACAAACCTGAGAGTGGTACAGATCTGAGTGTTAGACCTCTGAAAAAGTATGTAGTAATTGGGCCATTGGTGTAGTAGTTTTTATTCCTTGTCACACATGATCAAACTGGCATGTAAGGAAGGTGGCTTTCTGGCAGCATCATACTAATGGGAGTTTTGATTGCTTCATTAGATGGAGTAGAGCTAGCTGGTTAATGAAAATCAGTTGGGGTTCTTTTAATATTTATAACCACGACCTGCCAGAGTGGTATGTCACAAATATTTCTTGTTATGTCTGTAGATCATGGTGTGTAAATAAGCTTCTGAACTGAAAGGGTTATTATGACAAAAGGGTAGATTTCATGGCTGTCTACCCATGGACTTTAAATCATAAGTGAACTTCATGGGGGGTGGTGGTGGTGGTGGTTATGGGGGACTATGTTGATGCTAACCACACAGGTCTATTCATAAAGCTGTAATTGACTGTCAAGTAGTGAGGAAATAACTGTGTTATGGGCAGGAATCCAACCTCTTTCTGTGGAACTAGTGTTAATTAAGTTTAAATACACAGTCCCGCCACTAAAATGTAAATAGGGACAAACAAAACAATAATAACAATAATGGTAACAATAGCAACGTAATTGACATGGTAATGAATCCTCAGTTCAAGTTAGTCTCTGGACAGCCGCTGAGGCAGTGCTGGAATAGAAATATATTTTATGTGGGCAATAAAGTCATGGCTATTTATTACAATGGCATAGGACATTGTTTATACACTGTAAACCCGGATAAGT
>NW_023339807.1:10183728-10192879 GCF_004916995.1 Morone saxatilis | reverse complement strand
GAAGGTGTTTTTCAATGCATTGTAGGGGGTGATCTAAGTGCAAGGCATAAATCAGGTCCAAAAAGGCCTGGTGGTTAGTTGGGCCAGCCCTCCATGACCACAACCCCTCCAAGACGATGTCTACTCTGGATGGGTTGAGCCTGAGGGTTTTCACAATGCGAGGATTCCATCGGACTGAAGTCCCTTGCTCACTTGCGTCCTGGCAAGAAAGAAACAGACAAGGAGAATAATATAACTTCTCAAACTAAACAAAACAACAAATTAGCAAACTTAGTAACACGGCTTTACATCCGCCCTTCTTCTTTCACTTGGCAAGAATCAGTACTGTGCAGCGGAAGAATGTCAGGGCCTCCGTGTAGTTGGTGGACCCGGTTATATGTAGCCTAAAAAGGTGAATTCTAAAGTAATAAAGACGTAACGACTCGTTTCATAGGTGACTATATAGCACTAACAACTATAGTTATCTGTATTATTACATTTCTGTTAATAAATTCACCATAAAATATTACACACTGGACCTTTAATCGGCCTAAAAAAACAATGCCACCTGCATCATTTAAACATGTTAGTTACTTACAGGGAAGGTTTTGAAGAATTCAGGGAGATCATCCCCCAAGATGACTGGCAATCAGACAAAGCGCACTTTGTCTGTTGGCTCCGTGGTCTGGCAAGATAGTGGACATAACTTAATCACATATAGTTTATGAAATACATTCATTGACTTCCCCACAGCTTTTAAATTACTTTTAGGGCTTGTCAGAGTAACATGTTAATTTTGATTCATCTAATAGAAAAAAAACGCCAATCAGGCCTGCATCCATGAGGCAGATCAGGAAACTCGCTCACTTCTGCAGCACAGCAGGTGGAAAGAGAAAAAAAAAAAACTAAAGAAAGTGAAAATATTATATATTATTTTAACTGCTGTAAACCATTTCCATTAACGTTAGCTTCCGAGGGCTAACGGTCTCTAGCAGAGGGAAATATCCATATTACTGGTTAAAACAACGTTTTACTGCTCACAACACAGGCCACTGCCAAGCACATAATCCTAGGACTTTATGGAGAGAAAATGTCTTTTTTAACTGGTTAAAATGTTGGTTTTCTCTGGTCTGGAGCGTAAATGTTGGACGAACGTTGCATATAATCATTAGCTGGTTAAAACAACATTTTTTTGTCACGCTTTCAAACAGCCCAACTAAGACACAGTGCCCGACTTTTAAAATCAGATATTAAACACAATGTGGTCCGCTACTCACCAGATTCAGTCTCCATGTCGCAGGCACACATCGCCTCGATAGGCTAACCGGCCGCAAACAGGTGAACAGCAAGGTGCGGAGAAGTAACGGAATGCTGCATTCAAGTGCTCCCAGAATAATCGAAAAATTATTTCAAACTTCAACATTATGCTTAGATGCTAACGTGTAATACAATATTTAAGTTAATACTGTCCACTGTAGGAGTGACTATAGCACAAAACCCTGATAGATCCAAGTATTTTGTTTGTGGTTTTAGGGAATGCTAGGTACTCATGCAGCAACAAGTCTGGGACAAAATAAAGGTTTCAAACGTCTCAGCACGTTTGATACGTGATCTCCACTTTGGTATGCTATCAATGTCTTTGTAACACTCTGAAAAAATATTAAAATACCAATCGACATCGGTTTTGTAGCATCCATGTTTGTTCCCAACATTATTTCCCACCAAAGTCGGAAAAAATTACTTCCCAACTCAGGAATGGGCGAAACTTCCAATAGCAAATGAATGCAGCACTAATCATCAAGAATTCAAATTCCTGTGTGACGTGAAAAGATAAAGAGGCGTGGTCATGACCAAAACTTATGAATCCAGACCCATTAAACTTAAAATTATCCACTCACAGCATCTAATATTGATATCAAATATAAGTATATCTAGCTTCTAATTAGTAGAATATACTTACATTTGATAGTAAATGCAATCAAACTTAAATGTATTGATTACATGACTTGATTTGTTTGATTAGATAGAAATCCGGGCTAACAGTGTAGGAGTAGGGAAATGTACATGCATACAATGTTGTTGTACAGTAAACAAGTTGATATATTTACTATGGCAGCAGGGATATTTATGCTAACCATTTTTAATGTACTAACTTACTACAATAGTGAAACTATCTTAGATTAAATAAATCTTAAATCATTTTACTTCCATTGCAGGTAACAGTTGAGTTGAGTATTAAAAAAATATATTTTTTATTTTTAACCGAAGTGCAGTTGATTCATCTTGTGTGTTTTTTTTTAAATAAATGCTCCTTTTCGTTAGAAAAAAAATATTGTGTTGGTGAAATTATATTTTGTGTCTTTTTTGCCCAGTATTAATGCTTTTTCTTCTTTTTCTCAACTCCAGTCAAGCTCTCCCAGGGCTTTTTCTTCTTTTTTTCTTTTTTTAACTCTAGGGCCTTGTTATGTTCAGTTAGGAGCCATTTGTGTGCCCTCAAATCCCACAGGGAAGCATCCTCCTAAGCCAGTACCTCAAGCTTTTCATATGATTTTGCAATCAAAATCTTGGGAAATGCTCAAGTAGAGGTGGCTCTTAAACTGCTGAGATGTGCAGTTTCCATCTCTATGTGGAGTGGTAATTGACAGGAAATGTAGGTGAGAAGAAAGCAGAAGGGAGGGAGCCTTTTATTACTGTCACAGGTATAGGATTGCACGCCTGTCGCTGACTCTGCATAGTGGATCTGTGATTGGGGTAATTCAGTGCAGGGAATAGGAGATTTGAGGGCACATGGATGGATTGCCTGTCTGTCATAGGTTCTGTACAGTACAGAGTGGATGTCTGATTGGGGAATTTCAAATAACACAAGTGGCATGACAAGGACAATATATCAAAGTGCACAACTGGCTTTAAATTTGGTGCTTTTTGTGCAGTTTTTCTTCCATTCGTGTGTGGTATAGACTGAGGGAAAATGCTCCACACTGTCTTTATACCTGAGTTGCTCTTTACTTTGTTATGCCACTAAGAATCAATATAATTTTATTAAGCAGTCTTTACAACTTAACACATCATGAGTATGACGTAGAGAATTGCGAGCAAATATTGTTTTCTATAGAAAAACTATCATGATGCACTTATTGAATTATTCAGTCTGATAATGGTGGGGGCAAATTAGAATATTACTGCCACTATTTTTTTTTCTAACGATGCCACATCCCTACACTATCATAATTCTCATTTTCCCCTTGATTACATTAAACACATTCTTGTTGACTCTGCATATTTAGCTTTCAAAAACTTTTGTCTTCCTCCTTCTCAAAAACATTATCCTTCTCTTCTCTCTGTGAAATAGCAGCCAAGGGACAATTACTGCAATAAAAACTTTAAAGCTACCAAATTAACTATTCATAGAATAATAACATGAACACCTTTTTAAATAAGTTGGATCCCACTGCTGTTTGATCATCATTTCCTAACCAATTTAATGTCAGATGGGAAATAGTACCTGATAAACATTGGCAACAACAAACAGACATTCATTAAGAATTCTAATAACATAAAATAATATTTACCTTTTAAAGAGGGTTTGCACAATATGCTGGTCCCTCTTGTAACTTTGGAGAAATTCAAACATAGGCTGAAAAAACTATTTGGAGTGTGTAGGATTTATTGGCACCTAGCGGTAAAGTTGCAGATTTCAACCAAACAAATACTGCTCCCAAACTTAGAGAAACTATGGTGGCCACACTAACTATAGACTAACATACTGATGAATATTATACTCCATTTCTACCACTAAATCGTCCTAAATGTTACACACTGGACCTTTAATTAACCCCCCCATATAAACAAATGGACTCAACACAGCGACATCAGTCAAGGTTTTAAAACACAAATTGCAGAATATTTCTAATCTTAAAGGACCAGTGTGTAGGATTTTGGTGGTATCTAGTTGTTGCAATTCCCTTGCTTCACCCTGCCCTTCCAAGAGCAAAGGAGAAACCATGGTGGCTGTGAAACCGTCAACAAACCTGAAAGGCTCTATTTAGAAACAGTGTTTGTCACTTCTGGGCAACTGAAGAAACATGGAGACCTCCACGGAAAGCGATCCGTGGTGTCTGTAGGTATTGTATAAATGGCTAATTTTCAGGAAACAAAAGCATAACAATTCTTGATTTTTGGTCATTATAAATAGATCATCCTAAATGTTACACACTGGACCTCCAAATGTAAACTCACTCAACATTGTAGGTTTAGCTGAGTCTAAGTCTGCACTATATCCACATCAGTCAGTATTATTTTAATGTGTTCAAAACATGCCTGAAGAGTACAGAATAGACTGTGATTGCACATGCAGGTGCACACTTGTAGGTGTGAGCCAGTGTGCAGTGTCAATGTGCAATGTCAGTATGGCATGTGTGCAAGCGTGTGTGTGCACTATATATTTTTGTACAATGGTTTATGTCTGCAGCCTTGTGAAATTGCTTATTTACCTGTTCGCTTTCGTGTGTGTGTGTGTGTGTGTGTGTGTGTGTGTGTATGAGAGAGAGTGTGTTGTATGTGCAGGTGTAAAGCAGATGTAGGCTGAGAAATTGCAGGGGACTTGCAAGTCTTGCATGGCAATGAGAAAAGGGACACTAATTCTTTCATTTGATGTTCTGTAATTATGGTGTCCACGGCCCAGTCTGGCACACTGGCCAGATTTATGTTCTCCTTTGCTATAAGCGAGTGTGTGTGCGTGTGTGTGTGTGTAAGAGAGAGAGAGAGAGAGAGAGAGAAAGAGTGAGAGAGAGAGACAGAAGACATAAAGCATGATAGAAAACAGAGAACTGAGAGCTAACAGGCAAGGAGAGGAAAGGGAGGGAGGTAGAGCGAGCAAGAAGAAATTTAAAGAGTGTTATAAAACACAGTCTCCTGTCTTAAATCACAGGCCTTGCCCCAGTGGAGGTAGGCTGTGATTACTATGATATAAGGTGTTGGCTGAATACATTTACATGTTCTCAAAGACAAATTCACCTTGTTGGAGCTCAAGCTATTGAGATTTTAGTGTTAAGAGGTATTGCACATACAGTACATCTGTTTTCATTGTCTTCATTTTCTCCCCTTTGGGAACAAAGCTTTTTGTTGCATTTGTTTCCTGCTCAGGTGATGACGTGTTTGCCTGCCGACCATATCAGACATATTGACAGGCTTATATTCAGTGACTTACAAACCTTAACTGGTTACATCAAACCATTCATCTCAGTCCTTTTATCCATGTCCCCAAGGATGGAAGAAATGGCCACTTAGATGTTTTAATCATCAGTGTTTTCTTTTCCAGCTTTGAAGGCCATCAGCAAATCATTCAGAAACCACATGAGATCTTGCACCTGAAATGTCACTTTGCTAATGGAATTTAGTTGTATTGATTTTCTATAAAAACATGATATATCAGTTTAACAATGGTATTGACCCCTCTTTTCAATATGTTTCTACATGTGGATTGTACACATTGCATTTATCAACTTTTGAAAGAAATACGTTGGAAGTTGGAACCTTGTGGATGTGCAATAAAATACACAAAAACCGAATGCATTAATGAGGTAAGTTATAATTATACATAAATACTAATCTGTATTCTGCATCTGTATTGGGCTTTAGTTGAAGCTGGTCCACACACAGTTTCCCCACACACGCTACATGTACAATAACAAGCTCAGCTATCTCCAGGTGTGTGGCCTCAAAGCAGGCATTAGCTTATCTTCTCCCAGCATAGTGGGACTGTTCTGGACTAAATCTATCAATAGATTATTTACATTAGAAACAGTCCTCAGTAATTTGACATCATTTAAATGAGAATATTTACACTTTTTATGATGTACAGAAAATCCCCATGGAACAAATGTTGAATAAATTACACTGAAAAAATGCTTTTCATAAATATTGGCAAAACTGCCTATCTTCATTCACTTAAAATGTGTGTTTTCCATGACCTTTAGTCACTTGCATTTTGCACTGACTTAATCAATAACCTTCCAGCAATACATCACTTTTAAGTTTCTATTCTGCAATGGTTCAGTTTCCTTCTCAGTATTTCGTGACATCCATTAAGTTCCCTTTGGTTGATGTTGCTATGGTAAAAAATAACCGTAAAAGCTGTCCTTTGGTGTCCTTAATTACTGGGGGATAATACAGCCTGTTTGTTGATATTGTAACCTACCTCCCTCATGACCTGTGAAACTTTTAACCCTTTTAAAGATGATTTATTGCAAATACGCATTCTTTTTAATTATCCCTGCAGCTAGGTGTCCAACAGATTTGTAAAGCCATTACTGAAAATCAATACTCAGCTTTTAGGTGATGAATTAATTAATGAAGTGTGAAGTTTACCCCGAGTGAGGGCCCATTGATGAAGAGAGAAAGAGACACAGATAAGGAGAGGGAAAGAGAAAGAGAAAGAGAAAAAGAAAGAAGGAGATGTGGTTGAGGTGACTCCTAATGATTTCATATCAGTTGGTTTGGAGCATTTTAGCACTCCGTTAATTGCACTTAATTTGTGTTTTGATTGAAATAATTTGAGGGCAGGGCTTGGAAACAAACATTTCTCTGCTGGAGACGGGTGAGTAATTTCTCCCTCATGCCTTTGGCAGCCAATCTCCCAGACTGGCTAAATGGATCATTATCCTAGGACCAATTCAACTGAAAGAATTTATTCTTTGAAGCTTGACTGATTCTTTTCCCACCCTTTGTTTTCTTCAATTTGATCTATGTGCTTTGCTTGTGCTGTTTCTCCTAACCTTAAGCCCCAATCTTAGCAGCCCTTTTCGAATCAGGGAATAAATACCACATATTTTGGTACACTCTTTAACTTGTGACTTTAAATTAACATCTTCGCCATGGTTACTGAGTTCTAACATAGGCTGTTTGGATTGCAGAGTGATTCATTCATGAAAACCTCTACAGAGGGGTGCTTAGCTTTTGTAGGGTGATAAACCAAACATGATTGTATTGCATTGTAACCAGCATGAAAGATGAACTTTATGGGTCTTATTATAACAAATTGTGTCATTACAATTAAACACAACTATGTTATGCATGGGTGTACATGAACAGGTACAGTAGAGAGAAAAACAAGATGAGAGAAATTCAGTGTACACCTGTGGGACAGAGAAAAGCAGCAAGTGAGATATGTGTGTGACCTGCAGCATGTTCTACATACAAGCAGATACGTATTTTTTAACGTATGCAAAACATTTTGCAAAATGTCTCATTCAATGCCACGTCTAAATTAAACAGCCCTGCGGCTGAAATGACTACTTTTCTCAGAGTGCACTACCTTGCACCTAATAGTCCCCATTATTCATGGCCCTACAGCAGAGGTCACTGCCATGGGGTTTACTTTTTTTTACCTCTCTAAATTGGAAGTCAAGAGAAAATGAATCGAGACACCCACACATGGAATGAGCTATAGGTTTGACTTTGACTCGTCCTCAAACTGCAAAGTGAAAAAATAGTTTCATATATGTCATGTGGACATTGAAGATTGCACTGGAGGTCAATATGGGTGTTGATGTCACAGGGAATTTTGGTTGAAATATTAGTATGTTTTTATTTTTATTTTATCCTTCTTTATTGTCTTTGTACGTATCACCGAGGCTGATGGTGATTTCCTTGGCTAGACCTTACTGACAGGCACAGCTGTTCCTGTGCATCAGTCAAAATGTTCAACACTATGCTGCATATCACTCTTCCCCCCCTTCTGATCAGGTTTTTGTTGGTACTGTAATGCCCCATAAGTGATTGGCAGTGACAATTAAACAATAAATAAATTTCAATTGAATTAAAAAAACAAACAAAACAAACAACAAATTTATTGTGTTAGCAATTTAAATAAAACATTTGAATATTCAAAACTATTCCTGGAAATCCAGACCACATTTAAGAATGGGCTCTCTCTCTGTCTCTCTCTATATATATATTTAAAAAGAGATTTATCCCACACTGTACAGTTGATTAGCAGATAAGAAGTAATTCTGCCCCAAAATTAATTCAGTCTTAAAGTCTGATATTTCTGAGGTCCCCAGGAGAAAGCTTTATGAACAAATTATTCACCTCAAGCAATATACTGATGACCCAATCCAAAGCCAGCCTTCAATTTTCTACAACTGCCAACAGCAAGTTATTTCTGATAACACAGACATCTGATAAATTGGTGATTTTAACGACTAGCAGTTGAATTAAGATGATGGGTTGAGGCCTGGAACTGTTTGTCACCTTGCAGGTTCAAGGTCTGGCTTTTGAAAATTGAGACATTTTGCCATAAGATTGAAAAATCCTCTTTAGCTGATGTTCACTTTGTTGAGCTTGACCTTTTCATCTTCCAGGCAGGAATATTATGTTATCACAGCAAAGGACAGAGTCATTCGGCTGACTCTCTGCTTCGTATAAACACAACTGAATGATTACATTTTTCATGAACAAGTGCAGTTACATTTCTGTTTAATAATTTCTATGTTTTATTACATGGGGAATATTCTAGTCAACCCTGGAATATGCCAGGAAAAAATACAATGTGAACAGAAATATCAGCTAATTCTATAACACTGGATAATTGCACACATTTCTTACTTTAAATCAAGCAAATGGAGACTTTTAAAACTATAGGGTGCTTCATTTATTCATATATTACACATATGCCCAAGCACACATAACTTACATATTTAAGCATGTTTTATTAAAAAAAAAACCCAAAAAATCAGACACCTCCAGAAGCATAATGCATTGTTCATACCCAACTATCTACCATCAATTAGAATCCCATCCACATTTCCTGCCCTCAATATTTTGCAGATTTGTCTGTTTCATTATTCTTCTAATTACAGGCGAATGGTGGACTCTGATAGGATTTTATGTCTTTCAGTAGCTCCATTGTCTGCCAGGCAAGATGGATTCCCCTTGGGGTGAGCAATATATCAGCTTTGCAACTCCGTATATTGTCTTAAGCATGAGGTAATGTAACACTGATCCGTCCAGGTACTCTCTAATATCAGCAAGTTAATTTATGGAGCATTGCAACGGGGTTCACACAATTCAGATGACTTCACTTCATAGTAATAATAATCATACATTTTATTTAAAAGCGCTTTTCTAAATACTCAAAGACACTGTACATACAAGAACATCAATCAGCAAAACA
>NW_023339807.1:10180538-10183628 GCF_004916995.1 Morone saxatilis | reverse complement strand
GATGAACAGTTAAACCGGTTTTCTAGTAGATATAATATTTCTGGGTTTGTGTTTGTGTGCCTCTGTCCATTCAGGTAATTTATTTCTTACAGACACACATAACATATGTAAACAACCCCTTTAACAGGATACGATTACACAAGAAAAACCCATTTATAAAGAATGAGATTTCTAAAATTGTATTTTTTCCAATTCATGTGTTATAAACCACAGTGTGGAGGGCCTTTTTAGGTTCAACCACAGCATATTTCACGCTTATATACTTCTTTTCACAGCACCTTGATTTGACAATATCCTGCCACTGCCCAGCACAGAAAGATTTAAAGACCTGAATGAATAAGTTAGGGAGGGAAATGTGCTCTCGAATAAAATCTGTCACAAATCAAATTAGAAAGATTAATGCTGAGAGGTTTGAAGTGTACCATAAAATGTCAGAGAGTGAAAGACCTACGTTTAAAGTGGAATGTCTTTCACTGGAATATGTCTTTTCTGGAATTTGTGGTGAGATACTGTAATTTCAAGGTACTGTAGGTCAGCACAGGCAAGGGGGCCATTAAAGTTCATGAAGCAAAGGTTCACTGAAAGTGGGGTTTAACTGTTCAATTTCAAAACAGTAAAATTTTTCCTAAATTATTTCCTAAAACATGCTAAATATAATTTACTGTGATGATATTCTTGAAAACCTTACTTTGTGTCACATCACTGCAGTGTCATTTTGATAACTACTCCTGCTCTGTCATCTGTGATGGAGATTTTCAAGTGGGATTTTCAAATTTGCAACTGTGATAGAGAGGGAAAGGGAGAGAGAGAGACAGAGGGAGAGAGATCATGGTCTTCTAAATGTTGGTAGGTCTATGTAAACTAAATGCATGTAAATGAACAACTAGGTGAAATAAATGTCTACATTTGCATGGTACATTCTCACAGCATCCATTTATGGAGTATTTCATAAAGTTATCGATGGTAAGGTAATGTAAAAAGCTGTTTTGCAGGGGCACGCTGACATGACACAGCCATATACTAGGTTTCGGCCTAGTCTTGTTTACAAGAACTCTATATTGCGATTGGTCAAAAGAAGCTTGACTCTTCACTCCAAAACTTAACCTGAATTAGTCAGTGACATCTGCTTGGGGACCCAATCTAATAAGATTCACTAGAAAGAGACCCACAAGCTTTTTTAGTTGTAGCGTGTTATGTTATGTTATCTTATGTAACACACTAAATTGCCTTCACCCCCCTTTTTTACAGTTTCCCTTTTTATCTTAAAGTCATGGATGTGTGAAAATATGGATACTTAGTCCGTTCTCATTCCCAGGTCATCAAATACTGACAATTTGTCACACCCCTCGGTGTCTCATACAGATGCACCCTTTAGCCTTTAGCCTCTATATGAGAAACACTTGGCTTCAGCCTATCCGTGTCAGGTGATAGACTTTGCGGCAGCGACTGAAAGACGGGGCATGACAAAGCATCAGAATGACAATGGGTTGGGATATATTGGTGTGTTTGCCATAATATCCTATTTTTACCTTGATCTAACCAACCAACCTATCATGGGTTTACATTTTGTCTGCCACATTTTTAACATTTGAAAACAGACGCACAAAAAAAAAAACTGTTCATACAGCATGTCCCTGTCATCCTTTTTGTCACCATTTTTTCTTCACTTCTCATCTAATTCTTATTATTGCCACCTTGACAGTAATATGTGGAATTTGTATATGAACAAAGTTGTATATTTACATGTGTCAAAGAAGGAAGGGAGGATCAATGGATAGATAGATAGATAGATAGATAGATAGATAGATAGATAGATAGATAGATAGATAGATAGATAGATAGACCCAGTGAAATCATTCCCTGGGTTATTCCCTACTTTAATATCAGCTCTGATTCTAATATATATTTATGAAGCTCTCCTCTGCACACTGACATCCTAGTTACAGCAGCAGCAGGTGTTCGGTCGATGTGGTATACAGCCTGGGTCTTAGACAAACACGCACACAATGGAACATTGGGATGAAGCCCAGCATATTACTTCAGGACACACAAATACACACACGCACACACAGACACTTGTTTCTCAAGAAGGCATTTCCTGGAGGTTGACGAGCTTCACTTTCAGTGCTTCCAAGGTCAAAAAGAACTCTGTCTCATTACAATCTACAGGTGCTAGTGAAATCCCAATGCTAGTGTGTGTGTGTGTGTGTTTGTTATGTGCAGTATGTGAGTATGTTGTGTGTGTTTATGTGTGTGTTGAAATGGAAATGAGCCCTCCGAGTATGGCTAAAGGGCTCTCACCCTCTCTCTCAAGATAGATATGATCTTAACAAGCATGAGAGCAAAAGGGAGGTGTGTGAGTCTGTGTGTGTGTGTTTGTGCTCTGGCTACAACATTTTTCAAAATTTTATTGCATCGAATCACAAAGACAATTCCCTTGATTTTCTTGGCTTGTGACATGACCGGTGGTGAGGTGAGAAAGCTCTTTAATCAAATATTTACCAGTATACTGTATATCCCGGCTCACATCACAGCGACTGTTGTTAATGTTTGTGGTGAAAGAACAGAACCTGCATTGAATACAGACGGCGTCATCTTAAATAAACAATTGTCGCTGTTGAGTTCTTATCACCAGAAATTCCAAGTAAAAGTATAAATAAAAACTAATTGAATTTATCTTGAATTAATTTATCTTGGTAGTAAGTACTTTCTGTACATCCAAAGCATATAGCTTATAACTCCATTCTGATGGACATGGTTTATTAACAGTTTATTTTCCCAATCTCGTCCAACTATGTATTCCTATCAGCATTTTTCCTCTCAATGCTCCAATCACAACTGGTCATTTAAGTGTCACTTAGGCATGTAGCACAGACACTGTCTGACCTGGATTCATGTTTATTAGATTCCATACTCAAACAGATTAAGTTAAAAGTTTAAAGAGTGACTGTGCTGCAGACATTAACTGACCCTCTTTGGTTTCGCTACAATTAACCAACCACACTGTTTTTTGGAACAAAAGTCATTAACACAAACACACTACTTGTTTGATTAATCTCCATTTTGGAGGGACAAGGTACGTTTTATCAG
>NW_023339807.1:10174094-10180438 GCF_004916995.1 Morone saxatilis | reverse complement strand
ACTTTTGATTTTCGTTTTTTTGACAAAACGAAAAAACGGCTTGTTTCTGGTTTCTGCTTGTGTCAATTATTCCCAGAAAACAGACTGATAAAACGTACCTTGTCCCCTATACTATAGTACTTATTAACAAACGGATGTATTGTATTTAGTCCAATATTGCATGATTATATGGATGGTAGCATTATTTATAAGGTAGAAAGTGCAGAAAAGAAAATGCACCAGCACATGTCTGGTTTTAAAAATGGAACTGCACAACACAATAGTAATCCCACATTTTATTTTGTCTACTAAAGTGAATTTGCAAGAGAGATACAGCCAAAACAACTCCGTCCACCCTGATGTTCACTGGAGTGGCACAACACAATGTGGATGGATGAATGATGGGTGTAGTAGAAAAGGAGAGAACAGCAGATATTCAGGATGTATTCACCCTTCATTTAACAGGCAAACTCTCACCACCTTACAAGAAAATATGAACATACTATATCATTTGACTTGCATGAAGTGATTTCTACATGCACAGAAAAAGAGCACTGTATTTTTGGTATTCTGTCTGCTGCACAAATGTCTTGCTACGGTGCTTGTTGAAATTGTGTTATATTTCCCTTGTGCATTAGCTCCATTTCACATTTTTGAGAATTCCACTCTCTCTGTGTGTGTGAGAATAATCCTCGCTGGTGGTGAAGTGTGGTGTGATGGCATAGCATTGGTGGTTCATTGCACAGTGAAATAGCAGAGCCAAATGACAGTTGAGTGGGAATGTGCAGCTGCTGACGCATTCTCGCAATCTATTGCAGATGTATGTTGCATTGACCGGTTCCTCAGGTCTTTGATTTTCTTTTGCTCTTTTAAGTGTGATAGATATGCTCAAAGTACAAGTATGCAAGGTGTAACCGTAGTTATATTTTATATCGCTTGAAACATTTCACATGATACAGAGGTGGTATTGCCTACTCGGCAGTTTTTACTTCCGTTTTTTTCTGTCAGACAGTAAAGAGAGCACAAACCCCAGCTAAAACCTGGATTTGGATTGGATTAATATCAATTTTGCACTTGTGTCACTCTATAGGTCTTAGTTTTATGCATTTTGGATGTGTTTGTGTCTGCTGCTTTAAGTATATGAGTATGTGCATGTGGATGGCAATTTCTTTCCACCTGAGAGATCTGGTAGTGTTCACAACAGTACAGTAATATTGATTGACTGTGAATGTATTGACTCCCCACAAAACTAATGAAGTGTGAATGGCAAAACTACTGGACAGTTTCAATTATACTTTACTTGAAGTGCCAGAATTTTTCATGTAAATCATTGAAATAATATGGTTAAGGTAAGCAAATAGAAGCTGTACCGTTTTCACTACAGATACTATATTTATGCAACTCCTTTTTCATCATTCTAATAACCTTTACTTAACTCTTACAAATTGTCAAAATATATAATTTACATTGCTTCTCTGTAAGATACTAAAATCAATGCCTTGTATTTCATTTAGCCTCACTAATGTTTTTTCACAGTATACTGATCTACTCTAAATTGCATTCCAAAGTAAATGTCAATATCCAAATGTATAATCTTCATGAAATCCCCATCTCTCTGTCTGTCTCTGTCTTTCTTTTTCTCTCTGAAAAACACTCATCAGGAAGTACAGTACATATTCCTATTTTCAATTATTCTGGCTGAGGGCAATATGTTTTAATGATGAGCTGATTCTCTGAGTGCAGTCTCCAGCTTTGCCAGCCCAAGCAGTAATGCCTTTTGCACATGTCAGGGTCGGGGCCTAGTTGTAATCTGAGGCTCATTACAGCTGGTGAGGCCAAGAGCAGAAACGGAACACAACTTCTCCCTGCAGCGCTGAATTACTTTTCCACCACCGGGTTCCCCTCTCCCTCGTTCAATGTTTCTCTCCTTGTCTCAGCTGCTTCACTGTTTGTCTTTGATCTCTCTCTTTCCTGTCTTATTCTCTCCCTCCCCGTCTCTCTCAATCTCAATATCTTGTTCTACCCCCATCTGCTTCTCCATTTATTTCTTGATCTCTGTTTCTTGCGCTCTCTCTCTTTCTCTGCCTATCTCTCCTCGTTCTGTCTCGACACTCCTCGGGGGATTTCACAGAGTGGTTTGGAGTTGGAGGCTAGTTTTATTGAGTTTGCTCAGGGTCCTGGAAAGGCCTATTTACCAATAAGGTCATGATGAGGTGCATCGAGTCTATGAGCAAATCCTCAAATCCCCCTCAAACCAGCATCTGTGTGTTTATGTGTGTGTGCTTGTCTCTTGCATGTTTTTCCATTTTTCCAGTACTGTGTATTAGGTTTCTAGATCCTTCACAGAGGAGAATTTATCTTGCATATTGAGAGTTAAGCATAGTATTGACAGAACTGTGAATAACCTTGTTAAACGGATCTGGCGCTGCATCCAAAGTTCTGTACTTCAAACCTTTTCACACATAAATGAAAGGCATCAATACTTCAACATGTAGCTTTTCCTGTAAACTGTTTTGTGGTGGACGTCCATCTTAAAAACTCAAATTACATATACCTGGTGTTTATTTAATTATCTATCACAGTCATGCTATAGGAAAAATCTATTAATTTAGTATAATCCTATAGTCAATAAACTACAGAGGAGGTCTTTTACTTAACTCTGAAGCAAGCTTTTTAGGGACAAATCAAGTTCACCTCCAGTCATGGGATACAGAAATGTCCAGCATCCTTTTGGTTGAGCCAGGAAGGCTGTAAGCAAGGCTTGAAGGACCCTGATTTAATTACATAAGTGTAAGTGCAAAGCAGTAGGTCTTGGGTGAACAAACGTAATATAAAGTGGAGGGTGTGGTGATAAATACACGCTTAACCAGTCACATTGCAGTGACACAATGATGATATAAATAAATCCTAAACAAATCACGCAAACAGCTTTACAGTTGGTAAAGCTGTTTGCGTGATCATATTAAACCAACATTATTTCAGTCATAATCCTACTCTTTATCACATTCTCTTTGAATACTCAAGACATAGTCTACATCTTTACTACATGCTCTTGTAGTATATTTATATAATACTATGTTGCTTATCAAATGCATCTACAGGCTGTAGAGTGTTTAATTAAATTATTTTATTTGCATTTTATATTACATGCATTGTTGCTGAACTTTTGCTCCCAGTATATTCCCATTTTCCACCAAAATCCCAAACTGTCAAAGCACTACATGTGTTGTGCCACACACACAAGACCCTAAGTCTAAAGCCATGTTAGCAACTCTGTGAGGCTGTGTTAGGCACAGTAGTACTTGGAAACCATACAGAGAATCCAACTGTCAGGTGAGATAAACAAAAGTTTAGATAAAATATAACTTGCTACTCTTACATTTAGCAAGATTCAGTCTCTATGCCTTACCAGACTAATTTACAAATTAAAGTGAATCTCAAATCTTAGTGTCCCGTAAAAGTCTGGTGCCTTATACTCAATCAGCAGTCAGTGTGGCCCATAGCGTGCATTTACTTCACATTGTCTGTTAATGTCTACATTCATTCAGCAAATACCTTATATACAAAATAACAACTTGACTGAGGTATCATCCAGAGAGTCTTGTCTTTTGGTTGGAGTCATTGCAGCATTATTACTTCACAAAGTTTAATATACACAGATACACAAGGGTATTTTACTGTCCTAGTGAAAATTGTACTGTTCTCGTGAAAATGTCTATTAGAATGCCTTGTTTCGCTACTACTAAGGAGCAGAAACAAAGCAAAAACAGCTCATTTGAATTTCTTGCAAGTTTGTTTAAAAGAAGACATGGAAAATTAGCTCCTAAAAAAACTTCTTCTGAATAGCTGTACTTTAAGAGGTTTGGCCTCTCTACTCTTTCATTTCCCACGACGAATATTTAAGGAAAACTTTCCTGTCTTTCTGACAGATAGAAATGTGGGATTATGTTAAAGAGAGGAAACTTTTCTTGACTCCTTAGGGTATATATGGTTAATTTATCCTTTACAGGGATTTGTGTCTATCAAACAAGAGTGAAATGTTATATAAGAAAAGTATATCTGGGAGGAATTTATTCAGCTGTAACTGATCCCTTTGCTTTCTCAGTCACTTTTGACGTTCTTTGATATAATAGAAGAGTTGAGGAATTGACTGGCGTGGACAGCTTTTGAATGTTTGAATGCATGAACCACTGTGTCAGAATAAAGATAGTAGACTTTGCTCAATATTCATGGACTAGAGACATGATGGACTATTTTAAAATGAAAAGCTGGCCGTGTAATGAAAAAAAAAAAATCCTGGTATTCAGTGAAGAGACCTGATGTATTATAAAAATGGAACTGTACTCTTTTCTAAAGACATTACAAAGGCTTTTTATAGGGATATCTAATGCTCTTTACTCTGGGATTATACTGTACATACAGTATGACAGCAGCAGATATTTAAGGCTTCAAACCTCTTTCTATTTTTTAATACTTATTTCTTAACATAAATAAATCAAATAATAAAATACAATTTTACATTTTAATGACTTGCATATATTGGTAGTAACAAACACAGGAACTGTAATTGTGGAGCTTGTATTTTATTCTCTGTGCTATAGTGTGACACAATATCCTGGGACACTCTTTTAACATCATCTCTCTCCTCTCAGTCTAATTGACTATCAAGTTACAAAGCTTTCTCTAAATTACCTTGGCTTCTAAACATAATCAACATGCGTTCATCTTGTAGAGTGTTTTAAGCATGTTGCTCTCAGACAGCTGGTCTGGAGGGGGTTACTGGAATTGCTGTGGCCTGGACTGCATCAAGGTTATGGTCAATTTGTGAGCCGTAAGTCTGTGTCAAACCTGGGAAAATGGACACTTGGATATCATAAGGGCAGACCTTGGAGAGCTTTGAGCCCAGAGAGGTTAGAGGAGCCATGAGGAGAGGGGGATAAAACAATATAAAACAAAAATAAAACAGTACAAGACAGAGCTACATCTTAAGTGAAGGGATGGCGACATTCTCATACATTAAACGTATTAATTAATGCTCATATAAGAGAGAGGGGAAAACAAGTGAAATAATATAATATATTTAAACACAACAGTAATTTGTAGAGGTTTCCTGAGCTGATCGACCAAACGACCCAGTGCTGATCTGGGTATATTTTAATAGCTCTGTATTGGTTTAAATGGACCCAATCAATTGTTGGCTAGTGTTGCATGCTGCCCTTTAACAGTCGGGCTCTGATGTGTTCGATTCTTGTGAAAGTAACAAATTATTTGGGTGCCAGTGTCAGTGAGTCTGACTTCTGACACCCTAATTAATAAAGTATGCAGATTTGTTATCTTTCCTTTCTCTTTCTTACCGGGTAACAGCTGTGTTCTAAACACTCACGATGCAGCCTCTTACTTTTTTATATTTTTTGGTTTGTGTTCTTGTTTTGGGGCATGAGGGGTTTGACCATTGGTGTGTACATGTTTGTGTGTCTAGGTTTTATATTAGTACACTTATGTGCATGTAACCTGGGCATATATGTGCTACAGATTTTGTTTTCTTCCTCACACACCCTTAACCTTTAACCCATCTCTCCAGTTCATCATTAATGCTGAATCAGCGGGTTGTCCAAAATGTTTCCTAATCTGACACTCAAATGGACATGCTTATGGTTCTGTTGACACATACGATTCATGGAAGCAGTACAGGGCTATATGTCAACTCAACAATAATGGTTTTATTATACAATTCTGCCCAAGTCTAACTGACAAGACAAGGGATATATGGCACTAACAGTACAGGGGAGATAGGAATCCTGTCTGCGTGATGTATTTTGGTGTTTTGTATTGGTGGCATGTTTTCGGTTTCACTGTGTTTCTATTATGCAACCCTACTGCAACTAGATATCAGGACTAGACCTAAGACAACACTGGATTCTTCAAGACGACTAGGAGTAATACTGAATATTAAAGCAGGAGTCAACACAAGACAAACAATACAGACAAGAACTAACAATAAAGAGCAAATCCTCACAAAGTCTCATAATATACAATACTATATGTTGAACTATCATTTAGTCCTGGTATACTGCATATTTAATGAAGACTATTTTAGTCCATCCATTAGCTGTACCTACTTCTCCTTTAGGTCGCCAGTTGATCAGGACTGACACATAGACAACCCATTCACGCTGACATTAAGACCTAGGGGCAATTTATTATATCCTGCAGCTTTTGCATGTAATCAGCCGGTCCACAACAATGTACACTGAATCAGTGTCCGAAGGACTAACACAGTACAATTCTATATATGGCAGGTATATTCAACTTGTAGCCATTAGGTCACATCTGGCTAGCAAAGCTTCCCACAGACTGGCCACTGA
>NW_023339807.1:10171448-10174070 GCF_004916995.1 Morone saxatilis | reverse complement strand
TTTTTTTTTTATTTAAAACAAAATACTCAGAGAAAAGGAAAGGCAGTGTTAGTGCTAAATGCATCTAAAAAACAACACAACGTTAATTTTGGTCAATTTTTGACAGTGGATCAGTTTGAAATATTGCAAGGAGTAATGGAACAAGAAGGAGCAGCCAGATGTTAGATGAAGAGCTGCAGGAGGTGTGTTGCACACCTTCACCTTCTCAGAAAAGAAAGTTACTTTGGCTTTTCCAATTATTGCCTGACTTTAATAAAACAACAATAGTTTATTTTGCTGCCCCAGTATTCTGTAACCTATAGTATTGAACTGCACGGAAACTAGAGGTGTCACATGTACAATAACTGTACAACAGCATCATAGTATCCAACCCGATTGATTAATATTTCCCACCAATCAGGACTGCATTCTGCAGTTACATTTCTGGGGTTATATATTGTATCACTCCACCTACACCTCTTTGGAGGAGGTCAGCGAGCCTTTTCTAATTGAGTATTTAGTCATCATTATGGATTGTAAGGTTTTTTTAATCTGTTCATAATGATATAGGCTGTGGCTTTGGCTTAGGAGGTAGAGTGGGCCATCCGTTCATCGAATGGTTGGTGGATCAATCCCTGGCTCCTCCTGTTACATGTCAAAGTGTCCTTGAGCAAGATACTGAACCCGAAACTGCTCCCGACGCTTTGCCATAGGTGTTAAAGAGTTAGTTTCAATTTGTGATGGCTGTTGCTGTCAATGTGATTGGTGAGTGGTCGAAAGACTAGAAAGGCACTATACAAGTACAGTTCATTTACGACTTTGTAAGTTATTGTTTTTATTATAAATATATATATATATATATATATATTCTGGACCTTGGACAAATGCAATTGAATACCCCCAAAATATGGCTTTAGATGAATATATTGCAATATAATCAGTCTACTTATAGTAAAGGAGATTATCTTCATGCTATCTCTATATGTGCCTGCTTTGTGTATACGTTGTTCTGTCTGTCTGTGTGTGTGTGTGTGTATGAAAAAGAGAGTAGGAGAGACAAAGACAGAGACAGAGATGTGTGTGCATTTTTTGAAACTATAAAAAAAAAAAAAATTCAGTACAGTAACAAACTCAATAATTTCTTCTTCTCTCAGTTCCGTCGGAATGATGATTCCTTAAAGTTTCGCAGTAATACTGAATAATTTGTTCAAAATAACTGTGTTTGGAGGTGTACACTCCCCTATGTTGGTCTCCACTTCTCCCTCTCCTTCTTTCTTGCCATCCACATCTCACTCCCTGTTGCTTGGAGAATTGAAGAAATGAAATTACTTGTTCTTCCATGCTGTTAATGTCATTAGGTTTTGAAGGACAATCACATAATACAATCATAGTTATGTACCTCTAAAAATAATAGGCACTACTGTAATTGTTTCTATAATGCAGGTTTGTAGCTACACTGGAAGCTCCATCTTTATACAGCATGAATACATGAATTACAAAAAAAAGTTTAAAAAACTTTCCACACTGTTTTTCTATTCATTAAATTGTTGGATGAAAACATGGAGTCAATTTGTTTCAATTATTTTTTACCTCCTGTGAAGATATGCATGTAATAATCTTTGGTCATCTCCAAAAACACCGCCTAGGAGGTGTATATATGGAAGGTGTTGTATTTTATGGGTGTGTTGCCAGAGGGCCAAGCAGAGTGTCAATTGGTTGTCACCAGTGAACCCTAACACAGGGCGCGTTTCTGCCACATTTTTTCAGGCATTCGCCTCACGGATCGGGTATGATTCAATTTTAATCAATACGGCCGTCTATACTGGCTGAATAACAGCTGGCTGGCTTTATGTGCATAACTGTGTCCTGAAGCAGCTTTTTCTTATGCTTCAAGTCTATTGTCTTTCAGCTTATGCTGTATAAGTTCACACATTGTGTGTTGGGCTGTGAACATTGTCAACCTCACAAGTGAGAAAATTGGCTAGCATTGACCAGTAAATTGCTGCCGCTGTATTTGTGCCATGGTTGGATTTGCACTAACCTGAAATTAGAGGCATCTGATCTATTTAGGGTTTTGCTGTTTGACTTAAAACTGCTCTAATCATTATTTTTACACTTAAAACCAAAGTGTATGAGTAATGTCAGAGGGATCATTTGTTGTGACGAACCTACAGAAAGTTATCAACCAACTCTGTTCTACACAGCGTTTCAACATTTTCGCATCTTTTCTGGTTTTAATGCCCACCAATTCATTGTTTTGGTTCACTCTCACTGCTCTGTCATTTCGAGACGCAACACGTAGTTGTTTTCAGTTCTGATGAACCCATTGTAGACTATTTGTCCAGCACCAAATGGGAGAAAGACAAAGTTAACTTGATGTTGATGGAAGGCAATAACCAGATATTTGTCTCAGGATTTGTTAGTAACCAAAACAGAGCTAAAAGGAGAGTGGATATTGGATCAGGTGGACACAGTTGAACTTAAAATTAAGAATTTTGCCAATTTGTGTCTGCTCAAAGTCTGTTGTATTTACAGCTTGTTTTGCTGCCCCCAAGTGGCCAAAAAATGTTTGAAAGGTATCTCTCTTCTCTCTATAAAAGCAAGAAATCTCTGTCTGTCTGTGTGTCTGTGTGTGGCTCAAAT
>NW_023339807.1:10154978-10171348 GCF_004916995.1 Morone saxatilis | reverse complement strand
CACACACACACACATAAACACATTAATGCATGTACACTTTTGCATGCACTCTGCTTTTGATACATGTTCTGATCTTCACACATACACATGCATGAACATGTACATGCGTGCACACACACACACACAGCTGCTCTATTCCTTCATTCGGCTCAGCCCAGCTTCTCCCTCTCCCTCTTCTCCCTGGGAGCTTCCAACCTGCCTGGCCTTGTTGCAGCTCTCCCGTCTCTTTGCACTTCTCCTGACTTTTTCTCTTCTCATCTTCTCCCCACATCTCAACCCCAGGATGTAGCATTGCTAACCCTGGCACAGTATATGTATCTTAAGTGCAGTAGGAAAGATAATGTACCCCAAGCAATGTGACAGTGTTCATTGATTCTTACATAATATGTTACAAAGTGCATTGCCTAAGGCTATAACTTTGATGATGAAAGCTATTCACTATTACTTTTTTACCGCCAATAGGCTAAATTTGAATTGCTTTATGATGATAGTGTTTCATTGCAACAGAAGATATTTTGTAATACTGAAACTGGGTCGTAAAATCAGCCGTGGGTTTGAAAAGCATTTATTTATATGTTAACTGCCTAACATTTTTATTTCATATTTTACACTTACTGTATTAATACAGTGTTTGGTGGCTTCCAAAAGAACTTTTTGCAAGGATGTTGCTGCATACTTAAGCTAGGATACTTGAAATCTTACTATTTGTTTGGAGTTCAACTGTAACAAAATCAGTTGACTGGACATTATTTGCACACTATCTATCTGACTTGACTCAGAAACTGTTAGGATGAGATAAATAATAAAGAATAATAATAATAATAGCCACTCTAAGAGCTATGGAGTTTGGAGCTGGCATACAAGCAGTAAGAGCCTATAGCACTTAATCAATCTGGCCTCTATGGTGTAGTGGCACACTAGCTAGCACATGACAGCAATCCAGGAGTTTATAAAGCTGTTTAAAATCTCTGGCCCTTATTCCAAGCTGTAGTAAGATTAAAGTATCGCTCAGTTCTGATTGAACAATGAACAACCCTAGGCTGTGGAAAAAAACACTTTTCAGGTAGATGATGACCAGAAGCAGAGCTTGGACAATGCTGGAGTGACTTTAAGGTCATACTCTGTTCTTCAGTGACAAAGCAAAAGCCTGGAGTAATACCCTGTGAAAATGTCTGAAGAGACTCAAAGCTCACAGGTGAAACATGCTCACTATCTAATCTAACAGGTTTTAAGACAGTCAGGTGGAGCAACTGCCCAAAATCCAGGCGTGTTACACTATTAAAACTATATGAAAGGGACACAAAACTATAATTAGTGCCAGTGTTGACTCTGGAAAGTATAAAGGGTCTCCATATTAGTTTCTGAGTATTTATATTTCAAATGTCTTTCTAAATAAAATCTGCCTTTGCTTTGTTAGGATGAGGTATTTTGTGTGACAGCAGCAGAAGGGGATTCATTATACATTGTTTGTACAGTATAACAAGTTAAAGAATGTGAATACTTTCATAAGCCAGTTCAATTGTTTGCCATGTTCCAGTCTGCATTTTCCACTCATACATTTGAAAACTTTATATAGAGTAGATCTTGAATAGTTTTTCAGTGATTAAATAATGAGGGGCTTCATATTAATTACTCAGTATGGTGTATCACTTTACTTGGGGCTGCACAAAAAGAGTAACTAATGATTAACTAATTAGTAAAGGATGGATCGTTACCAGTCTGTGCCACTCAGAGGCTGTTTCAGTGTTAATCAGGAACAACTCTTGAACAAAGTGGTTGTAATTCTGATTCACAGTCACAGTAATCTTAACCTTATGATTTATCAATGTGGTATCTTCCAGCTTGTTCTCAAGTAACTGATCTTATGTACTATTAGTCCTCACATTAGTTATTCATGAACTACTTATTAACAATTCAATAATTGTAAGGTTGTTTTTGATTTGTTCCTCACTCCTCAAGTTTTACTCTTACTGATATTATTTTGCACATATTTGTACATGCAATTACAACAATATTTACAGTCATACACAACCACATACAGTTCACATAGTACGTACTGTTATCACCTTAGGGTTTGTGGTGGTTGTCGTGCTGATCTCTCTCTATGTTGTGTTCTATCTATAACTTTAATTAAGACTGGGGCTCTGCAGCTCAGTGTGTGTTCTGTAGACACCACTGTGATACACACAATCATATTACACACACATGCAGAAGAAGTAATTGTACCACTACTGTTTATGACACACACACATTTTTGTTTTATAGTAAATAGACTGTGCACAAGTAGGTTGCACATGCACAGACACACACACACACACACACACACATAAATGCACACAGGGTGACTGAGTCATTCAAAAGGTTAACAGGTCTACACAGATGCACCAGGAAGCATAATCACCATAATTATTCCACCACAGGTGCCTATTGGCCACGGAGGGCAATCACATGACATCTCCTCACAGTCTTTGACATTTGATTGGTTAATATGGTTCATTATGTGACAGGAAGATGACAGATCAATAATTAACATGAGGGGAAAAATAAAAGGTGGGTGTTTGTGTGCGATGGTAGGAGAATGATGGTTGAAGAGGAAGAGAGAACCACAATTCTAAGTCACTGAATAGAAGGAGAATAAAGGTAAAGGCACACACATAGTGACAGTGTGTGTTGACACATGAGTCGCTGAAAGCCTCACACTGTGAAAGAGAATAAGATAGAGTCATAAAGAAATATCCTTAATCACAATGTACATGTGTTGGTTGACTTGCAAACATAGAGGAAGGGAGAACAGATTGATTAGGTGATTAATGAACTAATGTGTGATGACTGATTCATTGTGATTCCTCATGAAACAAAGAGAGAAGTAAGTATTTAATTGACAAGACTGTGAATTGATTTATAGAGTTTGGGCAGCACACACTAAATCACCATGGGAGATAATGAAGAGAAACATACTGATAAGGATATGGACTGATTGAAGAAAAGTTAAAGTAGCTGTGCTATGTCAATGATAATGTTGAGTCATTTAAACATTTCATACCCAATACAAATTCAGTGTGTATGTGTGTAAGCCTTAAAAATGACTAAGCCCTAACCCTGACTTATATGACATGATAGTAAAGGGAAATACACACATGTGAATTTGTGTGATTTTTTTATGCATTTACTTGTTAAGTCAGAAGGGAAGGGAGTAGGATAAAATAAACCTGCATCCTCTCCTGCATCCAACATAAAATTGCTGAAATGATTCTTTTACAATATACCTGCTTCCAAAGGCCTTGTCTGCCCCCCACAGGCTGCCAAACAAATAACATCCATGCAAAGTTATGAAGGCAGTCCATTGTCTAGTCTCAATGCCACCATGATGTCATGGCTAATGAGTACGGCGTAGGGAGTGGGGAGTAGGAGATTATTTCATTATTTGTCTATAAAATGCTATGGACACTCTTCCTGGGGCTATTGTGGTAAGTCGTTGTAGGCAGAGAACTACGGGAAAGACAAAACAAAAAAGAGAAGAAAATAGAGGAGAGGAGAATATATCTGTATATATGTTTAAAGCTTCAGGGAGTAACTCCGTCATTTTTTCTTGACACTGTAAGGTAAATATAAAGTTGTCTGAGAAATTCTAACTCTTTTCATGAAGACAGCATGCAAGGTTAGGGTTAGGGCTGAGGGTTAGGCAAAGGTTAGCTGTGTCATAGCTACTGGCATTAACAGCAGTAAAGACCTTGGTCTTTTTGGCCACATTGCTAATAACCTGCCCTCAATTTGGAAATGCTCTTCCCAACAGTTGTGTATCTGTTAAAACTCAAGTCGGTGGTATCAACAGTAATCTCCTTGCACAGGCCTATGTCAAACTGCCTGAGAACATACAGTATCAACATGTCAACTTGATAGTCTTGACTTGAAATATTCCATTGAACCTCACTTTTTAGTCAGAAGAGTCTGAATATTATGAGTAGCATTTCAGCTTGTGCATGTCAAACCAGTTATACGCATCATGTAAGGATAGATGAATCCCTGTGAATCCCTGTAATGATCCTAAAGTGTGTGAACTTTATAAAATGTAGGCTTGTAGCTGCATAATTGATTCTACAAAGACAATACAGTACAAGGCGCTGATTTTTTATATATGCATTTCAGTTTAGAAAATAAATAAATATAACAGACACATGTATTGCTTTGTAATACTGAAGAACCAATGTAGACAGTTTGTTGATGATATGATACAATTGAACTTCAGATGGACTGATAATGAATAAAGTGAAATACCAAAATGTTGTTATTAAAATATATCCAAAGTTTTGATTGAAACAATCCTTTCTATTAGGTATTGCTTGGCCAAGTGGCCATTCTTTTAAACCAATGATTCTGTTTCAGGTTTTAAAAATTTAAAACATTTTTGTAAATTAATCTATTCTGTGAACCTGGGTATAACTTGCATTGGCTTAGTTGAAGACAAGGACGCATTTAGAGAAAACCATCTGTTTTGAATTTACGGAATGGCTATTCAATTATTTATTCCCTTACTCTGAGGAGAGGGATCAGGAGCTATCAATGGCACTGTACACAAAGAGAACTCGCAAAAATGGAAAATCAGACGAAACCAACATGTTTTATGTACTAAAATGTCCAAAATACCCCTCTCTTCTCCTCTGGCTTTTTGGTAATTATAGCCATTGCAGTCATTCTCTAAATAATTGTGCTTTTAAACACATTGTTATGCTAAAACAAACATAATTAGGTCACATACGCAACTCAAAGAACGGACATGAGGAATGACAGAGTGAATAGCTACAGAAAGTAACTGTTTCTGCTGCCAAACTAAATGTCCTTTTGCTGAGAAGTGGCTGCAAATTTATGTCAGAGTTATCACAGATTTATAGTCTGTGCCCTGGCTAAAACCCAGGGGTGTAAAGAAAAACTGTGGAAATAATGCTTGCTAATGGGAAGGCAATGCAAAATTATGCAAATCAGTCTCTGAGCCATTAATGGATATAGTGTTTTTTAATAAATTGGGGGTATCTTTCTTTTCCTCTTCTTATGGCCATTTGGCATGGGCCTCAGATCTATAGGTGAGGTGTGCTTAAGTTAATTGCTCCTCCTTCTCCTGTTATTCTGGCCTGTTTTGGCCCTAATGAGAGATACATTATTGCAAACGTCTTGGAATGATATTAGCATTTAATAGGGGACAATAAAGTACATTGGGGACACAGTATCTGATGTGACAACGCAATTAGGACTATGTTTTATGAGTGTCTTGCTGTCTTGAAGTGTGGCCTGCACTGTGGAGATTTGCTAATTTGGAACAGGGCTCAAACGTCCTGGGCCATATCTTGGGCGGTGGGGCTCTTGATAATTGTATGTGAATTGCTGGCAGTGTTCTTTTGCTGCATGACTTTTTCTTGAATAGATTTTTAACACATTATGACAAGAAAATAATTTCAGGTTAAATGTGGACATAATAATAATGTTTCATATTGTCTTTTCCCATTCAAAGATTAAGCAATTGTAGCAGAATGGTGTTTAAAGGACTGCTGTTGCCCTGTTAGGCTTATCTTTTTTCTGTCAGTCTATATATTAACATTTTGCAAGATTTGTCAAAAATATTATATATTCATTCTGGGAAAACAGTGCTACCTGAAATCGCAATGGTAATATTTAGAGGACATGCAGTTTTAAAGTGAACGTGTTGGGATGTCTTCTAACTTCAGTATTAACGCATAATATGCTTATGCTAAATACCAGCTGCCAACATGGTACAGATGGTATAATGTTGTATATTATAGAGGCTGAACAAGCTGATTATGGCTGATATAGATTATACAATATCTATTGATAGTTCCATTGTTAAAGAGTTGAATGTTTGTTCAGTTATCAAATGAAATGTTGCTTCCCAGAACACCCTTCCACATTTTTTGATACATGTCAACAAAAGCTCAATTTAAAAAAAAAATTGGAAAGTTTCCACATTCTGAACAAAATCACAAATAGTTTTCATTCCATGTGCCACATATGGATGATTTCTATCAGTGAAAAAAAGTCTCTAACCATATTGGACAGTCCATTGTGGGATGTGTGTGTGTGTGTATGAAAGGATCTTTAGTCAATACACCTTTTCTTAAGCCGCTTACAGGCTGTGTGAATGAGTGTGTGTGCATACAGATTAATGTGTCTACCAAAAGTGTCAATATGTGCGCTTATGATTTTGTGCTGTGTTTGAGCATATATGTGTTTGTGTGTTTCCTTGCTTGTGTGCCGTTCACCCACTCACATCTTCTGCTGAGGTGTCATTTGGGTGCTCTCAACACACAGAAACTGTAGCTACATGATGCATTCAGACTTAGCTCCATAATCTGGCCATGGCAGAAGAAACCCAATTGGACTGTGGGAGGCTGAACACAGGAATCTATAATCCTCCATCCAACAGATAATCAATCCCTCCACTGGCCCTTGGATGACTCCACAGAGTGCCCCCACTCACCTCTTGTCTTTGCTGTTGGCTACTTATGCACATTTCAGATGTGTGAAAGGGCTTGTTGAACTTTGCTGTGCATTGCTGGTGCATATTTTCTTCTAAGATGTGAGAGGAAGATTGCTTGTTTGTATTTATTGAATGTATCTGCGCATGATACATTTTTGTATGTTCCTGTTTATTTGTGTTTTTTTATTTTTGTTTCTGTACTGTATGAATGGGTTGACCTTTGTTTAGGATGCATATTGTGTATTTAATGAATACATGCAGAATACGAATTATGTTTCTTGGTTTCTGGGACATTGATGGAGGGTAAAGACAATAAAGATTTAAACCAAAATCAACTCTTGTATCATCATTTAAATCAAAACAAGTTTTTTGCTTACTCCAGTCCATCTTTGAAAGAGGACTCTAAATAATATTTTGATGAAGAACATCCAGATTAAATGAAGGTCAAATTTTCCCCCCGAAGAGTTGCAAGTAAATTTCACCCTGCCATTTCTGGTCTGACTGTACCTTTAGACGCTATTCTGTTCGAACAATATGGTTTGTGGGATGCAAATCTCCAGGCATTTTGAGTAACCAACAAAATCGCCTGTTTAATAACTTTGCAGCATGTTTATATTGATGTGTAAAGGTGTTTGGAGTATTGGTAATCTCCAGCGTACACAACCCAAGTGGTCCTTCTATTGTTATTCTCATAATCCTGCCCTCTTTGAAACCTTCATACAAGCTGCTGATAGATGTTGTTGGCAAGAACATCTGGTGGGCCTGCCTGTTCACAAACTGATAGGAGAAAGAGAAAAGAGCTCTGCTGCTACAACGCACAGCCCAAGCAAGGTATTTGAATTGTGGAGTAGAGATGAGTGTATACTATTTAGTAGGAGTAGCACTTGAAGGACAGGCAAAAGTCAAACCAAGAAGGGCATTGAATTAAACTGAGCCAAATGTCACTTTTAATTTCAGTTATAAATACAACAGCCTAAATCTACTAGACAAAATAAAATAAATAAATAAAATAAAATAAAAAGCATTAACTAATGGCTTATTATACAAAAAGCAACAACAGTACCAATAGAGAGCAGGATAAGAAACTTTCTTTAAGTCATTTACTGCAGTGTTTTTCCAGCCAGGCCAAATAATCAGGCAATGGTTTACACCTTTGTCGCAAGTTGAACGCAATTAATTACAAGAACTGACAACTATTAGGTGGCAGTATACACACTCTAACATGATATTTTATTGTTCTTTTTCAAATATATTTTGATAGAAAGAAAAAAAACATTGGTTGTGAAGGTGTGTGTGCAGGCATACTCTCCGCTCACACACAAATCGCCACGCACATTTGCAGAAGTTTAGCCAAAAAGACAGCCAATTGAAATTGTTGTAACCAATGACTTGTCTGTATTTCCAGGTCTTGGAGCAAATACTTTTTAGCCAATAATATCTATGTCTGTAATATACAGATTTGTCCACACATTTTCAGATCTATGTACGCATTTACAGATTTGTCTATACATTTACAAATCTCAACACATTTGCAAATTTGAATTCAGATTTGTAGATTTTTTTTTTCAGCCACCACAAAAGCAACAAATATCCCGCTAACAAAAAGCCAATAAGAATAATGAATTAATGTAATGTGCACAAAAGATGTAGAGACGATGGAAATCAATACTGGAGACAGAAACTCCCTTCAGACAGCAACAAAACCAAAAAAATTGCAGGTGGTTTGTTAGGCTATTCTATACTATTTTGTGTAAAAAAATAAATAAAATGAAAACATTAAGGAACAGCTTTGAAGTGACCATTTTGGTTCTTAATGCAATGCAGAGCAATTTAACTGTCATACATATAGATTGGATTTATTTTAATGACTTTAATATAGTGTGCACTGGGCACTGTTTTATCTAAAAAAACAAGTATAGAATCGGGACTTGGTGTCAGAAGATACTCAATATTAAATATTAATTGAGTAGGATCAGGGCCAAAAAAAACTTGATTGGGACATTCCGAAAAGAAGCCATGTAAAAAGTTCAAGAGAAGATGCAGGGACTTGCTCTCTCAAACATGTCTGCTTCTCTATTGATTACTTCCACCCTGGGCCAAGTAAATGCCTTGGCTGTGAAATCAGTAATGTGCGTCGTCACGCATCCCTCACAATCATCAGGAGATTGGGATACGTGCTGGCTATACCTCCAAGCGTAACACATTTGCATGAACTCTCATGTGAGTTTAATAAAAAGGCAAACTGTAAAATTAACTACTCTGGAAAAGTATACTGTGCAATTTGGAGGATGCCTCTGTAAAAACTGTGATGTACAAAGCTTTGTAAAGCTAGACTGTTTCGAGATAGCACTTTGGGATTGTTATGCATGTCTTTAAACTTCTTTTCTCTGTACACACAAATGCTATGAAAAGCTTCAGTAATGTGCAGGTTATAAGACCTTTTGTTGCAGCTTCACTGCACAAAAAAACCCAACCATTATGAACAACAAAGTGCCGACTTGGCAAGCCCACGGAAATTAGCCTCTCAGAAATGTGATTATGTCTGTGCAATCTTCACTGGTCCTTAAACCAATACTGAATGACTCAACCTCATTAGGTGTGTGGATATGTGTGAGATTTTCATGATGAGGCTTTATAGCAATGAGAAAATAATTAGCATTTCAGTTATTATCAGGCTGGAGGCTTACAGTGGTGAGATGGCTTCCAGTCTGATTTACACTTCAAGAAAAGTGCATAGATAGAAGAAAAAACACACCGTGTCTCTGTCTTTGATCTGGCTCATCGACAGGGCTCTGGGAGGGCAATTCCCAAAGAGAGAGACAGATATAGAGACATTTCACTATATAGATTTACTCAAAATTCAAAGTTAAACCAAAACTTGTGGATATTACATTGTGTATGGACACCTACTAACAAAATATGTACATTATTGCACATTTTCTGTTGGAATATGGTTTTGAAAAATATATATGCCTTTTGATATAAACGGTATAATTGTGGTTTTCAGTATACAGTACATTTTTCCCAAAAAACATTTAAAAATTGACACCTGTACATCTTGTTAGCTCAAATGCAAATCACAAAATGAGTATTAGGTCAACAGCTGGACACCAAATTCACATGTTCATTCGTTTTGCATTTTGCATGCAGATTTAAATTTTACACCCAAAAGGTTTTTAAGGCTCCCTAGTAGTAGTAGTAAATCTAAATATTTATTGATACAAATGTTCCTTTAACTGAAGTAACCATCACTGCCATGTAAACTAACCTAAACAGATGCTTTTGTTATTCACAGTGCTTCATTGTTTAATGATTCATCTTCCTGTAGATCAAATTAGGCCGAGCTGTAATTGATTGTAATGGAAATGAGTTGACCACTATTGTCATAAGCTGCCATTGCTGCATGGCCCCAATCTCACTTTACACTGATGGCTAATTGTTGGTCTGATTGCTTGGCCTTTCAGTGTTGTGGTTTCCATGCTAATAAGCTAATTATTGAACAACAATGTAGTCTCAAATAATTCAATTACTGTAGACACTAATGAACACAGAGTCCAATAACAAGCGTTTGATATTTCAGTTCTACTTGCGTCTGTACTTGACAGTTAGGGTCTGTGTTCACTGCTCAGTTTGCTGTAGATGTGATTTTATGGCAAATGGTGAGGTCCAAGGAACATGCCCTGTAGTCAAACATGCATTAATTAATGTTAGGATCATGGCTTTGGAGAAGAGCTTGGCTTTTGTCCATGTACTGTATTTTTGTATTTATGTACATGTGCAAGTCCCACTTAGTTAGTTAGTTTTACTTTGAAAATGGTCTGGTTGACGGATGATGCAGAAGAGATGCAGTGTACACATTCATTTCTATATATGGGTTTTTCCTTTATATTCTGGTAACAAACTTGAATCCCATTGAGCTTGCAGTAGTCATGGTTTCTACAGCAAATTGCATGGAAAAAAGAACAGGGTACACAGTACATTATGCGGAGATGGCAGTAGTACTTTTGTTAAATTTGAAAAGACATATTGATGTTGTGTAATGGAAGGGAAGCACTGTTTGATTGTCAGTATGATGCAAATTATTCATAGTTGCACAACTAACATCAGACTCAGAATTCGTTTTCTTATATTTTTTTTTTTTTTTTTTTTTTTTTTTTTTTTTTTTTTTTTTTTTTTTTTTTTTTTTTTTTTCTTTCCTGGTAATACTTTTCATTTATCACTGATGATTCATTAATCACTGATGATTCCTGGTGTGATTTTAAGGATGGGTTGACATTTTATTTAAATCTATTTTAATAGAATACTCACAGGTCCAGATTGTAAAGGTGATCTTTGTAATCAGTCCCTGTGTCTACACTGACTGAAAGTCCAACTAAAGATAATATGATGGTTTAACAGTCGGGCTTAGACAAATCAAAGTTACAGTAGAGCAGGTATCCCCACAGCAGAGGAATAGTGACTTTAGAAGCTCCCCACTTGATTTGTGTAACACAGACTGCTGAAGGTTCATAACAGCTTTAAGAATGGACAATGACAGGGGATAGAATTGCAGTATACATACACTATGTGTTGGTAAACATTTCTCTTTCCCTGTGACAATATAACTCAGCCTGAACCTTACATAACTCATGTCTATACAGGCTGTATCCCCCGCTCATCCCATGTTTTGTAACCAACCTAGGCATCGTATAACTACCTCCTAGTTTCCGTGTGTTTTCCTGGCAAGATGGGAAGCAGATTATCTTTTTACAGAATTCAAAGGCAAACATATGTGCTTAGTTTGCCTGGAAACAAAATCAGCCATGAAGGATTTCAACTTGAGTTGCCACTACCACATGATGCACGAAGATAAATACGACATGTACACCGAAGCTGGAAGAATACAACGGTAGCAGAGCCTTTTTTACCAAAACCACGACTACACAAGAGTCCTCTCTCAGGGCATCATATGCTGTTTCCCTTGAGCTTGCTAAAGCAAAGAAGCCCTTGTCAGATGGCAAAACATTGAAGCGGCGTGCAGCAGAGATGGCTAAAGCCTTTGGAGATGACTACATGGTTAAGAACTTTGAAACAGTCTCTCTGTCCAGTTGCGCAGTGACAGAAAGAATTTTTGACATTCAAAATTTTGTTGAAGGAAAGCTAAAACAAGTAATGTATGAGTGCAAGTACTACTCCTAAGTGTTGGATGAGAGTACAGATGTGATGGATGTTAACCAGCTTCTCATTTTCACAAGTGCCATTGGCAGATCATTTGAAGTGCATGAGGAATTATTGAAATTGGTGTCTTTGCATGACACTACCAACGGGAAGGATGTTTTAAATGCTGTTAAAAGTTGTAAGTGAGCATGGGGGCTTAGACAGTTGTTGTTACCGATGGCACATCATCAATGCAAGGACGACTCACTGGATTTGCCGTGCTCATCCAGCAGAGCAGCATTGACCGTCTCATACTGCACTGCATACTATAATTGCTTGTTAATGCTAACTAACTATTAGTATATCAGAAAAACTTTTGATTCCCATAGGGAATTAGAAATTAGGGTTATGCAGTTTGTATCATATGTTTATCATAGGCTAAAATCCTCTTTTATTTTGAGTTTACAGATAGCCCTCTGTGCCAAGACAATGAACTTCAGCCACGTCATGGATTTGGTTACCAAGGTTACCAATCTCATTCGAGGTGGGAACAGGTCTCACAATCATAGGAAGTTTGTAGCCTTTTTAGAAGAAGTGAGCGCTGCTTATGGAAAATTAACAGATGCACACTGAGATCAGATGGCTGTGGGAAGTGCTTGGAGAGGTTTTTGCGCTGCGCACTGAAATCCCAGTGTTCTTGGAGGACTACATTCAATGTGATACAAGTTCTTACTGCAGTAAACTCCTTGCAGATATTACCTCACATCTTAATCACCTGAATATGCAGTTGGAGGGAAGAGGCCCAACTGTGTCTGATCTCTTTGCACACATAAACACCTATTCAAACAAGGCTTTTCATCCGACCATCTAAATTTGGCACACTTACCCGCTTGTGTAGATGATAAATGGTAAATGGACCTGTACTTCTATAATCTTTCTAGTCTTCGAACCACTCAAAGCACTTTTACACTACATGCCATATTCACCCTTTGAAACACATTCACACAGTGATTGAACAGAAATTAACTCATTCATGCACATTCACACACTGATGACACAGCATGTGGGGTCAGTATCTTGCTGAAGTATACTTCCACATGCAAATGGAGGAGGCAGGGATCGAACCAACAACCTTCCCATTAGTGGATGACCCGCTCTACCTCTGAGCCACAGCCACTCTAAGAAACGTGCCAAGAAGTACAAGAGTACAAAAGCAAATAACAGAGCCAACATAGAAAAACTGCAGCAGCAATTCAAGGACCGTTTTCAAGATTGTATACATCATGCAGCCAGGAATTACGTTATTCGCTGACCCCCTTTCTGCTGCCGTCTGTGACCAACCCCCAGAGTTACAGCTCGAACTGTGCTAACTACAGTCAGACCCCTTATTTCAAGCAAAGCGCAATGAGACGGCAATTACAGTTTTGAGACTACTACTTTTTGAGTTACGATTTCCACTCCTGGGAAGAATTTTGCACTTTCAATGGCCAGCATGTTTGGGAGCACTTACATCTGTGAGGGCAGTTTCTCAACAATGAGGCACATCAAGTCAAAAGAGAGAAACAGGCTGACATATGAAACTCTGTTCCAGCTCATGCAGATTTGATGCACAAACATTGACACTGACGTTCAGTCCGTTGTACACCAGCAGGAGAGGCCACAAGTATCTCATTGAGACAGAACTTAACACTGTTAAGGTGTTCTCACACACCTTGACTTTTGAGATAAATGCATGCTTATTACTAGAGTAGAATGCTCTACTGTTTTTTGTTATTGTTGTTGCACTGATGATGTTGAAAAGGAAAAGAGGAAAATGCAGAAAATTAGTGGTCATGGAAATGTAAGTAAGGTTGAAGGGGTCAAAGTTTAATAAGGATAAAGATTCAAGCCCTATCACAAAAGGAACACATCCTCTGATTCTACAAAGCAGAACGCTGTAAAGTGAACAAAAAAGCAGATTGGGGATGTGGGGGTGCGATATAAAAGATCTTGTTAAAATTAAATAAATTTAGTTCCAATTTCTTGGCACAGAGGGATTTGGTGTGACAGGAGTTCATTTCATTGGCCTTTTGACATGACTAAATCAAATGCTGAGGGATTCATTTTACTATTATTTGATGGGCAGACAGAATTCACAAGGATGGGGGCTGCTGGCAAAGGCCAGCCAAAGCTTTATACGTTATTTAATGTCTGCAAGTCGATAGACAGAATGTAAGGGAGAGAGAAAGAAAGAAAGAAAGAAAAATAAAAAAGAAGGAAAGTTTGAAACTTCTGCAAAGAAATAAACCAAATCAAAGAACAAGACCAATAGCAAGGCATCTTTTTAATGAAAGCAGGCAAGAGGGAGAAAGAGAGAGAATCTTCTGCCTTAGATGGTGCCCCACCTCGCTGCTGGAAGCCAAATGAACATTCTGATTTTTTTAACCATAAAATGGACGATTCTGAAGCTTTACCCTGACACAGGGAGAATTAAGCTGGTTTGACTGGGCTTAGGCTGAGTTATCACATCCCCCAGCCGGACACTACACACACAGGCTGAGCCCAGCAGAGAGGACAGAGGAAGAGGACTTAAAAGCAGGTGCGGGATTCCTATGGCATAATGCTGAGTTGAAAAAGACTAGCTGTCTGTACTTTAGGCTTTATTGGTCACCACCATACAAAGCACAGCCAGAGGCAATGTATCAGAGGTGGAAGGTGGGAGGGGGGTGGCAGCAGTACTTACTGTAAGATAGTCTGGAAGTTCTCAGTTGGAATCCGTGATCCTGCCCAAACTACAGACACATTTTACTTCAGTCTCTTTCAAACACCCCGTCTATACCTGTGCTATCAATGTCACATTTGATGTTCTTTCTGTTATATTAGAAATATACTTTGAGAATCAGAATCAGGTTTATTGCCAAGTAGGGTATGTTGTGTTTCCTTATAACATTACTCAAGACTATTAACTTCTAAGTACACTGTGTAGTATTTTAAACCTTTCACATGTGGAAATGGGTTATTGTGTATTAACTTTATCCATAGCACCTCATGAAACATTAACTGTGGCTGACAATTCCATTTCCCATTCATTAATTGCTCTATTAGTGGCTCTTTTGGGTCTCACAGCTGAGGTCCCAGGTTTTAGCCAAAGGCCAAACAATATCTCAGTGAAGGTAACACCTTAATTTATTGCAAGTTCTTTCATTTTTGACTGTTGGGGTTGTGAATGATTTGTCAAAACACAAGTTAACACACACCATAAGCATGCATGCATAATGCATAAAACTCTCTCTCTCACACACACGCATGCACACACACACATATGCATACACAAACACATACTCCACTGGTGGACAGAAGAGGTCAGTGTGTTGGTGATGGCTTGGTAAACAGCTCTGTAAATCTTTAGTATCTCTTTTTGATGGCCATTCAAGGTTATTTCACCTCAAGCCAATGATTTGAGCTCTATATATGAAAAGCTGTAGTGACATGCACACACACACCCACACATTGTGGCTTGTGAGACACAAGCCATAAACATAATCCAGTATAAGTACAAACCTCTCCATTTTTTGCTTTAATCTCCACAGTGCTGGGGCTTGATCAGAGATGAAATTTGCTAAACCTGCAACACCCACATCTCTGCACTCTGCGCTTCATAAATCAAGCCCTCTATCATTCTCACCGGCCCAACACGTTTTTCCTTGGAAATGAAGACATAGTAGAATCAATTAGCTTTGATGGACCTGAGGCTGCTGTGATCTTTCATGTGCGGTGCAGTTTAGATTCTGTTATTGCTGTGAGAGCAAAAAGGAAAGTTTTATTATCACTGGAGTGTTCCATAATGTAATATTTGAGGAGACCCAGTACTCCTATGAAGGCCTGTTTCGTTGCGGTCAATGTGTTCAACCATCGACTTTACACACATCAAAAATAGCTCAATGAAATGTATGAGAATAGAGTGCACTTTAAATTCCTATTTGGACCAATTTACCTTTTCCCTTCTTCTGCCTTTGATACTCTTATGATTATGTTTATGTGTGTGGAAAAAGCACCTTCAGCCAAAAAGAAGTAGATTTGTGTCTTGTGGGAGGATTGCTGCGAAATGCCACTGTATACTTTTCCCTTATGCCTGCTGATTCACAGTAATGAAAAAAAGATCAAATTGACCATGGAAATGTACAAGACCGTCGCCGCATCTTATTTTGTCACTGCATTTTTGTTGAAAGCTCCAGAGATTGTCAACCAATTGCAGAGATTTGCTGGTAAATCAAGTGTCATGGACAATCAAAAACATCCCTAAAGGCCTAAAAGTTCTTAATGGACCCATGCACACATCATCTCCTCTGCAGATGTGTGCATGCTCAGCCACCTATGTATTTGCTACACTGACATCCCTGTGGTTTCATTGTGAGCTGCTGTAAAAATCTGCAAGCAAAGTTCTTTACATCAGACTTAAGCTAAATTAAAATGTAATTAGATTTGTGATTGTTTACAACTGTTGTGTTGTTTTACTTATTCCTTCAGTTTTTTTTCCAAAAGACATGCATGACTTTGAGAATATGTGAAGCTGACTATTAGCTTGTCAGTGTCAGCCATTTATGTTTGATCCATTCTTCTCTTATAATTCTTGGAACATGGAAAAAGACCCTTGACTTTGCCCAAACTGCCAAAAGCATCTGTAACTCTTAACCAAACCATCTACATTGTGTAAAACTAACCCTTTCCAAAATGTGCATAAACAGAGTATTTACAAATATAAATTTAT
>NW_023339807.1:10153233-10154956 GCF_004916995.1 Morone saxatilis | reverse complement strand
AAGTATAACATGAAGTAAAAGGCATACTGTGTTAGAACTGGGTGTGTCTCCAGTCACTAGAGTGTAGGGATAAATGATCATTGTGCAGACTATTAATTTAGTGAGAAAATTTTTGTTGTTGTCTAATGATTTTACAGTGTCACCATATTAGCATGTTTGGATATTAGCAATGAAGCCATCTTTTCACTATTCTTGCCCAGTCCCCTTAATTATCTGATGATCTACATGCCAGCTTCAAAGCCACAGTCACATAATTCATACACAAACCAGAAATTATGATTCTAAGTGTATGTCCCACTAATATCATGCACTAGGGAAATTATGAATTTTTATTACAACCACAGCCATATAGTTGATTAGGTCATAAACATTACTTCTTTGTGTTCCTAGGTCTAAAAATGATTAACTTCCATTGGAGGGAAATTAATCATACTATTAAAAAAAGTAATAAATATTACAGAAGGAACAGCAACTAATAACACAGTGCGGTATATAATCTGTTATTAATTTTTTTTCAATTGTCTTCTAAATCTAACTGTCAGTCGAATTATATTTGTCAGAGAAATATATATATATATATATATATATAAAGAAAGACGAAGGAAAGAAATAAAAGATCAACTGATTTTCACCTTAACATACTGAGAAAATCTAAATTTGATGTGCTAAAAATGGTAAAACAGTTTTAGAATCAGCAATGAGGCTTTAAGGCTGTCATTTAGGGGCAGATAAACAATATCAAGACCAGGTCAGGACTATAAAAAATCTCAACAGGAAATCCATGAAAATTCTCACCACATACCACATTCACTCATTTTCATACTAAACCTAAACACACAGAATGAACACAGAACTCCTTCTGAGAGAGAGTGGAATATAAATTAGATTTCCACCAAATCACACCATAGAGATCTATTCAATCTCCCATTACATTTGATTCAAAGAAGCCAGATAATACCCACATGCAGAGGTGGCCTATACTTAAAGATAGCCATCCATGTGAATCCTGCCCATATTGACAAGCCCCAGAGAGCAAGGGATATGTAGGAAAAAAAGGTGGTCTGAAAGAGGGTGGGGAAAGAAAGAAAGAGAGAGAGAGAGAGAGAGCGATAGAGAGAGAATAGCATAATAAAACATAGCAAAAGTACAAAAAAGCAAAAGGGAAAGGAGGAAAGACATAAAAACAGCATATGAGAGGGAGAGATCAACAGATAACCAGCATATGGGGAGAAAAAAAAAAAAGAGAGAGAGTAACACACGACAGATATACTTGGATGAAGCGCTTCCAGCTAAATCCATCATGATGAAACTCTCCTTTGCACCAGGAGGCCTGCACTTCTTTAAGGTCTACAGGCTTTGATTGCTATCATTTTAAAGGTCTAAACATCTTACTCTCAAAAAACGTGTGTAAAAAATGGGAATGGGATTTTTTCAGGTTTTGATGTTGGGGATGAGATATAAGTCCATAAATTTAAGAACCTGGTTGAGTTTGCTGGGAACAGGGAATAGTCAGAATTGATCACATTTATGATTAATGCTCCACTTTAATCTCCGCATTTTTACAAAACGTATCTTTTTGGAAAGATACTTTTTCAAATGTTGCTCTAAAAGCAGTCATAGAAATCCCTCGTGTGTTTAAACATCTTGTAGGAATTGGTTTCTTAAGCAACAGCAATTACTGAATAGGTTCACAAAAATAATAATGTATAATAATAATAATGTA
>NW_023339807.1:10152346-10153212 GCF_004916995.1 Morone saxatilis | reverse complement strand
TAATAATGTAGTAATGTAATAATGACTTGTATGCTCTGTACAACTGTACTCTACTGTTGATGCACAAATACGAAAAAGATCTCTCATTTAGCTGGTTAATGATTTGTAGTCATGCCTTATGTATAAGGATATGAAGTTCTGATATGAGCTTAAGGAGAAATTTTAGACTATGACCTCTGACCCTTAAGGAGGTCAGGGCTCAAAGTCAGGTGCAAAGTTCATGTAATTACAATACATATTGCATATGTACGTCTATTTTTGTGTTATCTGTTGCTGTTGTAGATTCTTACTCTTTCTTCTCTTGTACATAGGTGTTTTTTATTATTATTTTTTCCTAGCTCTTACTGTTTGTATACTGGTTTTTTTCCTCTATCCACTTTGCTGGCTGCAAACATCGGAATTTTTCCCCATTGTGGGACAAATAAAGTATATCTTATATCTTCTTATATCTTATGTGTATATGAAAACAGAAATGTTATTCAGGGATCCATAAAGTAAAGTAACCTACTATCTAGTAGGTATGAGTATCTGCAATTATGTGGTGTATATCTCCAATATGTGGACGTGTGAGAGAGGGGAAAAGAGAGATTGTGTGACCACAGACCTGGAAATTGTGTTGTTTGTGTGATTATTTTGGACTTTCACATCATCCACACACATATACAGTATTATCTACTTTGCAATCAGGCCCATACACTTACATGTACTCACAAATACACACACACACATCTGTTATGTTGCTGCTGAGGCCAAATGCCATTATTCTAATTCAAGACTCAAGCAGTTCTGAACCACAAGAGGCAGTTGTTGGATAGCCATACCCTTCAAACCAGTGACACACAGTCTGTCCCTCACACACACACACA
>NW_023339807.1:10141666-10152246 GCF_004916995.1 Morone saxatilis | reverse complement strand
TATTCATTCATTTATTCATTCATCCAATCATTTTGGCCTCTTCACTTTTTGAGAGGAGGTGAATAGGCCCATTGTGCTGCAACCTGTGTACCTCTACCCCTCAAGCACTCTGGCCAATTTTTGCTCCCATGCTGTCCCCTTAAGAGGAGAGAGCTAAAATGAAAAGCCTTGTCCTTCTTTCTCCCTCCCGCTCTCCTTCCCCCTTGCCATCATCCTCCCATCCTCCTCTCCTCTCCAAAAACAACCCATAATGGGGGGACTGGAGGCTGTCTATCTATTTTTCTGCCAAGAGAGAGGAGAGAGAAAAAGAGAAGAGAGAGAGAGAGATAGAGAGAGAGAGGGAGAGAAAGAGATAGAGAGAGACCAACAGTGAGCTCATCATCCTTGATTAGGCCTGTCACCACCAGGTAGGAGGCAGCAATTAGCCTTGGCCAGGCCTTTTCCACTGAGACACACACATGCACACATGCCCACACGTGCTCCCTCGCACACACATGCATAATTACACAGACACAACAGACACTTGTGCAGACACACAGCCATACACTAGGGAGATCGACTGAATGAGTGCGGCATCTGTTAGAGAGTGATTTGGCTGCTGAAGTGAAAGAAAGGATGGATGAATGTGTGGCAAGGAGGAGAGGAGCGGTGGCACACTGGCATGGAGGGCTGGAGAACAGGAAGAGAAGTCATGGTGAAGGACAGGAGGGGAAAAAAGAGGGAGGGAGGAAAAGTTTTTTTTTTAAAAGAGGCAGGAGACAGAGGAGAGGACAGGTGTGAGAGGACAAGAGGAAGGAGAGAAGAAAGTAAGGATGCATGGACGTGTGAAAATTCTAACAAGTAGAGGAATTGGGTGAATTAAAGATGGAGGAAGGAGTAATGAAAGCTTTGAGGAAAGGAAAGGAGAGGAGGAATCAAGAAATGAAAGGGGGATTAAAAACAAGAGCGTGGCTGCTTGGATTGATAGTTCATTTTGGGACAAAAGAGGAAAGGATGGAGCAAGGCAAGAGGAAAATGAGGGATGGGGAGGTGGAAAAAGAGGGGGAGTGGGGCAATAGAGCCTGTGAAAGAAGAGAGGAGGGAGGGAGGGAGGAAGAGGAGGGGAGGACAGATGGGAGTGAGGGAAGGGAAAGGAAAGCAGGCACGGGGAGAGGGGAAGGAAGAGTGGGGTGCTTAGATGGACGGGGGAGAGGAGATTGGCTGTTTGGTTTTGATAGCATGTGCCAAATCGATTGTGGCTGACTAATCCAGTTAGTTATGGCAGAGGCATGCAGAAGAAGCGCTTATGGGGGTGTTAGGTTATAGTGTAGGGGTGTGTGTGTGTGTGTGTGTGTGTGTGTGAATGTGTTGGTCTGTCTGCAATCGTGTGTCTGGTGTATGTTTCCTGCCCTGTGTGTTTGCATGTGTGTTTGTGTGAAGCATGTCCAAAGCTGACATGAGGCAAAGCTAGTGCCATGCTGTGAGACTTCACTCTTGGAGAAAAAAACAACACGGCACACACTAGTCAATATTCACTCATACATGCACAGGATAAGCACTGCAACATCAAGCTTGATTACATTGCTTTTAATATAAAATTAAAGGATGATTAGGACAAAAGCAGGACATATTAACTTTAATTTTATGTCTATGATTATTTTGGCTAAATATTGTATTAATTAGATTCTTTTAAGTACAAATTCTGAAGCACACACAGATGAGGACAGATGGAGTCTGCTGGCAAATACAAGCAGTTGCAAAGGGTTCTCTTCAAACCAAAAGTGAAGCTGTTCATACTTTCACTTTCTCTGCTAGGCACTTCCACAGTCTACATCCAAGAAATATGGTACAGAATAAAAATGTCCTTTGTCATATCCCATTTAAAGACATTGTCAAAAATTATTGCTATGGCCACAGTCATAACAGCTACAGTGCTATAGGGTGCTTAGCATGCCCTGGCCCCATAGCCCGCTCTTTACAATGAGCCACTTATGTAGAAAAGGAATGCTGGCATGTTAAATCACTTCATCTATAATTGCCTGCATTTACTTCTCCTTAGAGGCCCAAACATAAGAAATCCTCCCAGGCCCAATAAATGCTGCTGCTGACCGTATTTCTGATTAGGGGCTGGGGGCGGAGGAAAGGGTTTGACGCTCATTTTTCACAAACAATTTTTCCATTTTTCTTCACAGGCAGACAGTTGGCATTAGATTAGGGCAGGCCTAACAGAGGCAGGGCCGCTAGCAAATTGTGCGGCTTGAAGGGCAAATGCCCCTCTGAATTTATCAACTTATGGCTCCAGTGAGCTGCGAGGGATGGTGATGACCTTAAGATACCCTCCTAAGGATGCCTTTTACCGTCACTCCATGCTACATGCAGAGGCTCTTTACAGGGCCATAGGCTACTAGTCTGAATGAGCATAGTGGTCTTTTTGAAGTTTCATTTTTGATAAATCTGTAAGTAAATTGGCTACACAGAGCTGTGGTTGTTTTATGTGTTTTCCTCATGACTGTGCCACTAAACTCTAAACAGCACCATGCACCATTTTTTATGATACATAATGCTTTTACCATTACACACAACATTGATGTGAAGGACCATGGGTTTTACTGCTCTATGATACAACTTCAATTTAGTTCAGTAAGTATGTGACTTACATTAATAATTCATTTAGGTCCACAGCTAAAATTATGCTTTTTTTTTCTATGGGTATATAAATA
The DNA here is from genome assembly GCF_004916995.1 of Morone saxatilis. NCBI lineage: Eukaryota > Metazoa > Chordata > Actinopteri > Moronidae > Morone > Morone saxatilis. Next base: position 10,149,547 of record NW_023339807.1, on the reverse strand, counting down.
CAAATATTGATGGTTAAAAATGTTTTCAACTTACTTGAAGTTATATTTAAAATGGCTGAAAAACTGTCTCTGTTTGGCTCAGTAACATTAGTAGTGTCATAATAAGTAATGATGCTCTTTACGGGCCTACTTACTAAATTGGACTGGCGTGTCCACACACAACATACACACAGTCATGTGTAAGGGTAAGTGTGTGCACTGTGTGTAAAGCAGAAGTGTGTTTTCCTCAAACTCCATCCCTCACCTTCTTTGACAACTTCATACAAAGGACTGTTGTTCCACCAGGGTTGTAACTCAACTGGAAGGACAGATACAGTGGAAACACACACATTTCAAAGCTGTTCCAAAATATACTGGACTGGGCTGCTGTCTTGACTGTAAGGACTTATTGTATGGTTGAATGAAATGCCGTTGAATGAATACACTGTGCCTTAAAAAACATCCAGTAAATTATACATCTGACATGTGACCATGAAAATGGACAGGCACACGCAGGGACGCATATACTCAGACAGCCAGACAGAGGATCATTAAAGTAAGCAGGGAAAATGTTTCCTGTAATTCCGTGCAGCTTTAGTACAGGTTGAGGTAAATCCACCTGATTGCTGAAAATACTGCAACTGACACACTCCGCTTCACACACACAAAGCAAGGGAAACCAACATTATGTATCCTATTTATTGTGATCACTGGTGGCCCATAATAGGACACCATATAAATAAGGTATTTCTTCTGTATTAATAGTAAAAATATGTGTGTTCTGTCATTTAGTTTGCCTAGCTTGTTGGCACATGCATCTGAAACAAATGTCCCTGCATGGCCAACATCACAGTCCCTACTTTAACACCAAAAAACCATGACTGCTAATGGTGTTATGGGAATAATACATGGATTACCATGGACATATTACATTGGTGTGATTTAATACTCTTACAGAGTCATTTATTTTTACTGTAATTATCATGCAATCTAGATAATCAAAATGCCGGTTAGTAGTTTAGAGTGAAAGGTCACCTTTACTAATGCCTACTTAATGAAAAATGAGGTGTTTCAATATATGCTAATGTCATAAACAGCAGCAGCCAGCCACCAGTGGGAAGCACTGACCATGACCCACTTCATCATATGATCCTTACTGTCATATTTTACTTGTAGAAAGAGGCTGCAGAATGAAGGCTGATGAACATGTTGTTTTCACAGGCAGTGTTACATGTGACTAAAGACATGGAGGCCATCAGGGTGACAATGTGAATGATATTCTATACAGTAATCCAGACACAACAGCCTTACAAACGTAGGGAGATGGGCAAAGAGCAAACCTGATGAAGAAACAGAAAACCCATTATGGCCTCAATATAACATTCTTTGGTAACACTTTAATATGCACATATTCACCATTAACAAGTTGCTCATATGCATATTAGTAGTATATTTACCTTATTTTGCATGACCACATTCTACAACTACAAAGCCATTAACTTCCCCCAACAATCTCCTAATTGCTACCTATTGATAGTAAATAAAGAAGTTGTTGTAGTCCATAAATTACAACCTTAACATGCTTTGCTCAGTTTGGGTCTTACAATGTGGTAGTACCACAAGAATATTAAGTCCAGCTTAATAATACTTAACAACTATGGTTTATTGTTACCCTCAAATTCCACGACTCCATCGTGGTCAACAGAGCTGATTGTGCCCATTCTAGACAATGCTCAAAATTCCACGAGAAGTGCCGGGTCACGTCCCAGAAGCGTCTCTCCGCTCTGCTCCGCATAGAATACACAGTTAGTCTATTTTTAACGTAAGCTGCAACCCACTCACTTCAAGCTGCACAGAGCAGATCGCACTGGCAGGACCAGGCCAAGAGTCAGTCAGTGAGAGGACACTTTATGCAGAGAAACACACAATTTATACCCTTTTTAAGGACAAAATGCACAAGTAAACAATGTTGGGCGGCAACATGCTCTGAAGACGCTCTGCTTCTGAAGTGCTCTCAGTCGGATTTGAAGAAGCGCAGATCATGGAGCTGGTAGTACAGCAGTGTTTAATGGAATTTCCGGGTTATATAACCAAACACAGAACAAACACGGAAGTGTTAATTGTGTCCAAATACTTCTAAATTAAGTCTTTTTAAGTCAGAATTCGTTCCCCATTCTAAACCTTAAACTTAAACAGTGATAATAGAAGAAACAAATGAAACACTTAATTCAGTTGAAGTTGAATAGACGTTTAATAATTCAAAGTCTTGTTACTTTGGCCCAAACAAAACAAGACTTTACTTTAGAACGGGGAACATATTGTAAGTTAGAAAGACTTCATTTTAAGTTATTTGGACACTTGTAGTTTTGTGTTTTGTTTTGACCATATCTATTAAGTGGGAGAATTATTAGTATATAATTAGTATTATTGTGGTACTACCACTTTATATGGTGAGCTGAGCAAAGCATTCATGTACAAAAACTTCCACCAACATCAATAAGTAGGAGGTTGTTGAGGTGGAAAGCTTAGTTTGTGACCTATTAGTTGTAGGACATGGCATTAAAACATGCTTAATAATGACTAATAAAGAGTTAATATGCTACTAATATGCATGCTTATACGCAAATGTTTAATGGTGAATATGTGTACCTTAATATAAAGTGTTACCAGTTCTTCAATTAATTTTAATAGAATAGTTGAAGGGGCTGTGGAGAAACTGAGCAAACTGGCTTAGGTTTTGTGTTTTTCTATATCTGTTTATTCTGTTTGTCCCCAGGCTCATATTCTTGACCTAAAGCACGGAGGAGGGCCTCAATCAAAACAGGAAAACTGGTTGACTGCCTCAACCAGCATAGACTGCACTGTAGTGACTTTGTCAGTAATTTCTCTGTCACAATGACAAAAATAATATCCTCACACCTCTCACTTTCCCCCTCTCATATTAGACATAACAGTCTAATACTGGCTTTATGGTGCAACATTTCAAAATAAGATTGCAACTTCTTTTTAGTCACAGATAATCTTTTCTGACCTTTTTAGAACAGAATGGGTGTGATTGAAGTGGAATATTGATTAGGTCTCCAATTACAGTCTAATGTTTTATCATTTATTCTTAACATATGATATGTTGTGTCAATTAAATTCAAACAAATCTTATGATCACAATTTATAATTATGCCAACAAAGAAAATAAACAAAAAAAGTCAGAAATAGCCATTGATTGTATTGTCAGCTATTTTTGTGGATGTTAAAATGAAAATATTGATTACTAATCAATTCTTACTTTAATTATTAGACTGAGTTCACCTACTACAATGTAGGTGGCAATCCTCTTTCACCCGCCTTTATAGATGCTGAAAATGATCCTCCCCATTTTAAAGTTCATAGTAATAATATCCTTAAGAATCAACTTAACCATTCATGTACGCAAAAAAATCATTAAACACACCCTGAAGTCTCTCTTAAAAGGTGTGTTCAGTTTGATCCATGAGATCTTTTGTTGCCTATGGCAGGTTGCAATATTTTAGCATTTGATGAATGGAAATCGGTCACACATTTGAAAGTGCGAAAATGCAGTCATGCATAGTGGGACCCTCACTATATGTAGTCTACTAAGAGACTAATGGTGTTCGCCTCAAACACTTTCTGAACCTAATCAATGCAGTATCCTTCAAGATACTGAACGGTGCCTTTTAAATTGAAATAGTTTTATTTAAGACTGAGCCATCAATCAAAAGGTTTGGACATATTAAAGTCTAAAGATATTTTGATGTTATGACTATATCACATTGATGTGTGATTGACTACCTAGATGTATGTATGTATAGCAATGTTTTTTTTTTACGGTAAAGTAGCGTGCAGCCCTTAGCTCCTGAGGTGTTCCCAGGATTGATGTATAATGAAAGAGTAAGTAATCGTAAGATGATGATAAAGTAATGTGGGACTACTTATTATCTACTTAGTATGATGTACCACTTCACTTTAGGGACCACAAAGAGTAAATAATAGCAAGATAATGATGAAGTAATGAGGGACCACAGGGAGTAGTAGCCCAACTACAGTACTATGTATCACTTTACTTGGGGAACAGTAACTAATGTTTGAGTAATTAATAATGAATAAGTTGTTACTAGTTTTGCGCCGCCCAGCATCTTATTCAGAGATAATCAGTGACGACTCATAAAGAAAGGGATCAGTTTGATTGACTTACAGATATTGAGGAACTAATCATTACCTAATAATTCATTAATATATACGAATCCAGGGAAGTACCACAAGTAAACAAGTCACCATTACTGCAGTGGCATCTCCCTACAGAATGCGAACATTTGAATGCAAGCTGGTAGCGAACAATTTCTGAATTTCTATGTAACATTACTTTTTACAATGATGTCTAGGGAATCTGGAATAATTGTGCAGTTATCAGCTGCTCTAACAGTAGTGGCAAACTAAGACTATACACTTTAAACCGTGGGCGCGCAGAGGACCAAAATGTTTGTATGCCAGGAGATTAATTAAATGATTTTGAATGCCTATAAAAAAACATGAATTTGTATTAATAAATTTTTTACTAATATAACTGGTCTGTGATGATTAAATGCAACTCTTGATTGATTATGCTAGCTAGCTAGTATAGTTTGTAAAATTTGAATAACACTGCCATTCATATAAGTTACCATCATCAGTAACTGGGGGCCACTGCCTTACATCTTCAATCCAACTGCCCGTGCTGCTGTCACAGAGTTACTAAGGCACTAATGGCGGCGCTGCTAGATGAAGGAAACACACAAACCGATCGTATAGGATGTCCTTGTCTGTACATCATTATCGACTATAGTCCTCCATTTGTAATTATTAGACAAGTACTTATCAATTATAAAGTTGTTTCTGATTGGTTCCTTGATCGTTTCTTAATTCAGTAATCATTAATCAATCATTGGCTACTTAAAAAAAGAGAGATTATTACTCATAAACTAACTGTTTTGTAGCAGTTAGTCTTCTTTTGGTCTTGGTTTTGTGTTATTTTGGGTGTGTAGATATAAATCCTTTTGACCTTGTGTAATAAAATAATAACTGTCCCTGTAATGTGATGATTATGGACAATCATGCCTCAAACAGTGCCATAATGAAGCAGGTAGGTTTAGTTTTTAATGTTTTCTCATTGCCGATGTGAACACTTAATGCTAATTTACTGTTCAGAGTCCAGAGGTGGAGTGTTTACTAGGACTCTGCAACAGGCATTAGCATTGAGGTGACCTTCTCACATTGGACAAACTCCAACACTAGGAGCTCAGCTGGGGCCTTGTGAGTGTCCTCACCACCTGCTCATTACCTCTCACTATGAACTACTTCAGAAAAAGGAGCCAGTGCAACCTTTATCCAAAAGCCAGAGGTGAACTCAACTACAGTACATGTAGTTGGTACCATAGATGTTATCTAGCAACAGCCTTTAAACATCTGATCAAGAGCTAGCATGTCACAAGCACAAGGCAAAGTTGTAGTCAGCCATTGAGTATTTTATTTTTTCATGCCACATGTCTTCATCTGTCCAAAGAGGCTTCTGAAAAAACAGTGTAGTTAAACAACATACTGAGTTCCCACAATTTATAATATATTGGCATACATTTGGTATGTATTTTGTATGAGGCACCAGAGATTATATGTAATCATAAAAAATGTTATGACTGGGAAATAGCACAAATTAGAGGAAATTCATGAAACAGGGACGATCTGAAGGTTCTTTTTTATTAAGTCGTATAGAAGATAAGAAAAAAACAAATATAAGCTGCCAATTCCAGTGTGAATCCCAGATCACAGACTGTGTAATGTGTAATAATGACACATGTCCAGTCCTATCTTTGTTCTTAAATGTATTAAATCACATCAGAGCTACCTAGATGTAATAAAGAAAACTATGGTCTTTTTGAAATCAATCACTGTAATAAACAAAATCAAGCTATTGCAATGGACCTCTGGGAACTGAGTGAGCCAAACATACGAGTTCCAACTACATGATTGCCTTTTGCTGTTCAAGCCGTTATGGCTTCATTAAATTATGAACCCTCTTTCATAACCTCAGGTATTGGAGAGCTTAGCAAAGGCATGGCTGATTCAATTCACTACAGACAGAAACCTGTAATCAATGGATAATTTCCATGTTACATGTCCTGTGGATTTCTGGGGTGTTAAATGCAATCAAAAGTGTCAAAACCTGTAAAACTTCCTCTCAGCTTGTTTGTACGTGGGAGCATGTGTGTGCACGGAGGGTGTGCGTGTGTGCACTTTATCTTGCCACTCAATATCCACACTATCGCACACTGCTTTTTGAACAACAAATGGAACCGACCGCTGTGGTGCAAATCCAATTTTCAACACCCAGTAGGTGTCATTGTGTGCCTCATGTCAATCTCTACACTTTGCACATTCAATTAACATCGTTAAAATTTAAACATTACTTTCACTTACACTAATCACACTTAATATCAGAAAGCAGAGTGTTTTATCAGTGCTAGATATTGTCATTTATTTTAAACCAAACTGAAACCAACCACATCCTTTTTCTTATTTGATCATTGTCCACATGTTCCTTTCAATTAGCAACATCTAATCCTATATTAAAATACTGTCACAATGTTATTTTCAGCTACAGAGCACTTGTTTATATCTTCCTAACAGACAGACTTACGTATTAATCTCAGTATACCATTATCTTACCACTATCATTTCTTTGATTTATTATGTTCAAACCACTGTGAAAATCCAAGGATTTATAGCAGTGCTAGCTTTTTAGTAAGCTTATACCATCTATACACATAATACATACAGTGCATCAATCAGACTAAACAATTTCCAGTAATGAATGACCAGTACTAATAACTAGACATAAGGAAATATGACTAGTAACAGTATGCCTTAACCACTCTACACCCTTTAGACATGAGAATAAGAGAAATGATTAAATTTCGCTCCTTTTTTTTGTGCTTGCTAATGGCATTACATCTCTTTGTTATGCCTCGCTGGTGCAGACAGCAGTCCCTCAGTAATTAAGTACAAATGCTAGAGAGAGAAAGAGAGCGAGAGAGGGAGAGAAAGAGAAGCAGGCAGGCTCAGCTGGTTCCCTGAACATAAAAACAGGTCTAATTAACAGCGTTGACTTCACACATGAGATTGACTCAAAGGGGAGTGAATTGCAGGCAATTACTCATACAGCAGAATATCATTTATAGACAATTCATTTGGAAACTTGTGCCAATTTATTCCTCTTAGTGCCAAGCAGACTCTAGACAAAGCGAAGTTTAAATGTCTTAAATTTTAGAAACCGTATCAAGTATAATAATATTTAATATTAGTGATATTTCTTTTCAATACATGTCAAGATCAGAGCAAATCTTGACATGATTTGCTCTTTGAACATAATGGTAGTCAAATTGTGTTTGATTTAGACAGCGGATAATGTAAAATGTATTTACAATTAAAATATTGTATGAATGGACATTGATATCACTGCCACGTATAACCGAGTGAACTGCGATGACAAAGGAATACATCTATTTCACCTAAAATGTAGGCCAATTATCGCCCCTTACTTTGGTTTTGTATAGAGTTGTTCCAATTTCACAATGGGGAAGTTACCTTGTGTGTGGATTGTGCTTTGTCATCAGGTTTGTCTGACAAGAGATTGAAAAAAAAACCTCCACCGTGCTTCTCCCTGCTCCTTTTCACAGCGAGCCGTGATAAATGGCTAGTCAGCGTCCCACCAGAGAATAATATAACTCCAGCCTTTACTGTCTGTCCATGCCTCCTGTCTCTACCCCTGCCAGTATTTGCTATTTCTCTTTCCTTTTTTTTTTTAACTTGCCATCTCTCTTAGACACTGCCCACCTCAAAACACACACACACACA
>NW_023339807.1:10129675-10141566 GCF_004916995.1 Morone saxatilis | reverse complement strand
CTCTCTCTCTCTCTCATCTCCCCTCCCCTTCCTCCCCCCACAGGATAGAGAGAGAAGCCAACATTATTCTAGCAGAGGAGCAGGTGAGGGTTAAAAGGCGACCGCGGCCTAGTCTTCCAGGAATTAAAGGGAAAGAGCTTGGGGAAGCAGGGTATAAAGACGGGGCCTGTTTAAAATTCTGACACCTCTCCGCTATAAAGTAGGATTTCTGAGCCACTTGGGGCACAGGGAGGAGGAAAAGAGACTTAAGCAGATGCGGAGGGTAAATGCAAGGCTTTGTTATTTCTGACAAGCCCACAGAATGGAAATGTCATTAACTGACTGTAAATATTCAAACTCCATCTCTCTCGCTTTCACTCTCTGATGGAGGTTTTTACAATGTTGTTTTGTCTTTAGGCATATGCATAGATAATCCGTGTTGTGGGGAGAAGAAATTCTCGGCGACTTATATCAATAATTCAGGTGCATAGGTAGAAAAAAAAAAGAAAGGCGTATGTAAGTCTCCCCACGTAGAATTATTCATTTTGTAAGTGAGCCTTTTTGAATGATAAAACTTTGAAATGGGAACAATGTCTTGCATAGTATAGAAGGTGCAGTGTATGAAAATGGTCGGGTTTATGTAGGCAACTGTATTACACTATGCTGAAACTGGTTCATAAGAATTTCATTGAATTTCTGTTGCACGCTTTAACTTGACGGCTATAAGATTTAAACTTTTTTCCTCAGATTTATAGTGTGGCCTTTGACTATAGGTATATTTTACAGTATTTTTGCAGATTCAATAACTGCAGCACACACAAGTAGAATTATGCCTAGATCGAGAGGAGAGAAATTTAGAGTTGACACTGTACACGCGCAAACCAGGCACAAAAGACAACCCAAGCAGATGACAACATTTTCAGCCAACATCTTCAAGGACAAATGGAAATAGTGCTGGCAGCCACAGAGCACCTTAGGGCAGCCAGCAGAATCACTCTCTACCACCAACAACATATATTTGTCATTTAGCCCTTGGCAATTCAGTCCCCTCGAGACATTTGGAATGCCTCATCAAATGATGCCGATGTTCCCTTTCGCTGGTTTTGTGTTGTGTGCCCAAAAGCTGCAAGGCACATTCATCTTTGGAATAACCCAATCCCTTTCTTTCTTTCTCCCCTTGTGGGTATGTTGAGAGGCCTGCTGATGTGGGTTATTTGTCCCCTCATGCTGAACACTTGGAGTAAGTATATTTGGGTTGATGTTGTTGCAATATACTCTACAGTATTGCAGCAGATTGAAGAAGACTTAAAACCAAAACAAGTTTTTTGTGTTGCTTGTCTATGTTTTTAGACATGTTTCTGGCATAGATATGTCAGTCGGTTGGTCAGCCCGATTAATGACTTTGGGGATAACCTGACTTTTCCTCTAGCGCCACCAGCAGGCTGACATTTTTAAGTTTTTAAGTACAGTAAAAAAAATCTACGAGATAGATTGCCAAATGAATAAACAAGCAATTCAATAAAGAGACTCAACAATTTGTATTATATATATTATATATACTATATTACAGTATGTAGCCTTATTACTTTTTTTTTTTCAAAAAATAGAAATTGGTGCAATATCTAATACCAAACTAAGTGATGGCCAATCCCACAAACAAGGGTTAAAATAATTCTCTATCTAGCAGACAGACACACAATTGTAATGGCACAGGCATGCTCATTATCCATCCATTTAAAGTCAGAGATATCCATTTCTACACGCTGCAGTTCTGTGCAAGCAGCTCGTTATGAAGAATGGAAAGGTACTGAACATCAATAGCATGCATGACTTCTTTTATGAGCCTTGCACACAGTTAAATTGGTGACATTTGGCCTTTAATGGGCTGGCTGAAAACTCATATCCCTTCTAACTACTGAATGAGGACTTCTAATGAACAACCAACCAGCTAAGAGAGTTAGTGGCCAGTACTCACTGAACTGAGAAACCAGGAAAGGCAATTATAAAGGTTCCCAAACATCGCTGATCGAGGATTGCTGCCCAGAGCAATGTTTTTAACCTTGGTTTTAGAACCCCTGTTTTACTGCAACTGCCTTGCAGCAATTTCATTATTAAACAAATGCTATTACACTCTTTTCACGGACTTAATTTCCTAAATTTGATCCTCCGAAGCGGCTGTAAATCAGAAGAAAAAAATGAAACAGACTCACAAAAAAATAAGAATTTTCAATTTAGGCTTATCAGAAGTTGACAAGCAAGCAGTTTTGAGTGCTTAATCACAGAATAAACAACCAAACCTCTAGGTCAGCTCATTCATGATGATCTGAAAGGCCACACGGCACCAACTCACTGACCCAGCCAGATGTAAACTTGCTGAGAGGGAACATATACCACATGTTTTATACTTCAGCATCACTTTTCATGCCTTCATTTTTAGCACGGGACTGTGGTATTGATCTACGAGTGAGGTGATTGGACATTGCGATTAATGACCTCAGATGAAAGAAGTATTCCTCTGAGGTCCATTCCCTGAAATGCCACTAGATTACCTTCCACCTTCCACCAGAGCTTTATCATCAGTGTGAGTGATACTGGGGCAGAAGGACAGAACAAATGACGGCCCCTGAGTCACAAGAGAGCTGTGTAAGTGTAGGGGTAAGGTAATTTTTGCAAAGAGCAGAGTTTCCATCTCTCTCTTTCTGTCATTTATTCATTCTCTCATTCTCCCTCTTCCTCTTCTCCCTGTCCCGCATCCCAATTCCCTCTCTTTACTCACCCCTCCCTTTGCTCAAGCTCAAGTCCTCAATTATTTTCAGACTGCCAGGCAAGGCACTGCGGGGGCACAGGGGACCATTTGGACTTAGTACATTAAAGAATTCATGATTTGAAACCACCACAGCCCACCCTGACGACTCTATGATATGACTTTTCAGTGCCTGAAGCTCCTTCCTTCGTTCCCCCTTTTTCCACCAGACTGGCTTTCATTCCCCCTGACGACTGACATTGATCTATCCTTGAGTCTTTTAGCTCCAGGACTCCCATACCTTAAACTTCTGACTCCTGACCATTAAAAGAAACAGAGTAGCCGATATTTATGAATCTGTCCGTAATGATTTCCTTGTCTGTTTCTCGTGTCGCCATCTGTAAATTGGCCTGTTGGTATCAGGGACATGTAGCGACAGACATGACAGCAGACAGCTGAAAAAGAGATGACATGTCTCAGTGTAACACATGAAATCAATCTGTATAGAAAGTGGAAATGTTGTTAAAGAGAAAAAGGGACAAGGACACAATTTATCTGTTTTAGACTTTAAAGATTTAAAAATACTGACTATTAATTGTTAATGATAACACAAAATACAGTTAAATATTGGCTGAATGCAGAATATCTTCCGCAATTGGAACTTTGCCAGGAAGTCAGCTTTTGAAAAGAAATTGATTTTTATTCTTTTTTTTATGCTCACTGGATTTTTATTTTCTTTAAATGTCTAAAATAGCCCAATGCCATATATTGTTCGTTGTCTCAATAGTTCCAACATAGATCCTGATAAAATAAAAGATAAGAAAAACCTTCAAAAATAATTTAAAAGAATACTGGCAAAACAGGACAAAAAGAAACATTGGAATAAAACTAGTTACCAACACAAATATAATGAATCCAATGCAATTCATTATCATGATCCTCTTCTATGGTTATTAGCAGAACACAGAAGAATGCTAGAAGATTCAAGCTAAAAGTAAGAAATAAAAACAAATGTGAGGCTCCTCCAGATTACTGAAATGTATTTATTAGCATCATGGTTAATTATCACCTCAAGTAAACACACCTTGGAATGTGACAGATTTTTTATCTGACAGAAGTATTATCATTCAACAATAAGTGCATCCTGATATGTCGAGACTACACATCCTAGCCTGCATCTGTTTGCTCTTCACAGGAAAGGATGACATCACCGGTTTTCCACATCACAACAACAGAGTTCACTTCAGTGGGAGGATGAAGACACTGCACACATCTACTGTTCCTACTCTACTTACAGCGGCCTCATTCATAAATTTCCATCAGACACATAAGCAAAAGAACAAAACAGCACTAACCAAAACTAAAAATTATGTCAGGTCTGTAAACAACTATAGTGAGGAAAACATAAAAATTACAGATGCAAAAATGTCAGTTTTTCTAATACATTTTTAGTTGTTGACTTAATGCTTATTAAATGAGTTATGCAAAAGAAAAAACGAACAAAAAAATTAAACACAGTTTTTATTTCTGAAATGCAATATCATTATCTAAACTCAAGCACTAGGTTTTCTGTAATTTGTTAATTGTTTTGACATTTGCATGATGAGTGCAGTATATGAATGTAAAAAGCCTGTCTAAAAAGGCTTTTAGACAGTCAGTCATTCAACCTGTACCTTTTCATTCAAGCCCTACTGTGCATCTGATCTTGAATGTTTTTTCTTTTTCTTTTTCTTTTTTTGAAGCATCCTGCTTTTCTACAATTACATTATAAGGCATGGCATTTGCAATATGATGGGAACATACTGCCATCTCCTGGTCAGAGTGGGTACTGTCATATTCTTGGATAGAAATTGGCTTGCTGTCTGAGACATCTGGTTGCAGACATATAATGTTGCTCAGTCCGTGGAGTCTTTCCTTTGCTCTTCTTCTATCCAACCTGGTGTTCCTATTTACATGTGTTTTTGTCTAAAACAGCAAAAATTAGACAAAGCAAGAGAGGAGAGTGAAGAGACAATCTCTGCAGCACCCTCCTAGTCAAGATACTGAATGCCCTAACATGTGTTTTGAGAATGCAGGGACATTTTTCCACTCCTTGGCTACAACACCCGACGCCAAACAAGCCCTGCTCTCTGTGGGCGGCATGCTACTCTCAGTGTGAGTTCCCTAATGGCCATAATGGAGGACAAGACCATTTATTATTACTGGGGGGTGAGGTATGTATACAGCTACAATTAAGAAGAAAAACATCCTGGTGCTTGTAAAGGGCAGTAATGTGACTCTGGGAGTGATGGATGCTGCGGGAATGAGTCTCGCAGGCCAGTGGGAGTATCTTATTATCTGAGGCAGGTGGGGGATCCGTCATTGAGGTAAATTAGAGAAGGGAGAGAGAAGGGGTGATAGGGGATGGAAGAAATGGAGGAGAAGGAGAATAAAGAAAGATATCTTGTAAATTGGACAGAAGTGGAGAAAGGCCAAGAAAGGAAGTAAGATATGTTAAGACAAGAGAAGATGAGATTCAGGTTTGCTGGTCGGTTAGTTGCATAGTAACAATAAATAAGACAGGTGGAGTTCCACTTAAGCATATTTATCTGTTATTAAAGATAATTGTTAGTCAACTTAAAGAATGAGTTCCTCTGAATAAATTATAATTATGCCTACAGAATACAGCCACATATATTACTGACTCTATGTGTGTCTGTGTATATATGGTTGCCTGTACACGTGTATCCCCTTTTGGGATGAACAGCCTTATGCATGAACTCATTCTGTGGGGCAGCAAATGCCAATGAGCTGCTTAATAGCACCATTAGGCTCTGACAAATGAAAACACTAACTTACTCCAAAATGGAGATTCATATGTTTCAGTGCAGTTGGTTTCTTAACCATCACTCCTGGGTCAATCTTATGATTATGTATGGCTGTGACATTTTGAACTGCCATTGATTCAAATGGAACATTCATATCCATGGATCACAGTTATTCAGATTGAACAAAAGGTGAAACTGTGGAATGTTACGTGGGTGGATTTCATTATCATTGGTGATTGGGGATGTCCAGCTCTAATACAGAACAAAGTCTATTTAAATCAGGCAATCAGGGAAGGTTAACGCTACACTGACTTAGGCTTCCAGATAACAATATTTTACTAAGCTATGATGGACATAATCCACTTTAATGAAACTCTAAATGACACAATCTCATTTCACAAACACAGTGGACGCTGGTACCCAATCAGAAATTAGTAACTGCTCCGTACTGTACTATAAAAGTGCCAATTTCTAATGCATCCACCAGTCATTACTGTTAAGTTCACTAAACATTATATTTAAAAGATGAAAGAGTTTTTACAACGTGCAACAACAAGGAATAGGTTGAAGTACAGTCTCACATGCTAAGGGATATTTGCATGAGAGGGAATGATTGTATTAATGTTAGGTTGTATTTAATTGCAAACTGTCATATTTTTTTTAGAAACTATTGATTTGTAGTTCACTGGTGACTCACAGTGATTTTGAAAAAGAAAAGGCCATATACAACCTTAGAAAAGCAATTGGTATTTTACACATGCATGGGAGCTAGGGGACTAAGCAATATACCATTTAAACCATGCTGATATGCTGTGTAGACACCATGCAACATTTTTCCATCTCATCCTTATCTGGATAATCCAAAATTCCAAAAATGGGAATAAAATGTCACGGTCCTCTATCTCATGTACATACCCGTGACATTTCTTGAGCTTGGGGTATAAACTTTGTTTATCCCTGTATCTGTGTGTGCATGCATATGCATTTGTGTCTTTTAGCGTGTGTAATCGTAGGTGTTTATTGCATGTCCTCTGTTGTGCCTATGAGTTTGTGAGTGTATTGTGTCTGTCTATGTGTGCAGGTGGACTTTAGGTAAATTTACTTTTTGGTAGATGTCCTTGATTTTCAGTGTCAGTCGTGTGTATTGAGAGACAGACCAGTTTAATGCACAAATAGATAATCCCCAGCCTCATGGTGGATGCAATATGATAAGAAATTTATTGTCATGCGAATGTGCTTTCATTGATATCATCATCTGCCAAACGCAGGGAGGGAGAGCACGAGAGGAAAATTGTGAGAGAAATGGAACGGCACAGAGAAACAGAGAAAGACAGATACTAAGACAATTAGTCATAAAATGAGACAGAATGAGCACGAGCGAGAATAAAAACCCATTCAGTTATACAGAAAGAAGGAACGACAAAGACAGTCAGACAGCAGGAGCAAGAGATAGAAAGAGGCAGATGGGGGACATTAAGTCAAAGTTAAGTAACCATCGTCTGCTTCTTTATCTCACCCAGATATGCTAATCCAGTGAGCCTCTGCTGATATGAGTTTAACAGCCTGGCTGGTGTGTTTGGGTGTGTGTGTGTGTGTGTGTGTGTGTGTGTGTGAGCTTGAGAGTGAGAAAAGACCCAGTTGTCCTTTTTCATCATGATTCCAGTTACACCAGCTCTGCTTAGCCAGTACTGGATGACACAGTTATAATCTCATTGCATTGGAAAAGTGAGTATAAGTTACCTTTAAGTGATACATTGTGTGCATGCGTGTGTGTGTTAAGGAAAGGGGTAAACATGAGTGTTAATGGTGATGGAACATGTGTTTGTGTGTGTGTGGAGGGAGGTAAAAGAGAGTAGAAGTGTGTTCAGTTCATGGGGAATGCGATTAATGTGTGTGCAGACATCTGAATATAAGCTAGAGGGACAGGTCATACAGTATATGCCTATATCATATGTGACTATATGTCTATGTCATCAAGGCTGACATAGATAAGTTTGTTCCACATTACCTTCTTACTCTTGAGATCGTCATATGACACAATGGTACGGACAATAACATTTAGCCCTATTTAAAGTATCCTAAATGGTATTTTCTCATGGCATATTTTTACCTGGCAAGATATAATGTAAATATATTGTTTTTGTCAGATTAAAGAGAATACCAGAATAATGACTGCTTTGGTTGTTTGTTGAAATTACACTTTAGCAAAACTGTAATTGTCATGCATTTCTGTAAAACACATCTTTTCCCCCCTGCCTCTTACTTTTGTCTTTCCTCCAGAACTGCACGAGAGGCACATAAAAAAATTACTATAATCACTTTGTTAGGCTATGGTGTTTTTTATACCCCATAAAATTATGTTTCAATTGTACTAGCGAATAAAAACAATTCTAAATTCTAGCCTTAGGGTGGCTGTAGAGGAAAGGCCATATGAAGGGTTTATCCTCTTTGGAGCTCAACCTTTTTTTTGGAGCCAAAATTGCTACACATCTAGCCTATGAACAGAAAAGTCATTCTTTTACATTTTCTCATTGGGCTCCCAATCTCTTGGAACATCCTCAAGGACCTTGGTGGTCCCCGGATCCCAGGTTGACCCATTCAGGGGGATATTTCCTAAGAACAAGTGGAAAATCCTTCAACTCATCTGCCACAGGGCTTGTGCTCCCTGTCTTATACTGGACCTTTCTTGCAGGCACAGTAATCTGCATCCCAATATTCACTGGGATTGAACATGGTCCCTTGGGGAGAAGGGCATGCTGGTGTCCACCTTTGGTGATATTGTTGTCATGCACTGGGATCTGACAGTTACCCATAGAGCCACAGAGTTACACATAATTTGATTGCATACAATAATTACTCAGATCAATTAATCAATATGTATCTTGTGTCTTTGCTTGCATTTACTTACCCAGTTAAGCCTCCTCTCTGTCTCATTCTGAAATGTTTTTAGACTTCTGGGGAGTCAGTTAAATGTTGCCTATTGTGAGCAACATAAATGCCTGATCAACAAAGTTAAGTAGTGTCCAACATGTTGTCTGGCCAGGCTGGCATGTGCTAACCCATTCAGATAGATCTCAGATTTAGGTTTTACCCAAAACAGATTTTTGTGCTAGTCTGAGAGAAGCCATTTTAAACATTTCAAAATAGTCACAAATGTGCTAACTGGATTTTTGAGTGTGCCTTAGCTACTACCCAGCTCTCCTATAGGTGTTCTGAATGTTATAAAAAAAACATGTTTTATGTCAAATGTTACACATAATGCTTGGTAAAAAATTACCTAGCAGGGTTCCATACATATCAGAACTTTAAGATCTGACAATCCATAGACACTGTGATTTCATATTACATGGCTATTTATCTTCCGTCCTTGTGGCTGATCAATTGGACATGCTCTCTCTCTGAGACTTGACCTAGTAACACATTTAGATTGCAATCTAACAAGTATTTTTCATGTAAGGACATGTCAGTGCTGTGTTCACGTGTGTGTAGTGTGACCAATCAGCTACTACCACATTTGCACGTCTAATTCAAATAAACCTTGTTTCATTTTCAGTGATTTGTTCACGAGACTTTGGCACGCCATGGTTAGGTGTTCAATTGTTGCTCTCCTCCAACAACGGGAGAAACATATAATAAAGTATAAACTCGTGGACATGTTCACATGCTGTGACATCCATGACCCGTCTGCAAGCACAGACGTGCAAAGCCATGCACACAGGATCACATACACACGCTCGTACACTCACACACACACACACACACACCAGAGGTTTTAGAAGCCCAGAAAATGACTATTTCAGGCCCCGATGGCTAAAGTGAATAAGGCTCCATTAACTCTATCTCTCTCTCCTTTTCTCTACGATTCTCTCCATTTTATCTCTCCTTCCTGTTCCTTTCTTGGCTCTATCTTTCTTCTTCTCTCTCTCTCTCCCTCTTTTCTTCCTTGCCCCTGCCTTCTATCCATCTAACTCTCCTTCTCAGCCCTCTCTCTAATATCTCCCCTGCAGCCATTTTCGGGACTCTACAGGGAGGGAAGCAATCTTAGATTTATTTTACCTCCAATTTCCAATTTGAGAGACCCCTGTTGCTGGAGGCGAATCTTCAGACGGCCTGATGTGAGTCGTCCTGTTAAATTAAAGTCCGTAAAAAATGGCAAAATATTTCAGTGGCTCCCAATGTTTATAAAGCAACAAGACCAGAACACCATACATGCTCTGTACACAGAGCAGTATGCCTTGGTCGGTAGGCTTTGATTCAGGGCCCATTACTGTTGAGTTCCCATATGACATGGTGTTGAGTAACATGACTCAAAGGGGCTCAAACCCGTGGTGAGACAGAAATGGGCCCAGAGCTAAATAGTCATGAAAAACCTCGACTTGAATGGAAACTGAACTATTCTCATGTGACAAGAAAATCCCTTAAATAGAGATGTTAGTCTAGACTATAAGATTTAGGGTCTGGTCTTTGTCTATGCAACTTTATATGCTAGTTAAATGCCTTTTGTGTAGCATTATTTATTGCACAGTGTGTCTGGAACTTATACTGTATATCTTCAGCTGCTGCCAAAAACAGACATTCAACAGTTACAGTGGATATCATTCACAATACAATGAAACCTCTCTTGGTCTCCGTATTACTGCTAATCTGACCCCCTGCAAAATAAAACCTCATCTATTCCCAACATGCCCTTTGATAGTCCATTACCACTGAAAAGAATACAGTCTGCCTTGCAGTCTCCATATGTCCATTCTCAAATCCTTTAACAAAAGAGCCACGCACACAATATTTCTTTTTTGCTCTTGATCTGGCAGAAACACAAACTGTCTCCCTCTCAAAAATGCACACTCTCCGTTCCACTCTCTGCCATACACACACTGTACTCATTGCATTCACACTCAAACAGCACACAGTCCTCTATTCCCAGTATAAAGCCCGGAGACAGGTGTTGGATTAGCTTTCTGGAAGAAAAGAGCTCAGCTCCTTTGATAGGAGTTGAGCTGGCCTGGAGAGCAGGGAGGCAGGTGCACCAAGAGAAGAGAGAAGGGGAGAGAGGCGTGTGTCTGTGTGTGTGTGCGTGTCAGAGGATGCAGCCCAGTCATCCCATCTATTGAGAGGGAAAGAGGGGGCTTTTGGCAGAGCTGGGTTCTGTAATTGGAGAGCTTGGCGCGGCCAGAAGTAAAGCGTGGTTGGCTGTTGTCACGCGGTGACAGTTGCTTGCCAGTCGGCCTGTCTGTACGCACACACGTTCATACACACACAAATACACATTTAGGCAGACATTTAAACTTTCAAATGCCTTCCATTGACTAATATTTGTTGTCAGTGGAAGGCATTCCTGCTTCTCCCCCTACATCAATTTTGACCCTGCTTCTAAAACCTCATCTCTGAAAATTAAAGCAATCTTTTCATCGTGAATCTTAAAACCAAAAGGTTTTTTCAGTCAGAATTGTAAATACTTACATTACAGACTCACATACTATACAAACACACACAAGCTGCCAGCCTGTAACCACGGTAACTAAGAGAGCAAAGGAGGCCTCTTCCAGATGCTTTTGTTCTTAAGGACATCCCTTGGAGACTGTCTGCCATATCACCATGAGACGGTCTCTCTCTTGTGCTCTCACATAGAGAGACACAGAGAGAGGGCGAGAGAGACATGCAACTCTAATCCTCCAATTTGAGGCTTTTTCATTTAAATGACCAATTACAGAGACACGGGGAGAAAGAGGGGGGAAGAGAACCAAAGCAGAGGGGGTTGAGGAAACTGAATGGCAGAGATGGAACCACACAATATGAAAAGAGCAGTGGATGGTTCAGGTTCTGAAGTGCGTGTAATGTTTAAGTCCAGCTGGACCCAACCTCACCCTGCCAACTGTGGGACAGCTGCAAAGTGGAATGTACAGTAGCAGGTTTAGTTCAGGTTCAGGGTAATTTGAACTCAAGGAACTAGAACTCTTTAACAAAAACTTTACACAGTGTCTATGTTTAACACCTTGACATTTGTAAGCTAGGACAGTTTGCATTGGTGGCCTCCATTTCCTACACTGCCACTGAAGTACTGTTATTCTCTGGCATTCAGTTGTCATGATGAGACCTACCATGCTGTCAATCATAAACTAAAAAATATACA
Source organism: Morone saxatilis (assembly GCF_004916995.1). Taxonomy (NCBI): domain Eukaryota; kingdom Metazoa; phylum Chordata; class Actinopteri; family Moronidae; genus Morone; species Morone saxatilis. Next base: position 10,129,907 of record NW_023339807.1, on the reverse strand, counting down.
TTTTCAGAAAATTATGACTTCTTACAGATGCAGCTGTACTTGTAGGCAGAGATGCCATCTCTAATCTTAACCTAACATTTTTTTTCCTATAGCCAACTTTTCTTTAGAAGCACTGGATATCAGCATAACCACTGTCCTGCCTAAGTATATTCCAATTTGGAAATTTACTTTTTTAGCAAAATTCACCAAAATGTCTTGTAAAACAGGAAACTTAGTGTGTGTGTGTGTGTGT
>NW_023339807.1:10122686-10129643 GCF_004916995.1 Morone saxatilis | reverse complement strand
GAGAGAGAGAGAGAAAGAGAGCGAAAGTCTATGGGGTGTGATCCAGCATGATTAATTGCTGTTAAGTGTGTCTCTCATAAGTGATGTTGTGCCTGGAGAGCAAAGCAGAGACGATTACAGCTCAGACTCATACATCAACCCCCATAGACCGGTGACTGATGACCACTCAGTGCAAATGTTTGAAATGGTACAATTAAAATACGGGGGTAGCTGAGGATCACTGTAGGAACACCAGGCTATAGTCCCAGAAGCTGAGTGTGTATATGTGTGGTCAGGCCTGTTAGGTAAAGAGTTGTCATAAAGCTTAAACAAATCACTTGCCATTATTAATGAATGATAATGATTAATAGCTACACTAACACATCTTTCAAAAAGAAGCATTTTCTTTCTTCCAAACTTCCTAGAATTGTACATTAGGAGCCTAAAAATAAGGCACTTAACGTGGCCAAACAATTCCACACACAACTTTAATTTATATATGCTTGTCAAGGTTGCACACTCTTTTACATCTTTCACTGTAATTAACACTATAAGAGGATTTATGTATGACTTCTTTCTTCATATGTTTTGTTAACTTAATTACTAAATATGCACCTTCTATTTTCTCAAAAGAATTTGACCTGGACAATATAAAAATAGAAGTTTAATTTACATTGGAAGCCCAAGTGTCTAATGCTGTTACACTTTCATTATAAAGAAAAATATTCCAAAATTACATTTTGCCCATATAGTTCTACCCGTACCATAGAATGTTTTTATGACTGATCCGTTTAGAAATCCCCAACTGTGGCTTCACCATCCTAACCTGATTCTCTGTGCACCCCCCTGAAGCTTCTCAGATTGTTAATAAATGATTATAGGAAACATAAGCGATGTGTTCTCATAACTAGATTTGTTGAAGGCCAAGTTAAACAGATAGCCTTTGGCCATGATTTTAATATATGGATTTCATTAGTGATGGGGGAGGATGTGTTAGGACTACAGTACAATTTGCATAACAGTTGTCAGTATGTTTTGCGGGTTCTTTGCATGTAACTTAAAAGAGGGGTGAGTCAGTGTAGCTTAAACTTTAGGGACTCTGAATTATTGGCAAATTAGAGCACTGGTCCCAGATTTTCTAAGTATCACTGGAAAGAACTGAATAATTCTGCTAGTGCTCTGTGGTGTAATGTCTCAATCATTCAAATACAGGCACATGACAAAGATAAAGATTAATTTAAACCAATTAATGGGAGAAACTATAGGCACAAAAGATAATTTAAAAAAAACATAGATATTTCCATGAATTTTCACCAGTTGATTACTTATATTAAGATTATTATATGTTTTTTATTTTACACATTTTCTGAAAATAATTTAAATATGCAAATGAGTCATTATCTCAATAACATATTTTCTTTCCACTAGTTTGAAAGAAGACATGATATGGAAAAATAACTGACCAGCACATGAAAAACGTGCGCTTGCCTGTTTAAATTCACCACTGGAAATCTATTGTATCAGTTTTACAAAATAGAGGTTTCCTCACACATGCCAACATCTCTGAGTCTGTATAAATGTTGCCACAGTTTAATGTCTGCACAGCTATAACTTTGACAGCTTTGTCCCACAGAGAAAGATCACCTCCATCGGAGCGGCACTTTCTTGCACCCTCCAGTAAATGGTTTATGAAATACAGCATGGCCCAAGTGGAAAGTCCGAGCTTCCAGCTCTGGTATGGCAGAATGACAGAGGAATCAATAAGATGAAGAATGGACAATAACACCAAGGCTAAGGTTCCTGAGCTAGATCAGGTGTCCCTCCCTCTCATCTATCATTAAATATAAGAGAGGTGGGGAGGGCTAATGCAAGATAGCTAAAAGCATGTGTACTTGAATAGGAGTACAAATATGATAAATTTTTATTTCATTGAGAAATTTCACAATAAAACATTATTAATTACGATTTGAGCAGTATGGATTCAGTTTTAGATGCACACATACATAGTATTGTACTACACTAAATAAATAATAATTTGAAAAAGAGCTATTGCACAAGCCTTGACCTACAGGACAAATGATCCAGATATTCATTGAGTTGAGTTATGAAAGTTACACTGACATAGATGTGAAATTATTTGATGTGTTAACACCACAATCTGATTTAAAATGACCGGCAAACAGTGCACACAGAAAAAGCCAAAATGCCTGAAATAAACATTTTTGACAGAGAATGGGCAATACATACTGATGTGGTCAACCAAACTACTTCAACATTCAGTGTTGATGCAGAACCCGTGATGCCCAGTAGATGTCACCCTTGTTAGATGGAAGTTAGTTCTGACTCCAGTGCTGCTGTTCACATTAGTACATAAATAGTAAAGTACGTGCTGTGTTGAGCTGCTTGAATGATTTATCAGTTAATGTAATTTATAGCAACAATACCACCCTCTTTATATTGTGCCTATTGGATCCATAATTAAAGAACACATAACCATAACGAGACACTGTACAGATAACAGGGGACAAAATGTAAACAGTTTGACCAATAGATCTCTTCTGTAGTCTTCAGAACTTACTCCCTGATTGCAATTGATTGTTGCTCCCACTGTCTCCTAACTAATGACTGTCTAGTGATGTATGTTTGCTACAGCCATTATGCCATTGTTCTCAGTGGGTGTTATAATTCTTTTCTGTATTTTTGATGGACAGACTCTCAGGCAGAGGGCTTGAGAATGTTTCTTGCTGTTTAGAGTGAGTCACAACTGTGAGTCACAAATGTGACTCACTCAAAACTCAACTTGTTTTATGTATTTTGGTCAATAGGAAATCTAGCATGCAAGAGCTTCAGTCATGGGTGACGTTGAGATTGAGAGAGAAAAATTAATCACACACACTTAAAGGAAACATGCAAATACTTAATTCAAAAGGTAGCCCACAGCAAACAATAAAAGAAAATTTATGAAGACAAATTCGGCTTAGACCCATATCCTATTCCAATAGTAATAAAAATCATATTCTTTGTCACGGATGTATATGGAAACGGAAAAGGTTACGCTTCTTGTAGGTATGATTTAAATAGACATAAAGCTGCATGTTTCATAAATATATATTCAGGGTAGAGGGAGATGTCACTTTCAGACACTGGATTAAAAATATGGCCTAGAAAAAGATTTGTGGACAAAAAATCTTGATTAGGGCAATTTGTAATATCAGCAGTAGTTCTGAGTAGGTTAATGTTACTCGTGTGGAGATTACAATTATGTTTATTCAAATGATCATTTTCTTTGTAATCAGCTCTTGTCATACCACTGTAGATGTCTTATGCTTCAATGTAGCTGCAGCATTGCTGCTAATGTAGGTCACAATGTCCTGCCAGGCAGCCAGGTAGCATTGTCCTACATGCCAGTTACTGTAAGTCCTCTTGTTTCTAGCCTAATGATCAGCCAACTGGACAAATATGGTCAATTAATTTTCTCTAATGTTACTAGCTACCCAGTTTGCTACTTGCTTGCTGTATCATCATCTGCCTGAATTAGAGGGGACAGTGCACACAGTTAAAGTCATATCTGCTTGGCTACTTTATTGTTTCTGATAAACAGATTCGTGTCACTTGGTGTATGAATATAATGAGCATACTGCACCGCATGTGGTATTAGCATCTGTGAGCAACCTGTGAGTTCAACACAGTGCCCTAACAGAGACATACACACTGTGTAAGTGTGGCATACCATTAGTATAAATGTACCATTGTTCCTTTGCTCTATGACTAATAATCTCTCTCAATCCCCCCAACCCATCTCTCTCTCTTTCCCTCTAATGAGCTGTGGTCTGTTATCAGTCATTACAGGAAGCCTGATTATCCAACTGGCATTCTGCACACGCTCACAGAGAACTTCCTGAAGGTGACCTTTTCACGTCGCCATAGAAACCGCCTCTCTCTGCTCTGAGATGCTCAGCTTGTACACAGAGTGAGAGAGAAAGAGAGGGAGAAAGAGATGACAGAACATTTTCTTCCGAACAAAAGTGAATTACTGTGCTGCAATGTGATAGCACGCACACAAGTTATTTTATGATGTGGCAGCACAGATTATTTTGTCAACCAATAATAAATAGATATGAACTTGCCTGTTATGAAAGGTTGGGCACTCAAAAGCTTTCAATTTCTCATACTTTATTGCATTTAATTTATTTAAAAAAATAGGACAATACAGGTATAGGTATCAGACACACATGAACATTTTTTAATACTCTGAAGTGGATTTGGCTCAAAAACCCCCAAATAAAAAAAGGTAAGTTGCAAAGGCATCAGAGCAATACATTTTCCAATTTCTGCGCTTGTCGTGTGTGTGTGTGTGTGTGTGTGTGTGTGTGTGTGTGTGTGCACGCGCACACTCTTGTGTGACTATACACAGGAATGCATGCAGTGTGTCTGCAATTGTTAGTTACAGTAAGCAACTGTGGTGAAAGGCATTCTGGGATCTCTAACCACTCAAGAAACAATAACACACAAGAGCTTTGAAAAATGTTAAAGGCAGTTGTGTCAAATAGGGTTATTCAAAATGAGAGATACTGAGCTGCTTTTCAGAAGCATTTCATGTTATCACACATTTGCCATTAGCCTAACAACGTCCTGTACATTGTTAGTTTACTTTTATTTTATACTACTGAGGATCATGTGGCGTGGCCTAGGCCTATGACAACATGCATCAGGCAAAAGGCACCCTGGATGGGTCTCCAGTATCATCATCATCTGTATGTGTTTCATAGGCAGCACAACACATGTAACTCCAGTAATTGATAATGAGATGAGATGCATTGTCACTGAACACTCACCAGTGGCATTAGTATAACTCTATTATAGCACAATGGTCTTGACTTGCTATAAAGGACTATGCAGAATACAGCAAACAATAAATTCAATTTCCTATATTGATCTAAAAACTAATTATGTCTTACGTAATTATGAGGAACCCTGTCTGAAAATGATTATACTTATCTTTAATATACACAAAAATACATAATAATTTGTAATTTTACATAGTTTGAATTTTAATTAAAAACAACCCAATGGGATGACTAAATAAAACTTTATATAATTAGTTCATTTTAATGAATTAAAAAACACCTGTTCTCATGCAAGCAAGCTGAAGAGCTCCTTCGAAGCATAAAGCAACACAGCCTCTCCTGTGAGATTTAACAGCATCTCTTCACCTTAGAAATATCCCCAAGATCATTGTCATGGCGACAGCTGCGCCGACCTTGTCATCTCCCTTTACTGCCTCTAGTTCAGCTAATGTTTTGTGCATGCTAACCTCCTCTGACTTGCCTGCTAACAGAGACATGCCATTCCACACCTGCCAACCAGATGTCAATCTTGAGTTTCATGCCTCAGTTCATCCTCTGGCCCAGTCATCTGTCCGAGCAGCTCCTCATTTGTAGTCAGTCTCAGTATAGCTGTCAGTCAGTTTTTGCCAATTTATTGCCTCAATGGTGCAGCCTCTAGTCTGTACAGCCTGCTCTGAATATTTTTTGCCTGAGGTGAGTGCATTTTCACTGCTGAATGAAATTCTGCCTTTTGAGCAAGGTGACTGACTTTATCACACCCTTTTGGCGTCCTGTCTCTAAACAGCCATTGAAATGTAGTTAATGTTGATTGATGTTCCCTAAGATGTTCTTTTGGGCAAAACGGAGAAGTGAATCCAAACTACTATAAATAATACTGAGGTTCACACTTCTCCACTTGGCAGTTTCAAACCACCCAACTTACTGTACGCAAACTTAATACATCATCAAGTATTGAGCTATTATTGCGGCAAAACTATTTACAAATGTGTGAGGTGAGTTATGTAACTGTATCTCAATTTGTGTGTGCATATTCCGATTTGTAAATGTGTAAAATAATGTGTAAATATGCACTGAGATTTGTGAATGTGTACAGGAAGGGGAAAGACATCCATTCAAGATGAACATTTCATGCCTGGATGGATTCATGAATGAATGAATGAATTAATACATGTATCTATGTATTTGTGTATGTATGGTTATAGAACTGATACTGAGGAACAGACAGATTAGATGATTTAGAATAGATAGATAAGATAGATAGATAATAGTAGATAGATAGATAGGATAGATAGATAGATCAAAGGAATTGCCTTGTCATCACAATCCACAGCAGGGTACACAATTAATGTAAAACACACATACACACACACACTGTTTCCAGAATTCCAGTCCAACATTCCAGTGAAGTCTATCTTTAGCATTGTCATTGACGTAAAAACTTTTGAATGAAGTGTTAGTCATCATTCTTAATGCTCCTCTCTGAAGGAAGGTACGATGACCTAAAGAGATAAACCCACATCACGATTGCAGCTTACGAAGATCCCCGTTCAATAAAGAATGAGACAGGCCCGCTGTGAGTCAAACTCGCTCTCATGAAGTTATTCATTCAGTCAGCACATCAGAAACTTTTACTTTCCAGGTTTTTTAAGTTTTCTTACAGATCAAGCTGACCTCCGGGCATCGTCTATGTGTGCCTTCTGTAATTACATAAAATAATTCAAACATTCTTGGAATGTTCTCAGCACCAAATTGTTCTAGTTCATTTCCTTCCAACGTTGTAAGCAGCCGACTATTAGGTTCATATTATTGTGGAGGTATGAATGAGCCTTGATTAGGAGCTTTAATTGCGGCGAAAGTTTACAAATGTGCGAGGGAGAGTTGGTGTAACTGTAGCTCAATCCTGTGGTGTGCGTGATCAGATTGTAAATGTGTAAAAAATATCTACATGTGGCTGAATCTGTAAGTGCACACATACAAATAATGGCTGAGAAGTCTAAGTTATTTGCTCCAAAGAGCTGGAAATACAGACAATTTATCAACTCATACAGGACCTTCTCAATTGGCGGAGATCTGCAAACTCGTGTGGAGATTTGTGTTGTGAGGAGAGATTGGGACACACATTTGCAGATTC
>NW_023339807.1:10122346-10122586 GCF_004916995.1 Morone saxatilis | reverse complement strand
ACTGAGATTTGTGAATGTGTACAGGAATCTGCAAATGTGTGTCCAATCTCTCCTCACACACAAATCTCCACACGAGTTTGCAGATCTCCGCCAATTGAGAGTCCTGTATGAGTTGATAAATTGTCTGTATTTCCAGCTCTTGGAGCAAATACTTAGACTTCTCAGCCATTATTTTGTATGTGTGCACTTACAGATTCAGCCACATGTAGATATTTTTTACACATTTACAAATCTGATCAC
>NW_023339807.1:10121808-10122287 GCF_004916995.1 Morone saxatilis | reverse complement strand
CAATAAAAGCTCCATAATCAAGGCTCATTCTACCTCCACAATAATATGAACCTAATAGTCGGCTGCTTACAACGTTGGAAGGAAATGAACTAGAACATTTGGTGCTGAACTTCCAAGAAAATGTTGATTATTTTATGTAATTACAGAAGGCACACATAGACGATGCCCGGAGGTCAGCTTGATCTGTAAGAAAACTTAAAAACCTGGAAAGTAAAAAGTTTCTGATGTGCTGACTGAATGAATAACTCATGAGAGCGAGTTTGACTCAACAGCGGGCCTTCTCATTCTTTATTGAACGGGGATTTCGTAGCTGCATCGTGATGTGGTTTATCTCTTTAGGTCATCGTACCTTCCTCGAGAGGAGCATTAAGATGATGACTAACACTTCCTTCAAAAGTTTTTACGTCAATGACAATGCTAAAGATAGACTTCACTGGAATGTGACTGGAATTCTGGAAACAGTGTGTGTGTGTATGTGT
>NW_023339807.1:10082202-10121783 GCF_004916995.1 Morone saxatilis | reverse complement strand
CTATCTATCTATCTGTCTGTCTCAGTATCAGTCTATACATACATACACAAATACATAGATACATGTATTAATTCATTCATTCATTCATGAATCCATCCAGGCATGAATGTTCAATCTTGAATGGATGTCTTTCTGTTCAGCAGGCCTCCTGCTTGGTTATTTATATCCGCCACTGAATCATATTTTGTCATGTATGTGACGCCTGCGCAGTAGAATCTGAATCATCGGCGGAAAGAGAGAGAGAGAGAAAGAGGTGACCGTAGAGTGATGGGACCCGGCTGAGGGAAGAGCAGCGAGTGATCACTCTCCGAGCTGGTAATGACAGGTAAATGGCTATTTTAATGATTTTCAGGCATATTTCTGGAAGTATGGAAGCTCAGCTGAATTGTTGATTTTGTACACAACATGTAGGGAAATCAGATTTCCTGCATAGATGCCTTCAACGGTGTCATCCGCGCACATCATCATCATCATCATCTCGCACATCTGGAAGTAGCGTTCGTGTGGGGGGAAGAAAATGTTCTTTTAAACTTTATGTCACCTTTCACTTAAGTCGTCGGTGTGAATGTTGAGTCGCCAGTGTCTGTATGTTCATTTATGAGCGTTTCGGGCGTTGCTATCTGTATCATATGGAATAAAACTTCCACCCTGAGCTTGTACCAGCGGATGTCATTTTTCAGAGATTACGTTGTTCAGGTGTTGAAGGCGTCAGACGACGTGATTTAGTCCAAAAGCTTTGATGCAGCTCGACTTTGTAAGTTGAAAAGCGTGTGTGTCTATTTGTGTCTGCTGGGGGGGGGGCGGATGAGGTCTGTTTTCAGACTGACGTCACATATGACGTGTGTATGTTTTCCTGCTGGGTGCTGGGTGCTGGGGGCTGGATGGGAATAATGGCGCTCCCGGTTCAACGGTTGAAAGGACACGCTGGAGGCAGGGTTACTACATCGTTACTCCGCCATTTAAATCTCCATTTTGATGATTGTTTTTGATGTATTGTGTTTTATTTTTCAGAACCCTACTTTGATCTAGGTCCAGATAGGTTGCGGTTTGGTGTTGTGGGTGAGGAAACATGTCAAAACAGGAGAGGATGCAGGCGGATGAGAATCTGAATGACCTTATGGGAGTCATCTGCGAGCTGGTAGCTCATCTGAATTTAGTGTTTGACCATTTTAACAGTTCGTTTTGATAGTGTTGTTGTATATGGTTGTAGTTATCTTAATCAGTCTATAATAACCTATCTATAAGTCAGTTTTGGACATTTACTGTACGTCTGTATCTGTGTCCAGGACCACATGAGGTCAAGGGCACTGAAGGTAATTTTATGTTGTTTCAAAAACATTTACTTGTAAATTCAAATATGATCAAGGACAATTGGCCAGTTTTTTTAAAAAAACAAATCCTAACATAAATTCAAGTTTAGGGTTTGAATGGAAAAGAAATTGATAAAAATAAATAAATAAAATGGAGTCTCTATAAATTGGAAAGTAATTGCAGTTCATACTTTGCAATCTCTCGTATTAGCACATTTCACCTTTTTCATTTTCACTTAGTTTGATGGACGATGGATATTTAAACTTTGCTGAATGTATGCAGATACGGGTACATAGAGGCTTCACAGCATCTGGGCAGAGGCAGATGTTCATGAGAGTTCTCATCAGGTACAAATTAGGCAGTAATATGATTAACACGAGGTTCCAGGGAACAGTGTGCCTCATCCTAATGTAGCATTTCACTCACTGCACTCATATTATGCTATCTGACTGAAACCCTGACATTTTACATATACAGTGTGAATTCATGATTGGCAATTTATAGACACTAGACACTCTCTCACCAACATCTTATCAACTGTGTTATCCAAACATTTACTGTATAAGGATTTTCAGATAAAAAAGACAGATTGTTCATTTAATCAAACCAATGAAACAGGTCAATCCTAAATCAAGGGTCTAAGGATAGAGGGTGTTGTAGGCTTTACATATTTTACATTTTTTTGGGGCCAATTTGTGATTTTGGGCTGTATAAACAAAATTCACTTGACTAGCTGCATCAAGAGACATAATGTAAATGTGTAATGTCAGCTGTAAATGATGAGGAAACGTGAGCAAGACACTAGTGATGTCCTTTATGGATTAGTTAATACTAAGGCCTTAAAAGTAACACATTTCATCCACAGACTAAACACACAACGTTGTGTAATGACACTGATGGCAACACAGGCTGGAGGTTAAATGTGATTCTTTTGTTTTTAGGCCCCTTTCGTCCCATGTAACACTAGAAACGGTCATGTGGCATTTTTACTGTAAGACTTGCATCCATAAATTGTTGGCAATTGTAGGTTTAACTTATTCTCACCTGCATACCATTGCATATATAGCACCCTGAGCTCAGATTGATTCCCTACAGTATTTAATAAGTCAACAAGAATTCAGGGATATCATTCATGCTTTTTCCTCCAGAGGTTTGTTATCACTGCTACTTTATTTTACATTGCATTGCCCAATAGATCTAGTTGATGTACATACCCCTCCTGATGCCTACTAAGCCTACTAAGCCACTTGCTTTGTTTTTTTAGATTTAATCCGATGAATCACATGAGCTACAAATAGTGTTTCTTTGTTTACAGCAGTTGATTTATCAGTTTGTCACATGTGTCATAAGAGCACAGGATGCTGCTTTGGAATCATAACATGCTGAAAACTAATGTGTTACTTGGATGTGTGTCTTCACGTTTTACTTATTTTGGCATATACAATAAACATGGCCAACACTGAGATCAATGTTTTATTCCCACCTCTGTTCCCAAAGTGTATTTCTGTTGTGGTGCAACAGAAACACCAGTTGAGATTTAGTGCTAGCTGACAAAAACTTGAAAAATAGTTATATGTGTTTCAATAGAGGCAGTGAGCTGTGAAATGTCTCTGGATCTCAAATGGATACTGAGGGAATTGCAGGTGTGTGTGTGTGTAAAATAACATTTCCTAGATAGATGTTTTATTGTCTCTTTTTTTTACCAGGATAGCAACAAAACAAAGAAAGTGGTAACCAATATAACACATGACAGTGTACATTCAGCTGTGACAAAATAGCTAGTTACATTACTTGAATGACCTTTATGTAAAACCACATGACTTTGGGCAAATGACTTCCTACTGCACATTATTGATCCATTAAAAAAAAATCGTTCCAAACCTCTCACATTAAAATTTGATAGCACGTATAACTTGTGATATACACAGTACTTCTTTATTTGGAAAACCATTAATTGTTATTTTTGTTGGCATATTTGTTATGTGAATGGCAAACCTGATACATTATCTGTCTTGGAAGCACAATATGAAAAGAAAAGGAGGTTAACTCTGCATCTCGGCACTCCCTGTATTCAGCCGACACAATATTAAATCTAACAAGGAGGGCCAATGTAATGTTTCATGGCTTATTTCATAACAGCAGACAAGGAGAATGCATCATTAATCTCAATCTCAATGTACTGAGGCACCCATGCTTCAATTACAATGTTACATAACTTTCTGGTGCTGTGTGTGTGAGAGTATATGCTTGTGTGGATGAATAAATACATGTACTGAATACATGTGTGTACATGTTTATGCATGGGAAGAGTTTGTCCACAAATCGTGTGGGTGGTTCCTTCAAGCAAGTGTGTGTAGTCAGGCATTCATGCATGTGTGTGTGTGTGTGTGTGTGTGTCCTCAGGCAGGTAGACAGATGTGAAGGATGACTTCTTGTTCGGAGATCTGTGGGTCAGAGTATGCTGAGCAAGCTCAAGCCAGCGGGAACTGTCAGCAGTATGGAGTCCGCTCCTACCTACACCAGGTACAACGCACACACACATGCACACACATATGTACACACATACAGAAGAGAGAGATGAGTATAGGGCACCCCTCTGCAAATATCAACCATTCTCTTACATCTCAAAAAGCTTTTCTTGACAGTTTCATATTGTTCTACGTTTTTTTTTTTTTTTTTAACGTTAACAGGTTTTGCTTTTAGAAATTTCATTTTTTATATTTGGAAGGTGAAAAAAAAACATTTCTCTGATCTCTCATTCAGTTTTATGAGGAGTGCACAGCTTCTATCTGGGAACGTGATGAAGATTTTCAGATTCAGAGATCGCCTAGCAGGTGGAGCTCTTTACTCTGGAAGGTGAGGTGAAACAAACAAAACCACATCTCACCTGCCGTTATTTGGACAATCATGTCGTACTGCAAGCAATCTGTAATTACAACAAGACTATAGAGAACATAACAGACTCTTTTTTTATCCTGCTACTTCTTTTTCCCCCCACCAGGTCTGTCTCGCGTTTGGCACCCTGATCTTGTTTGCAGGCCTCATCGTTGTTTTGGTGGGTTATGCCACTCCAGCCAGGATTGAAGCATTTGGCGAGGATGATCTCCTTTTTGTTGACAGGTACAGGAACAATACAATATATTAATGGGAGGGAGTGGATGTAATCTTTAATATTCTTACACAGATATTCTGTATATTTAGTTGTAATCTGCACGGTACATTCTTCCAACGGATGATCAAAATGGAGAACACATTGTTTTAATGGAATGCAAAAAGTCTTTGATACGCCCCCACTGGACAGCTGGTATTTCAGCCTAAGAAAAAAATTGCAATAAATTAACAGAGATCAAAATTCTCATCTTTTACCCGTCGTTTATTTTAGTTCCAATTTGAAAATAGTTGTAAAACAAAGGTTAAAAGGTGAAATTTCTAGCCCCAGACTTTTTCCAGTTTCACAACTGTGAACTGGTTGCACACATATTGCTTTACTTCTGAATAATGCTCTGAACTAAATGTCTTTTTATTGAACAGCCATGCTGTCAGTTTCAACCGCGCACTGGATGTCTGTAAGCTGACGGGTGCTGTGCTGTTCTGTGTGGGAGGCACCGCCATGGCTGTAGGTCTCCTGCTGTCTGCCTTTGCCAAAAGCTACTCCAAAGAAGAACTGTATCTGCAGCAGAAGTTTAAGGAGAGGTTGGCCGATCTGCACGCAGTTGGTAAGGTTTCACTCTCTACTGTCTTATTATGACACATAGTGGGATAAAGGTTACACTGCCAGTGAGTAAATGGGAGTAAGGGGAATAGGTTACTGTTATACTTTTTTTGCATGAATATCCCACCTAGCAGGACTGCTTTTATCACAGGTACCCCCATAATGAGAGCACCGACCCCCGGAGAGGGAAAGGTGCCAGTCACACTTTCCAAAGTCCAGAATATCCAGCCAACGACCACAAAATCAGAGACCTGACAGAAGTCCAGATGAAGGCATAAAGTGAAGAAGTGCACGTGTGTGTAATGACTGATCGGTGTGCAGACTGCGCGTGAGTGCGAACACGTGTGTGTATGTCGCTCTATGTGTGCATTTTCTCTTTTGAAAGGTCAGCTTACATGACTGATAGTATTGGCTCTTCATCTTTATTAGCTGTGTTTGACATTAAAGCTTGATTTTAAGGTTATATGGGCGCAGAGTTAATATGGCTGAGCGAAGTTTAAATCTGCTGTTTGAACGTCAGTTGTATGAAATTCATAGTAATCTCACAAAGCACATGCAGGACTTGGAGCCCTACCCAGAAAACAAACCACAAAACAAATCAATAGAACTCAGCCACTGAACAACAACATCATAGATTCCACTGAGTATCTCTCTGTCCAGAGGATTCACATTTTGTAAAAGGGGTTGGTGTTGCTGCTAGAGGGTGCAGAGCAGCAGATGCAATGTTTGAAGTGGTGATTGGCCCCCATACACAGAAATGATCAAAAGAGGTAGTGAACTCAACAACCATTATCTCTGCCTTGTGTCTAAAAGGACATCAGAGGAGTGTGTCTATGTTCAGAATACTTTGTGTGTATATGTATGTGCAGCGCAAATTCATTACAACACTCACGGTAAGAGCTGTTGATCAAAACCGCACAATATGAACACATTATTATTATTAGCTTATAAATACTTCTTTTAAATCCTGTTTCCGTACAACAAGAAATCAAGAAAAGTCTTAACAGGTTATCTGCTTTTAGTTCACACATCGTCAGAACAGATTAGAGATAAACACATATTAGAACAGACCTTAAGGGTAGATTTCACATTTGGCATTTTCTTCTGCCCTGTTAGGCCTCTGACCTTGTCTTTTTCAGTGAATCTTCAGACAGGATCGATAGGCGAGACCAGACAGGCTGATGAAAGTACAATGAAGCAGACAGAACATGCAGAACTACATAGTCTGTCACTTAAAAAAGAAAAAAACATTTTACAGATTACTTCTCAGATAATACAAATAAGGCATTCATCTTGCCTTGTATCTCATATGAAAATATTTTTTCTTTTTTACTTTACCCATGTTCTTACTTTTCTCCCTCTCTAGACACACACCCATCCATCCAAGCATACACATTTTTGCAACATTTTGAATGAAATTGTTGTCAGCTATGAGTCACGAGTCGGTAAAAAGATGAGCAGGTGCTGCACGTTAAAATGAAGAGAGACAACAACAACAGATGTGTTACGTAACAGGCGGATGAAGAGAGTACATTCAGCTCTCCAATGTGCGACATCTTGTTCGACAGTGCTCATTGTTTTCGGTCTGTCTGGAACCCGCAGACGATTTAGATACAATAACTGCCTTCCTGTGGTAAGACACACATTTCAAAATACCTAGGATACAGTATTCAGTATGTAATACTGTTAAAATCAGCATCAAAGCTTTTTATTAACCGGTTGCATATTCACTTACATATTACAGTATACTTGATGTCAAAAAAAAAAATGTTACATCAAAAGGTTTTTTGTTTTAAAAAATCTGTTATATATAAGCTTGGCAGTCACACACTGTAACTTCAACTTAGAAGCACAACAAAGCTGTTAATGGTCATGTTTTGCTGCTTTTTAAAACTTTTTTGTCTATATTTATTCTAAATATGTTTTTGAATATTGTGACCACACCATTTTAAATTGTTCTGTTTGTTGTTTATCTTTTGAATTCATTGCACACAGATACAACTTATACTGTAAGTTTATTACCGTACTTGGTTAGAACAATGGTGGTAGTCACAATCCAAGTGCCATCAAGCTACATGCCTCCTACTGTGCATCAATGCTGCAGGTCCTTCGAGAAAATTTCCCCTCTTCAGATACATGCAGCAACAATGCCAGATACTTACTGTATAAAATAACAAACTTCTACACTGGCTACTTACTCTATGTTCATGTAAGTTGACCTTTTAATTATTATTTCTACAACCTCCACTTTTCTGTCTTTCTACTTTTACGTAGAAAAATCCTGTGATGTCATTTAAAAACATTTGGTCTTAGATACAACATGTAGCTATAACTACAATGAACAATCTGTTAACAATTAAGACATTTACAAGAAACTTACTCACAAACCCACAGTACAAAAAGAAAAAGACAACGTGTTATAAACAAACCCTCCTGTGTGGTCGGAGCATCATTTAGTGGTCAAAAAATGTGCCGACTTGTAGTTCCATGCTGTAAATTGTGTTTATTTTCATCCTTACATTGACCAAAGTTGAGTTCTACATTACAATACCACATTCACAATGGATACTTTTTTCTGCTTTTAATCTGACCATGAAAAAAATGGTCTCCCAGTTTAAGTGTGTCCTGATGTAACAGTGGATTCTCCCAGTAAATAAAAAGATATATACTGTAGGTACTGGAGGTTGGATTGGATAAAGAACAAATATATATCAATGTCTATACAGTATGTCTATTTTTCAAAGAACACAATAAAATTGAAATATCCACCGCTCAAAATGTGTGAAGATTGTATTTATCTTTTTTTATTAAAAACACACTCTATAAATGAACTATGAATAGAAATGAACAGAAAATGTATCTCCCCATCACCACTGAATTTGTATACACATCATATATTGTATACATATCATATACTTTGACTAATAACACACCTAACAATACAGGCAACAGAAATAAAAGTAATCACATGAGCTATTAGGCCTTCCAAAATGGGCCAAATTATTGTTTTTATACTAAATATTTTTTTTAGTTTGCACTTCTGCTTTGTCAACTTTGTCTTCACTTTGTATCCTCCTAAAATTTTAAGTACTAGTGATACAGCGTTCAGTATACTGTACATGTTTAGGCAACATCTTTTTTGTTAAAGATTAAGTGTACCCCCTTCACTTCATGGAGAAAAACATAGAAAAGAGTCATCATAGGATTTGGTTTTCATTAAGACTGTCATTGGTGTTCAAACATACTATGCCTTAATTAGTAGAAGCTCTTACCGTAATCAAGCGACACAGTCATTTAGCTAGGGGAAGTGCAGAAAGGTGTCATTGCTATCCAGAGCCTTATTAACACACACACGCGCACACACACACACACACACTCTTAAAGGGGCCAGTGGAGGAGATAACACAGAATTGATGGTAACTCCAGAAATAGCACCTTGAGGATCATCACCTCGACCAGTCAGACCGTATGACTCACACGCACATCCCCGCCCCCGCCTCCTCTGCCTTCCTCTGTGTGTCTTGCTCTTTGCTCTCTCCTTCTACCTCACCCTCTCTCTCTCTCACCTATGTTCTTCCTCTCTCGTGGGATGGTGACTCACAAACACATTGACTGCATGAATCCCAATTTGAACAGCTGCAGGGATGAAAGAGTGCTGAGGCCAACATAGACACCGAATTAGATCACAGTTCACACTACAGTTTCCTGCCTGTGGGAGGCAGTTTATAGTGGCTCTGTGCAACCTTGTGCCAGGGGAAAACTGAGAGGCAAAATGACTAAATAAAAATAAAAACAGTGTTATACAGTGTTAGCTACAGTACATCACTTTCTAAATCTTGTCCTGCCTGTCTTTTTGCCATAATTAAAGTTGTTCAAGACTCACTAACCTTTGCATCTTGGATTAAAGGCCTAAATAAGTTATGACGAATATACGAATAGACATTAGCATATTAAATGTACAATACAAGTAGTGAACGTACCTGACAAAAATCCCCTTAGTACATATACTGTTGTAATATTATGTTGTGTGTTCTGTGGTTTTGAAAAAAACAGGTTTAAAATGTTATTGTAAGCACTTGAGCGCATAATGTTATTAAGTGTATGTGTTGCAAAGATCTAACTCCTTAGTGAATAATAATTTTGCAGATTACCATTTAAAACACATAAAATGAGAATATAAAACATCACCTATTGTTTTACTGTAGGCTAAATATTTAACTTCAATGAAATTCAATATTGAAAGGCTGCATATAGTATAACAAAACAAAACGGAACAAGTACTTTTGATTTTGATACTTTAAAGTACATTTTTACCTTAATGGAATAATAAGTTTTGATACTGCTTCTTTTACTTACAGTAAAAATAGTTCTTCCACAACAGTAGTGTGTACAGTAACAACGGGTTACTAATTTTATCGTGAATGCTAAAGCCTTTTCTTGGCTCACTACATTTGCCCTAAACTTGCCCAAAATGACAGTAAGTGCACATCGTTACAATAATCAAGCTGTTGTGAAAGGAAGAGCATTTGAAATAAAAACTACTTACCGAAGAACAATTCCAGAAATGTGACTGAGGTGAACATAAATATCCATCCACTGTGCGTGCAATATGACAAACACTATAGTAAAATTTACGCTGACCATATCCACTGCCACAAAAAAGTTATCAGACTTTAAGTATTATTTTTTTATTATTATTATTTTTGGACACATTTAATTAGAGTCATTTTATAATGAGTTGACATATAAGGAGATGGAGCAAAGTCTCTTTTATTAAAGAATCTGGTAACTATGTAATTATTATTATTAACCATTAATTTCTCTTTTATTTTCTGGTAGAAGATATATATAAATAAACAAAAATGCATAAGACACAGTGACAGGATTATGATTAGAAATATGACTATATTAACACATAACATGTTGGACATTCAGACACATACAGTAGGCTTACAATATTACACATAGCTTATTGTGCTTACTTAAAAAGTCAATTCGTATCACTTTCTTTGGGACAAAACTTCCATACATACAAAAAACATCTTTAAAAACAAGCATCTAGTATGATGATGGTTTATGAACTACACTTTAATTTCCCAGGTATCCCTCACTACAGTGCTAACACACAGTTGTATATTGAAACAATCAAGCAGCCCAAGAGGTAATAGTGTGTCTTAATGAAAAATAAGAGTGTATTATTATAGCTTTTATTTGTTTTGTCCATTTCAAACATGATAGTTTCGAACAAATGAATAATGTTTTGATAAATAACTTTTGAATACATACCTGAAATTTTGATGGTTCTTTTTTTTTTTTTTTTTACTTTTGGACATAATTTAGCGGTCAGCCATGCAAAACATCTATTAGAGGCTCCATATTGGGCACTCTCTTATCAGTGCAGATTTTACAATACCATCTAGTAGAAAATATCTCTGAATATGTCTTGGCTTTGCTTTCTGTGAATCTGCTCTGCCACCTTCATTATTTTTAGATTGCATTGTAAAATATTGCTTACTATTTTCAGCACGGCTCATCTATCAACTCCATTTTCTCTTTCTTTTTTCTAATTCTTCCCTTTCCTGCTTTTATCTTGGTTGTCTTTACCATTATCCTACCCTTTCTCTCCATTTGCTGTGGCATCTTTGTGTCTGGCTGAGTTTTTCTCCTCCGTGTCAAGCTCTGCTTCACTTTCCACCTCATCATCTTCTCCACTTACCTCTCCGTTCACCTTTCTCTCCTCTTCTCCTGACTCTTTGGTAGCTCCCTCTTTTGTTTTGCCCACATCTTCTTCCTGGTTACTGTTGCTACTGCTACTTCTGCCGCTTTTGTTCTCTTTTGTCTCGTTATCTGACTGAGTCTTCCCCGGGTCATTGCTGTTTTCTGTCTCTTTCTGTTCCTCCCCCGTGTCTACATCATTAACTTGGTCCTCACTGCTTTTCTCCCCCTCTGCACTGTCTTTATCTTGCTTCTCTTCTTCTATATTTTTGTCTTGCTCATCCTTTTCACCCTCAGAAGATGTATGGCCCCCATCTTTTTTCTCTTGACTGTTCCGGGACTTATCAATGTTGCTACCGCTGGACCCCTGCTCCTCGCTCTTAACCTGCTCCTTACTCTCATCCGTGACCTCCTCCTTCACTTCTTCTTCTACCGTCTCTTTCTTCTCTTCCCCTCCCTCTTTTTCACCGTTTGTCTCCTGGTTTCCCATCTTTTCCTCTTTGCTAGTGTCTTCTGCCGTGGTGTTTTCAGCGGCAGCAGCCTCTTCCTTCTGTGCCTCCCTTTCACCATTCTCCTCTGTGGCCTTTGCATCCTCACCTGCAGGTTTCTGTAATGCAATAATACCACAGAAACAATTTATAATCTCTAAATATTTTAACAGGCATATAGTGTAATTGGATTGTTTACAGTAATTCTCCCTGTGACCTACACTTTCCTGAAAGAGAGCGACAGTGCTATTGAGTCATGAGCACTTACAAATGAAGTGGAGCCAAGGCATTATGGGTTTTTTCTCCAAGACTCTTTTTTATGGAGTGTCAATCAATATGCAACAAGTAGTGGAGAAACAGCAGCCATTTGTGCTTCCTAATGGCCCACGGTGCATCTAACATTAGGTAAAAGAATATGTAAATGACTGGGTAATTAAACACTAGGTAATGCACAATTATATAGTGATACATTTGTTAACAAATGCACTAGGGGTACTAGGGGTGTAAGAAAATATTGATACACAGTGATTTGTTTTTTGTTACTGTATCGATTCTCAAAAACACAAAGATAACACTAGAGCTGTCCCTAAATAGTCAACGAGAAGAGTCCTAGTTGACCCAATCGGTCAATCAGATGGTCACAGAAAAACAAAAATAATGTTAAACTCCATTCGGGAGCTTGTCACCAGGTGAAAATATCAGGGGAATGTTGAATTCCGGACCTTTTCTCTTGTAACACAGGATGTCACTTATTGGTGCACTGATATGCTAACTGTACTAGCTGCTGCCACTAGCGGCCCTAGTAGCTCACAGTACCTGGACTGCAAGCATCAGAGCCTCCCAGGGACCATGGCCAGGACCCTGTCGGAGGCCAGGTGATTTACAGCGGCTCCAACCAGGACTATGACTCCGGGACAACGGTGACATGGCAAGTTCAGGCAGGGATGAGAGTGGCGTGAGGCGGAAGAGGAGCGAATTTGGAGCAAGCCGATGTAAGTAACGTTAAACATCATCCATTGACTTATGACTTATTGACTAATGACTTTACCTAATGACGGAAAATATTTAGTCGGGGAAATATATAGCAGTGTTATAAACGTAAACTGAGTGCTATGATGTTGTAGGCACTGTGATAAATACAAATGCTGTGTGCCCTAATGAGAGGACGTACACCTAAATTTCTACAAGATGTATTTGACGGTCCCTGTAATAGTCTCTTATGTACACTATCAGTTTACCTCTTCAGCCAGCTGGTCTTGAGAGGTTTTGGATTTTGTGTCTTCAGTCTTTGATTCTGTGTCATCTGGGAAATTGAGAGAAAACAGAGGTATTTTAAAATAAGCATAGCAAATGTCAGAGAGGTGGGGGCTGATTTTAAAGAAAGGTGGCTGTTTCTTGAAAGTAAAGAAACAGGTTTAAAGCACATTTCACTGTGTGATATGACATATAGAAATCCATGTGTTTCATCTTAATGTGTGATATTGTATCCTGAATGGGCTTGTTGGGGGGGTGGGGGGGAATAACATGAAGGTAAGTGATGGCTGTCATCCTGGTGTAAATACTTTGACATTTGTTCCATCTCACGTGTGCTTACACGCCAAATTAGGAAAAATAGACACAGAGATGTAATAAAATGATAGGAATTGCATCAAAGACATGAATAATATTGTGATGCAAGGAGTTCCGTTTTGAAGAGGCTTAACAAGGCTAAATGAAGCAGAATACAAATCTGCACATCACAGCACTATGTTTGACTGTAAAATAAAACAATCCCAAATAGGTTGCTGGTTAATTCAGATGAATCTACTGCCACTCTTGTTATGTAAAAGCTTCATGCCATCAGTTTTGTTTTTCATTCCCTAATGCAATTTTACAGGTTCATTTTTCCTTTATGTGCTGACTACTTTTCAAGACCCTAAACCCTGAATTGCTCAGTCAGAGTCCATTACATCATTTCAGAAATCCATAAAGCCTCTCCTATAAATAAGGGAGCTTTTATTCATCCTCCAGTAAGTGACTTGTTGAAATTATATGTCTTTTATACCACAGATGTGTTTTCAGGTTTGAACAAATACAGCCCAAGAGTGACACCTGGTGGTGATGAGAAAAAACAACCCAAGACTATTTCTAGCAAGAAAACAACCTCCCCAGACAATGGAAGTGTGCCAAAGAGAACTGGAAAACATTTGACGAGCAAGAAGCTCAAGGTCGTGAGGAGATTCAGAGTACAATAGATCACTATCATCCTCATTATCATTATTATTATTATTATTATTATTATTATTATTATTGCTGTACCTTACTACGCATATATAGAAACATAATCCAGTCCCATTAAAAAGATTCTCTCAGGTCCCCACCAGTGCTGATTGATGTTCATGTCTGACACTGGTATTCAATATTCAAAACTGACCTGAAAGGAGAAATGGGTGCCACATTTTTTTTTTTTTTTTGATTTGGAGAAACTGGTTTCATCTGCTGAAGCTTTTTCAATTGCCTACCTTTTAACAAAGCTGCAGTCAAGATTATTCCATCCAAGACACAATGTGTAAGACAGACTGAATAAAGTACTTGATTGCTTGCAAAAAAAGGGAAAAAAGCAGGACTACAAAAACATATCTCGCACAATTTGCCAGAGGAAACACCTGTCATTATTTAACTGTGATACTGTGTGTTTGTATCATAACACAATTCAATTCTTAGCAACACACAGATTTGTTGGAGTACAAAATGAATATGAGTTTTTGTTTTAGTTTTCATGTGAGCATGTGCATCAAAGGCCTTGGAGTAATTAACCTAAAACATCATAAGAGGAATACAACTATACGCTCTGATAAACAACATAATTACACACTTGTTTTGAAACACTAGATGAGACTGAAATTTCCAATCAGAAATAAGCGGCAAAAGAGTGTTGTAAAAAAAAAGAAGAACAGAACAGTGTAATTAATGTCTTTAATATTAGTTTCCCTTTCTACACATACCAGTTAAAGAAGAAAAATGACTTGGGTAGAGATTAGAAGACTTTATGGAGACATTTAATGCATTTCAAATGCAAAACTGATTGAAGTTTAGCTATGGTGGGAGATGAAACGTTATGGTAATAATAACGGACCTCTTTAAGAATATTTTATGGAAATCACCCGCATTCATTAACAGAGAGGGCCGAACGATTGAGCGTAAGTAGTAAGCAGTGGATGATCCGCCACGACTCTAAACATCTTAACATGATTTAAGGATGAGGCACGGGCTCATGAAAATGCTAAATCAAATTAAACGCAATATTTAGAATCTCCCTCTTGCTCTTCATTAAATCCAGTAGATTTGTGTTTTGGCACTGCAAATGGCTAGCCAGTTTTGTGTACAGTATGTGTGTGCATAAATGTCCTTTTTTTTTCTTTCATAATCAAGCAAACACACACACACACACACACACACACACACACACACCTATTACTACACAAACAGAGCAATTTCAGGAGTAATGTTACATCTCATCCATCAGTGTGAGGTAAAACAAGGATGCAAGTGTGAGTGGGTATAATTACTCATATAAATGGCTCTCGCTGCCTTTATTATGAAAGGTAAAGTTATAAATGGCTGTTGTTCCAGAGAAATGTAATAAAACACAACTGATGATGAAGTGATAGCAGGTAGTAAACTACAATAACCTCCCACTCCTCAACAATCGAATTCAAGCTCTTGCTTTAGAAACACAAAAACGTATATATTCTGCTGCAGGATTTTAGTTTTGTTGGACTGCTTTGTGAAAACAAAACAAAAAAGGACTTTTGTGATCTCTACACCTCAGCTACATACAGTAAGACTTTGCAGCTTTGATCTGTTTTTCCATTTTATGCGCTCATCCAATTCTAGTAGCCCTAACACACTGGGGGGAAACCAGTGTGCGGTGTACACCAGGTAACATGATGTGAATATTATACCATGAAATATGTATGGATTATATTCATCAGGTTAATTAATAAAACAGCAATATGTATGACAGCAAAAACCCTGTCGTCCCCTGTGCTCAGATGAACCCCAAACCAGAACTATATTGTCAACAAGATTTATTTTATTCAAGTGCACAGTGTAAGCAACAGGTACATCTTTCATTCCTTCTACAGGATATGAGTTTGCTGTCAATCTTCTCTTGTTTACAGAAGTTGAAGCAATGAGTTTAAACTCAGAAGGGAACCAATATGCTAATAAAGCTTTTCCTTTGTTGGGCAGAATAACAGAGCTACATTGTATATTACGCCACTGCAACTTTTCATGGAAAGGCTCTTATTCTAAGGAAAAAAAATTAGACAAAGTTGATTACATCAGTGTTTTCTTCAGTTCTCCACTGCAGAGTTTGAGTGGGCAACAATGTCTAGCAGAGACTTGCAGGGTCTAATATCATGTGTAAAAGCTTTTCCACTCCTCCAGGAAGCGTTTCTGAATAAAACCCACACAGTGCTGTGCAATCAAGTTCTCGACTCAACAGGAAATCTGTAGCACACCAGGGCATGAATACATTTTTTTTTTCATTGCAAATGGAACCATGAATGGGTTTATTGAGGATGTATGTTGCTTTTAACAGCTGTGAAGAAACCTGCTGCTTTTAATGTTGTGCAAATCATTTATTCCAGTTTCTCTGGTAGCTTTTATGGCATTTTTTCTAGGATTAGAAGATGTCCCCAGTGCTGTGACACAAACTTGCTGAACTGAATAAAGCTTTTGCCACATTACTAGAAAACCACATTATTATTGAAAGAGTACTGGAAATCTCAAAGAAAACAAAACATCAAATAATGGAAAACAATCGGCTTTTGTTTCGTTTGTATTTATCCCACTTCTTGCACCGCTTGATGATGAAAAGTATCCAGCATTTACTGTGCAAGCTTGTATTTGCCACCCAACATCCACAGCAGGTCAATCACAGTTGGTTGTTTAGTCCTTGAAATGAAAGGAATGCTGAACACAATCAAGCCTCTTTCACCACAACTTAATGGAATTCGCATTTTGTATTGCATCCTTTTCCTTGCTGATGTGCACCATGAGTCACTTACGCTTTATAAACTCTGATAGGCTGACATCTGCCTTACAAGCATACTGGGTGTTCTTGATTTTTTTGAATTTGTTTTGTTTTTATTTGTTTTTTGGCTGCAGAAGAGCAGAATCTTTATTTTGTCAAATCCGCTTCTCACAAGTCAATCCCTAAATGGCAGAGGTTGTAGTTCTAAGTAAAAACAAATCACTGCTTTAAAGCCCACTATATTTATCCTTACAAACCAAAGCAAAAATCGTTCACAAGGCCTTCACGAGCCAGTTCTTTCAGCAGATTAGCTCTGCAGTGTTAAATAAACACTCAAGTCTTGATGTACTACTTAATGTACCTAAATCACTCCACACAACACTCCCTGTATATGACCATACTGTACAGTATATTGCTTATTTACACCCAGCTGATTTAACCCACTCAGCACATAGCTGAGTTATGGTGGGCTGTAAAACAATATGGGTATTAACTCTGAATGGTAATTATGAAATGTTGCCACTCAGCAAGTGGGCTCCAGTCACTGACCAGGTCTTGTTAAAACATTTAATGACTGTATGGCCGGCCACCATAAGAAGGCCCTGTTGGTATTGAGTTTATGGTGATGTGACACACAGAAATACAACCCAGCTGCTTTGTGTAAAATCTGATGATTTGACATTGGGCTTGTTCATCAGTTTCTCTCTCTCTGTCATGCATACACAAAATATATTTCCATGTAATTCTTAGGTTTATACAGAAAAATAGCAGACAAAAGTTTGCAAAAAAAGAATGCATATCACAGCTGAACACATATTTTGTAATGCTAATGCTTTGGAATCAAAAAAATTCCAACATTGATTTTACCCATGAAATCCAGTTGTCTACTTGTCTACTTGACAAGGAGCAATACTTAGCCATAGTACATTGTCTGGAGTGTACCTTTTCAGTAGTGTAGAAAAAATGCTTCTTACCAAAAGCAGTGCGCAGCCCTGTGCTTAAATAGCGTTGACATTAAATCAGAGGAAAGCTCTTCTTAACAACGTTGCAGTCAGACAGACAGAGTAATATATAAAGGTCATGGCTTCAGTTAAATATTTGAATATTTAATAGAGTTTGTTCTCTCTCACTTTTCTAACAGTTGCCTGAAATGTTACCATCTAGTGTTTTCTTGATTTGAACCATTTATGAAGCAGGAATACTTACACTGCTCATTCCTCGCCTTAAATCTGCATTGTCCAGTTTTGATTTTTTTTTTGTGGGATATATTTCATGTTCTCTTTGCACCCTAAATTGCATTATTTGGACTTAAACTATCAAATGACAGAAATGTATGCGACTGCATAATGACTGACAGCGATGAGCGCAGAGCACTTTGCTCTGGCAACACACCAACTTCTGATGTCCTCCTAAGCCCCGGCTCCAACACATGATGTAAACTTTAGATCTCCACAAATGTCAGATATTTACTCTTGCCATTTAGGTTGAATGTCAAAGCTGTTTCAGTGTCTCAGGCTGATACAAACCCTGCAGATGATGATGTCCCTATCACAACTACTCCAGATGTGCATTTACCAGCTCAAGCTATAAAAAAATACTAAAATGCGCAAGGCAGGCTAGATTAGAAGTGACAGAAATGAGGAAAATTTGTGTCATCGAAAGTGTCACACGTTACCCTAACCCTGTGCTTTACATGTCACAGCCGGCACTGTTGTATGTCACAGCTGAAACACTTGTTAACAGATTAATGTGGCAGATTAGTACAGCTACCCTGTTCTTTAATCCAGTAATCCTGCATCAAAGGGTCATAAAGAACCTTTTTCTGCCGTAGTGAAAAGGGAAAGATGAAAGAAGAGGAAGAATGAAGGAGGGATTGGGAAGGATGGCCGCGTTGTCTGTAATGTGACATATACGAGCGCGTGCATAGACGCACATAAAAACAGGCACGCACGTAACACACACATCAATACTGTTCAGCATAGTGCTCACAAACCACATTTTTTAAGGACTTCTAAAAAAATTCTAAATGTTGCCATCTCTCATCCTTAGCTGCTGAGGCTCTTTTTTTGACATAGGCACACAGTTTAAGACATACTACCTCTTTGTGTGCATGTCTCTTGCATCCCAACGCTGTTTTGAACCCTGTTTCACTCTGACAGGAATTATACGTACATATGCTAACAGGGCTAATTCCCCAAGGCAGCATCACATTTTATGACACCAGAGGCAGAAGGTTGATTTGGCTGGATGGCTTGTGCATGTGCTAAGGCACGCATAAACAGACAGACACACGCTCACATACAGCAGTCCTCATTTCTCACACATTCAGCTTGCAAATAATACCAAGAATGTTTCCATTAGATTTACATACGTTTTATCTGAAAAATAACTCATAATAAAACTTCTTTGACTTCAAATCAAATTCCTTTCAAGGAAAATAACAGGAATGGACATAATGTGGATCCATCATGTAGTGTAAATTGAATTGGGTCCTGCTACATGTAAAAGATGGAGTACATGAAAGGGAGGAAGCAGGCACAAGGCATCCACTTTACGCACATATGGTTGTGTTCAAAGTGGATGTCCTTGAGGTTTCAATGCTTGCGCTGCCTAGTGTTACTGTACCTGCGTTATTTTGAAACTCACCATCTCCACACTTAGAGATTTGAAGCAAAAGGCAAGATGAACCATATTGAGCTATTGAGACTGCACAATCGGGATACAAAATTGCTCTGTAGGTGTTTTCGTGTAAAAGGACACGGTAAGAAGACCTCAGGATGTGTTTGATCAATTTGCTTGTTGTAAAATCTACTATGAACCGAAACTGCTTTTGGATTTGTTGAACTACTTGTTGTACTACTGTATAGCTTACATGGTACACAAGTCACTTAAAATATTGTGCCCTATGATTGTCTTCCAACGAATAAGCTTGTATGGACTGTAAAAGTATGTTTGTGGGTTGTTTGGATCATCAGATAAGTCAATCACCATATCTACAGTATCATCAGCCCCTAGTATTGAGTTAATATTCTGGCTCTGCAACCATTACTAAAAACTAACTATGAATATAGGCACTACATCATGTTCTGTTTGATTGCATTGGTTACATTGAGACTCTGCAATCGTTCAGTTCAAACAAATGAATTACAACATGCCTACCTGTTCCAAAAGTATATGTCATTTATCAATACTGTAATTCTCTCCATTATTTAAAGCGGCAATCTGCTTATTTTGACAGATACCAATCGTGTTCAGAATATACCTGACAAAGACACACACACATCATTTATCAAATCAAAAAGCCCACAATAGTGTCCCCCCTCATTAATGCATGTACAGAGGCATATGCAACTCGTGTAAGAGTTCAGATAATGAGTAGACGCACTTCTCTCTCTGTCAGCGGACCCCCTTCTCCTTCCCCTTCTGTTCTCCCTTCACCTTTCCTCTCTCTCCATACCTTTCTGGCTGGCCTTCCTTCTTGAAGTACAAGGCTCTTTTGTTGATTTTCAGAGCAGCAATTTGGCCCCAGCAAGGGGCAGAGGCAAGTAAGATTCTGCTTTGATGACTCTAAATGGAGAGATTATCCAAATGAAAGGCAATTATCCAAACCCCACCCACCCCTTTACCCTTCACTATCTCTCGGCCTCTTTATTCAACCCAATGCTCATGCTCCATCATCTCAGGCTATTCATCAGATTCACCACTTGATTCCACCTGTACTCTTTTTTTCTTCTCCTTCTCTTCTCCTTCGACATAACATTTTCCCCCCTTCATCATCTCAATCTTTTATCTTCCTTTCTCTTTACATCCTATGTCCCATCACCTCTCAAAACACATTATTTCCTCTTCTCTTTTATTCTTCTCCCTTTTCCCATTCCTGCTGATTCTCTTTATACATTTCTTCTCTCCTCCCTTCTCAAGAGAGCCATTAACTGAACTGGTCACAAAGGCCCTTTACGAAAGGGAACACTGATAAACATCCTATTTCTATTTTGAGGTTAGCAACAACTGCATATTGGTCATACACAATCTGAACATGTTTCTGAAAGCAAAAGCTAACACTGGCCAGATAATGTTTACCCAATTGAAAAGCGCTCCCATAAAGTATAACTATGTTGGGTGAAGCGTACGACAGGCAATGTGTCTTGTTGGTTAAGTCTTTTAAGCCAAATGTCTTTGTTATAGTGAGTTCAAATTCATTCCATGACCTTTGCTGCATGAGTTGTCGCACTGCCTCCCCCTTGTCTTTGCTGTCACTCACCACAGTGTTCACGCTAATGAAGCAGAAAAGTCAGAAGCTTTACAATACACCAGACAGAAACTGCTGGAGTTATCCTCAGTCTGGCTCCCAGCAGCTGATAGACAGTGAATAATGGGGACTGGCGTACCGACACACACACATAGACACACACAAAAACTAACCTCCCTGACTGTCACAACAGAGTCAGCACAGAACAGAGGGAGAATCTCCAGTTACGGGTCACTCTGTCTCATTTGTCTTTTTTCATCTATCGCTCTCTCTATCCATCGTCCGTCTCAGTGTCTACATCTCTCACTCATCTCTTTCCCCCCACCCGCCCCTTTCTCCCTCTATCACAAATGCATTTATAATGACATGACACCTTTATAATAATCTTTTGTTTTCATTCCAATGTTCCAGCACACCAGAGATCTGAAGTGTGAGTTTCATGCTGTGTTCTTTCCACAGCCTCTGCCAGTCAGCCAACTTTTTTGGCTGTGTTCCTTTTGGCACCAGAATGGGATGTGTTTACCTCATAACCAAGCTAGGGCAGGATTTCCCAAAGGTAAAATAAAACCAAAAACACCTCGGTGCTGTTGTGAATCACTAAACAAAGGTGATGCACACTGTTCCTACTGAGGATCTATAACCTGACCACAAGACTAAACTTAGCCGTTAATGGGTACAGAGCTCATTTGTTTTCCATACGCCAATGGGCCGCTATGATTTCAGAATCTTTTGAGAAACAGAAAGAGTGAAGATACCTGTGAGAACTGAATCTTCCAACAAGTCTCTTCAGCACCATGGACAGAGACAGCCTGCACTACACACACTACACCCAGCTTTGAAGCCAAATACATGAGGACAACATTAATTCTTCTAAACACGACAGCATTTAAAAAAATATCTCATAGGTCAAACAGTGAAGGGTGCATAAGAATGTGATATGCTCTCTCATTCAAACAATCTTGTCTAATGCCTGATCTTGTTTTCCGAGCTGTCTGTCTGTTAATTCAATCTTTGCTCAATGTCACCCAAGGGGACCAATAATGCAACATGTTTTTCTCTGCCTGTAATGCGACATGCCATGCGATCTCTTGTAGAGAGGATTTTGAGGGTGACATTACAGGTTTCAAATGCACACACAGACAAAGACACCCGCACACACATTCCTCATCCCTCTCTTTTGATGCAAAATGCCAGCTCCCTGAACCACAGGCACAATTCTCCACGCTCCTTTGGGCTACTGCTGTCAACTCTCTTGCCAGACGAGAAAACGGGCAACATCTATCATGAGCCATGAGATGACGTAATGTGGTTCACACCGCAGTAGGTGTTACAATAAGGTCAATAAGCAGTCTGCAGAAAATCAAACGCTCTCAATTCACTCTCTCATTGTTATATTCAATGTATATACCGTTAATGGAAAACATCTGTTAGTGTCCCAGAGCAACAAAGCATCTTAATGTTTAGAGGCATGCCAGCTGCCAACGAGCACACAAGTAAAGACTAACTGGAGATACGGAGTTTCTGCAGGACATTATAATATACTGATCATAAGCCCAGAAGATGACGTAATGTGTTTCTTGTAAAAGTTGTCGTACTAGACCTACTTTCAATATTTCTTGCTGAATCTTTTTGCAGAGCAACAGTGCCACTATGTGGCCATATTAGGGTACAGCAGGTTACATAAGATTTCAAAGGCCATGCATTACATCATATATCTGTATATCGTATAATCAAACTGGTATGGAAGCTCATGTTATGGTAATTCAGACATTGAAAGGCCAGGAAGCAGTTGCAGTATGAGAGGTGTCCTTAAGAAGGAGTATCTTTTGAGCCACGCACTCATCTTCCTAATTGAATACACAATGAATTGAATGTGCAACCACACATGTACGCACACACCTACTTAGATATTCACATTATTGTGGATTCATAAAGAGCAACACACACAGATAATTAAAAGTCTTTCCCACTTTCAACAGCACATTCAGACAAATATTAACAGAAAATGGTGATTGGAATGATTACAACAATGTTTAGAATAATGTTTAGATGACTACAAAATGCTACTTATAACTGTGGTAATATTTAACCCTTATTTACTTTGGTAGCCTCTGGGTGCTGCCAGACACACATACTGTACACTCAACTGAACAACACACAATTAATGCATTATCCCCCAGAGAACCAGGAGGCCTGAAAATATTCCATCAAGGCATACCAATGAGACAGGAATAAAACAATGCATGAAAATGCATTAGTTTTTATGTAACACATTAAATGTCTGAATCTAAGAAACAAGGTTTTTTTATTTGGATCCAAATAATTTATGTTTAGCATGTAGGCCAACTTATAACTTATATTGTATATTAAAGTATAGATACAATTATTTTTTTCTTGTTTTTACTGCATCCATTTTAAAAATCCACTATAACTAGTTATTTTGTACCATTTTACATATATAGATATATATTGTTCTAATAATACTGATGTTTTTTTATTTAGAAAACACACCAGCTTTAGTACTATCTCTCATGTCTTCTGACTTTGATTATGGTGTTGTTAAGCTCCAAAGCGACACTGTATTTGTCAGGCCTGTTTGGAATGAGCATACCATTCTGTTTGTTTTTGCATTACCATAGTCAGACACGCCGAGGGTCATGCTTTGTCCACTTCTCTTCTTCCTGAGGGAGATGAGTCTGGCCTGAGAGATCTCTCTGACAATGGAGGACAGGTGCTCCTTACTATTGTTACCATTGTAGCCCGGAGGAGAGGCCTTGGAGTCTCCATCACCACTATCACTGCTTCTGACTATAGACTTACTCTGGAAGAAATAGAAGTCTAGTTCAGTTGATGAGAAATGTGTTGAAAACATGACCAACAGTGCACAGCATAATATGTAATAATAATATACAAAAATGTACATATTATTTTGTCTCTAAACTGTCTGCTACTGTTTATCTAAAGTTTGCAACCTCCCATTTAGACGTAAATGCGCAGTTTTAAGTTAAGACCAAATATTGTAAGGGATGGAGAAATGAGAACTGTGTGAACTTATTAAGTAAAACAACAATTTCAAATACATCCTTGAGACTGACAGGTTCTCAAGATCTTTCAACCATCTACCCAGCCACTCAAAGTAACCAAATGATACAGAAAATCAAAAACTTTCTGTTTTATTTTGTGTATGTTCAAAAAGGGCTAACTATTTCTAAAATAAAAGTTAGTTTATCTAATGCAAGCTATAAATATGTAGAATTATTTCCAATTCCGGGATACTTAAAGAAAACTAAATAATAGTAATAGTAAAAAGTAATTTATGCAAAAGGCGAGTAGAATTCTTACATTTCCATTTTGCTTGGAGAATCTGTAGATTGGTGGTAGAGAGTAAGCTTTCATGCTGTAAATGAAACAGACATAAATCATTTTATTTTTTTATAACCAGTATACATTATATGAAGTTATTGCCATATGACACTAGTTCACGAACACAGGCACATGAAATGAAATAAGCCATGTCATTTTGGAAACCCCAATAGAAAGTTCACCTGAAAATGAAAAATTGGAGGTTTAAACACTGTTTGATATTTATTTATTTATTATATTAATATAGTATGGAAAAGCCTGTTAAATAATGTGTAAAATTTTTTACAAAGCTCTACAGAGCTTTGTGCATGTAAAATGGTAAATAGTACCGTTTCTTCTAGATTTTTTGATTCAAATAGCATGAACATTATTTTAACATGGCAGTAGGAAAGGCACCACTTTTATTCACATGCAGAAAATCATCCATCTTTAAAATAATATTTAGTGCTAAGGGATGTAGGTTACAGGAGATGTGAAAGCAGGAATTAGCCCTGGAGGAGTAATTAGTTTCCACACTTGAACACAAACACAAACTGAATGGTCTCCAAGAACCATCCCTGGTCACCATAGCATTCCATTTGAAAATTTCCACAACTTTTCATGAAGGACTTGGGAATCTACATACTGAGGGATATTAATAATGTGTATCATTGGTCAATGTTGTTGTTGTTCTTGTAAAATGAATAACTTATAGCTTAATATAAATTAATTGATTAGTTAGTATATATTGAGAAATAAGCACAAGCACCTCTGCTGGTTTCATGTAGGATCTACTCACATGCAAAATTTAAAACTTACGTATCAGTTTTTCAAGCTTTTCTTATCTGTACTGCAGGACAGATATGAGTATAGATAAGCAAGAAAATAAATTATTTTGCACTTGCCGTGATATAACTACTATACGTTATATACACTACTATAAACAATGTTCTTTTAAATAATGACTTTCTGAATACATTCATATATGATATCAAATTACAGATGTGTGTCTGATTAAATTAATTAGTAACTTTTCCTATTAGGTTATCTGTCTTCACAACATATTTAGTATCAGTATATTTCCAATATGCAGTGCTTACCCACTGACCCTCCTTGTCCCTCTGGGTTTAGTGAAGAGTAGGTCACTATAGGGCAGCTTCTTAAACCTTTCTCTTCCCACAGCCACATAAAGCTGACCGCCTTCCAGCTGATTCCCATCAGTTACCTGGTGGCCTTCATAGGTGTACAAACTACAAAACAGACACAAAGTCAAAAGTCCCACAGTTTCCATCATGTGTTTGTACCCGCTTGTCAAAACAAGATGCACTTAAATTGCCCAATACCCTCCCATAATCATCATGTGGTAATTTATTGAGATAGTTGAAACATTAATAAAGCACATACAAGTAAATACAGTTTTTATGTATCAACATAGTGAATATTCCTGTTCATATAACTCCAGAGTTAAGATATTCCAAAATGCCCATGTTAACATTGGTAATGTAAAGCAGTTTAAAGAAAATCTTTCTTTAATTTATATGCAAATTTATGCTGCTAGGTGCTGTGAAAATCTAATGAGATCATCTGCTCTAATGAAAGAACATGTGGTTTAACTCTGAAACTTCTGTGTATAGCTCTTAATTATTATTTTGTTAACAAGACAGAAATTATATCATAATGTATGGAAACAATACAGTCCATATGTGAATTTTACCTTCTAACACCCCCCAGGACTTTCAAACCCATCTTCTCCGTGATCATCTCTAGTATTTTGTCAAACTGGCCAAGCATCCTCTGTTGGATTAGCAGCCTCATGGCGGGGTTCAAGACATCGCCATTTGCTACCACACTAAGTGAAGAAAATACACAGGGTTGAGAGTTATATTATACTCAAATGAAGGGATAAACAAATATATATTTATGAGTGAATCTTGCTTTTGCAGAAACAAAACATGCAGCTGTCAAAACAGTGTAAAATATTTCATATTGAACTTACAATATTGTACATGGCTCCTTGATGGGTTTTAGGAATCGAGCTGACACCATGATTCGATTTGGTGGCAGCGGTCTGGCCTGGAAACAAAGGAAAAAGAGTGAACTGAGTCAAAGGGTGCGTATGTGAAGCATACAGCTGCTCAAAGATTACTGAAGGATAAGTATGTAGGATTTAGTTAGTTTCAACACATCGCATACCCTCCCCTTCCAAGTGCAAAGGAGGAACTACAGTGGCTACAAAATGCATGGCAAATGCAGCCCATATCTGGAGCCAGTGTTTGGTTTGTTAGTTCTGGACTAACTGTAAAAACATGCTGGTTCAACATGACAGCCTCCACAGAAGGCAACCTCTGACGTCAGTAGATATAAAAGGGTTATTCTGAGGTAATGAAAACACAAATAATCTTATTTGCAGGTGATAATGCACTCATGAAAAATATAGTTAACATATTATGAAGATTAACTGTCACACAAATACAGCTATTTTATTCTTTTTTATTCATTTATGGTTCCTAATAAGCGGGGACCTATGACTGCTCTGAAAGCTTGTTAGCAGACCAGTGAATCCAGTTGGGATTTAGGGACAGCCCTTGTTTCCCAGCGGAGACTCAGAAAAACAGACTTGTACAAACTTTAGGGACTTTTGCTTTGGGGACCAATGCTTATACTGGAGTCCAGTTGGTAAGGACAACATTTAAGCTAACTCCAGCTCCTAAATATAGCTGCCCATGTCAGGGCAGTCATCAAGGCTAATACAGTACATGCTCCAGAGTCAGACCTGCTTGGAGAATCAGAGCCACCAAGAGTGGCAAAAGCTTTATGTAGCGCAATGTGTTTATATTAGACAGTAATGTGTTTTAAACTTTTCAAATTGTTGTTATACCTTCTTCTCCTTTTGCTGTGAGAAATTCCAGCAAATGGTACAAAAAAACAAGATTGTATCACATCAAAAGCTTTTACCCCTAAAGCCAAAGAGAAAGAGCTATTGTGCACACTAAAAGAATCTGACTCATCTCTGCGACAGCAAAAGAATGAGCCCCTGGTAATCCTTTGAGGCTGTGAGGTTGCAAAGAGTGAGCAATGCAGGTCATGTCCCATAACACCTGGTAACCCACTGTGACTCTAAGACTAAGATTTGGATCCTGTGAGAGAGAGAGGGAGAGATAAGGGAGGGGGTATATTAAAGGTCTTCTGGGGTCTGTTAGTGCATCCTGGCAACAGAGATGTGCAGGCCTGAAGTAGAATTAAAAAACTTACTTCATAAACCAAGGTGTGGGACACATTCAGAGGTACTGACTGCACAAAATACCATAGAGATGCTCTTACAACGCAGAAGATCATTAAACTTTAAACGGCATTTAATTTTACATATTTGCTGAAATAATCAAATTTCCCGAAAACGCTGCTTGTTAAGAGCATACAACTGCACTTTCATTTTAACCATTACACTTTTATGTGAACACACAAACCACAGAGACTACTTTACACCACATAGCTAGTAACCACCGCAAGCCGGGAACAAACAGACACCAGCAAGGCGAGGCATGGATCAGTCACTAGGGAGCTATTAGAAGTACTAGATTTGTTTTTCTATTGACATTAGATCATTTTAATCATTTCAGTATCCATGGACATATTTAGCCAGGCAAACAGCATCCCTTTGCACTGTTAATAAGCAAAATGATGAAACCTACAGTAAAGCAGGTACCCTCAACGGAAAACCAGGACCAAGGAAATTCTACATATCACACTTGCTTGATTCCGTCTAGAGAGCACAGATATTATATATTATTATATATTAGTTAAATGAATAAGCAAGGTCAGTACGTATTCATGATTTTGTGTATAACTAGGTATGTCTTGTCTGGTGGGTGACCAATGTTCATCTCACTTAAACACTCCACCGGCATACTCACATCACTGTTTATTGAAACGAGCACGTTTGAGCACTGCTTGAAGTGGGTACTCTCAAACCCATCCAATCAAGCATGGAGCATTTCTTATAATAGCAGAGACCATTGTCAAAGCGTGGATCCTGAGCTGTGGTCAAAATAAGCCACATACTGAATGGTACATCTGAGGAAGCAACCTTCTTAAGTCCTTCCTCCAACGCTCCAGAATCAATAAGGACAAGAACAAACTTGCCAACCATCCAGCAAGCTAAGAGTTTTCATCATTAATCGACACAATCAGGCAGGTTAAGTGGGGTAGTGATGGGGAAGCAGGGTCCTCATGAACTAAATTGGCCCATTTTATGCTTGCCACGTAATCACAGCGGCAACAACAAGCCCTTGAGGTTATCTGTGATGAATGTGCTCCTTGCTAGAGGGTGATAAGACAAAATCAAGAACACAGAGAGTAGCTCCTGATTCTCTTTATATTATTAACATATTACAGTGGACATGCAGGGCACACACAAACAAAACTTATGAGGGTCTGGCCAGGTACAGAAGTCAAAGAAAAAAATGGGCTCACGCTTGTAATGCAGAATACCCTGACAAAGGTCTTGTGTCACCCATTGTTTTCTCTGAATAGAATGAGCATGTCAAAACTTTGCACCTGTTTTTTTGCTGTATTGTTTTATTGGTATTGAGTGCTAGTACACATATCTGTGCCTTAGCTCATTTTTGGAAAGAGGACCTACAGCTGACTTTCAAAATAGATGAGCTTGTGGGTTGCCTGACTTTAAGCTGCTCTTGTTTTGGCTGTGACTTCATAGCTGGTGATTAAAGATGCATTGAAAGGAGGGATGATTATGATCCATAAATCAATAATGCATGGCCAGTGAGACGACAACAAAGTGATTCTTCACAGAGAACAATAGAGAAGAATGCTCAACATTACACCTTGCTTAAATGATCTTTCTAAAACCTTAACACTGTGGGTGGGGACAGGAGTGCAGAGGTGATGTTCCCAAATCCTCATGTATTTTGCATTTAGTGTCCGTTTCAGATGTTGAAAAGTTGGACTGAGTAAGGATAATGTAACTGAAACCCTGCCCCTATGTCGAAAACGTAGCCGGTGAAGGGTTTCCATGTGGCTTACAAAGCGGGAAATTCAGAAAAACAAACGAATAAAAACATCTCAAACATGTTCAGTGTGGTCTGGAGAGTTCTGGCATGGAGAGTTCCACAGTGATGAGTGACTGAAAAAAGTTAAAGACAAGAAGGTGGAGTGGAACCTGAGGATCTACTCTGGCAAGGGCATGTGACGATGCACCACACCCCACACCTGTCTGGATGATTGACATCGATATGTAAATTATGTAAACAGGTTCCATCTCTGCAGATTGTGTTTATATGATGCCAAGGATTATACAGATTTGGAATCCCAGGCTACAGCTATTTAGCAGCTGTACCTTCATGAAGTGACACAGTAAAATGGAAACTTTGTGATTATATGTTTCCTTGTTACACTTAGAAACATTTTACAAGTAATAGTGATGAATTCATCTGTACAAAGCTGGGGTCAAGTCTAGAAGCAAATACACACATGAACACATTGCTATTAGCTACAGCTACAGCTACTGTACTACTTTACTTTTTTTTACCTGCATAGGAAGAGTCTGCATCCTCCTCTTCCTTCTTGAGCCAATCTGTTGGTAACTATAGACAAAACATAAAGTGAAGCAAAGAGGTAAAAGAGTAATTACGTAAGAAGCACAAACTAAAAACAACACAGCTAAAGTAATATCTACCTTTTGTCTAAGCACAAGTAATTTAAAGCAGAACGCAGTGTGTGTACTGTAGCAACTTATTATGCGAAATAAGTACAAAAATATTGACTGTCCATAAATGGTTAATGGTGAATGTATTTATCATCTCTTGCATTAGAACTGATTTTCACACACAATTCATCTGGGTATTGAAGCAACAATGTGGTATGCAGTTCATTATATATTCGATATTTTGATAGATACAACTTCCCCAGACAATTTAAAAATACCATTGTCAAGGAGCATGGTAACAGTTTACAAATTTCGTGGCGCTAGAAAACCTTCACCACAGCATCCTATGAATAACTTGCAGCATAAATCTAATTATATGCAGTACAAGTCCACTTTATTTTTAGGCAAGGGCAAAGCATGCTTCTCTAGAGTGCTGATCTAATTCTACCTCATGCTGTGACTCAGCACTGGTGCAAAACTGTCACATAAACTTTAAGAACATGACTCAGTGAACAGGTCTGATGCCCAGTGACTAAATGTATGTATCTACACAGTGGATGTCTGACTGAGGAACCCAGTTAGTGTGTGCAGTGTATCTCAGCTGAGATTTTAATCACTTACTATTAACAATAATTAAATGAAAAGCATGCCTTCCTGCAGGCAATAGGCTACTAGTAGATGGGTTAACCATTGTATGTTATACAACTGTATTTACGCAAATGTAACCGTTAGAAATTATTTATTATGATGCCTAACGTGAGTTTAGTCTTACTCCAGCCTTTTGAATCGCTCCCTCCCAGCAGCGACGTACTGCTCCCCGCTCTGCAGGCTCTCCAAGCAGTCCACCTTGTGGCCTCCTCTCGGCGTGTAGATGTTTCTCACCGCTCCAAACGGGGCTTGTATCCCGCCGGTCACCTCTCTCAACAGAGTCTCAAAGTTGGACACCCTCTTTTGGTTTATCACAATGCGGCGAGCCTCGTAGTAAGGATCACCGTTTCGGAACATGAAAATGTTCTTCACAACGGGCTGCGAGAGAAAGTTCGGCTTCTCCGAGCTCATCGTTGCGCGTAAAAGCAGGCTGGCGCGCGACGGAGAGATATCTTTTGTTATAATAAACTGGCAACTAGTTGCTCCCAATCGCGAGAAAAAAAGTTATAGGCCATTATAATGACATCAGAGCTGGTCCATCCTGGCCAAATGTTTAGGGTTGAGTTGTGAGTTGAGTTGTACGCGGCACGCAGGTCTTCGAGAAGGTCAGCAGTTTGGGTACGAAGACGTTTAGGGCAAACGGAGGAGTTTACTGAATAGAAATATAACCACATGCATGAAACTGTTGATGTGTCCCGGGGTTAAAATGAAAACTATCCACAAGTTTGAGCAGAATCTCACTCAGCTACAGAGGGAAACGGTGCAGAGTCATCCGCTTCGTGTGCACCGTTACACAGCAGGTGATGGTAAAAGCCTAAACGGGTGTCTGTAGTTTCCCCACGATGTAGGCTGGGCATCATGGGAGCTCATCTGTTGGGATGTATCTATGGGAACACGCCGCTGTTCTCTCACCGATTACCAGGGACCTCACACGACTGTAATCAACAGGCAGTCAATCATTAACTGATGAGAAAAAAAAAAACAGACCTAATTAACAATATGCACCGTGTCAGTGTGTAGGTAACATAATCGAATACGCTCTGTGAGCAGGAAAACAAAACAAAAAAAGTAGACCAACGTGTGAACCTAAGACGGTGAAACTCTCCAACAGCCATGTGAGAAAGTTAATTGGGCATCAGGAGACCAATTGGAAACCCGGGTTGCCGGTGACATCCCGAAAGGACAAAAAAACATGTTTGTTTTGTGTACCATATTTGTGTTGCACAACAACAGAGAGAGATCTGTTCTCTGTGTCCTTTTGCAAATTATTGTCAAGTGGCACACTTCGTGCTGCAGCAATTAAAAGTCAGATGAATTCGTAATGTCAGGACTAATATTTATTAGTTATTTACTTATTTATTATTTTTCGACCAGTTTTCCTCAGTGGAAATGCGTGCAAATGTGTTCCCACTATATGACACAATGAGATATTATGATGTTTATTTATTTATACATGCCGTATAACAGCTGTGACATTAGCTGCCTCAGTTTGGTCAGCTGCTGTAGGTGCCAGAGGAAGAGCAACATCAGAGCAATCATGACCAAAACCTCTTCTTACCTCTTTCCCTCCTCCTTCACCTATTGCGGTCATGACCTCTTTCATTATCAGCAGCAATCAGCGGCACAATTACTGCTCCATTGGGGCGTGTTAGGCAGGGGGGGGCAACATACGGTCAGTTAGGGACACAATTCCCAAATAAATTTAAATATAATATCCAAGTATAGTAATATGATACAATGTAGGCCTAAATACACTAATTATCACGCTCTGGCTTGTTGTAACCTACAGCAGCTCTGCCAGCAGCAGTAGAAACCCCCAAAGTGCACAGCTGCACCCCTGAGCCCACTGTTCAACATACTTACTGAGATGCCATTCTCTCTTGAGCCCACCTGATGGTGTTAGTTCAAACTATGTAAGAATTAAAGGTTCAGCATGAGAGTATCCGCAGATAAATCATTTCTGAAGAACATACTAAAAAGTTTGATTGTAAGCTGTATTGATAGTGGCCAAATACTACAAAATATACAACAGTAAATTGGCACTTAGCTTAGAACAGTGGCTTGGTCCTCAAAACATAAGCAAAAGGAATAACGAAATACTCATTTAAAGAAAGAATAATACAAATGAATAACTCCAAATCAGAACACAAAACAAACCAAGCCTACTATACAGACAAGAATAGCTGAGCAGTAAAAGGAAATGTATCTACAATGTCTGACTCAAGGATGTTGCAACACTGAAGGCAAATGAGCTGGTTGAAATGTGTGGTTAGGTGGTGCCGCAGCAGCATCTTCTTGGGGGAAATGTTCAGCAGCAAAGCCATGGTCACTTATTCCCAGAATTGGGCGTTCTGTTTCTAAAAATGCATTATAACAACTGATCTCTGTTAATCAAGATAGTAGAGAACAACAGGATTAAGGTTACTGCCCTACATGTCCTCAAAGCAAGCATACATGCATTTTTATTACTTTACATTATCTATGACGGTGTTTGCAATAAGTGGAGAATTTATTTGTGATGGTTGGCCCCTGAGCGGGGTCATGCGCTTGTCTCTCAAACAATTTCTGTATGGCACTTCCCTGGGGACAACTCTAAAATTAATAGGTGATTTTGCAAACATGTTGAGTCCCTGAGTCAAAATCTAGTTTTAAGAGCTTTATTATTTAAGTTAATATCATGCTCTTTCCTAATAAAATTGTATTTCTACAAATGGCATGTTTCCAGCAAAGGAGGACTGGTTGTTCTAGACTTAATTGGAACATTGATGCAAGAGTACATTGTGCAGAGGCTCTGCCCTGTAGGGTTAGTAGAGACCCAACAGCATTTTTTTTTACTTCCTAACAGGTTAAACAGGACTCAGTACGTTAACTTGCAGTTTACTACCAAACTTTTAGTGGAGAGGGATATAAAACATGGGGATGCATAGCTTCTACATCCTTTTCAAGAATTAATTTATTACTGAATGCAGTTTTTGATATGTTTTAAAGTGTGAATCTGTTTTGTTTTGCATAGGGCTTTTCAACATCCCATTGTTTATGAGATATAAAAAAAATTGGTTTGCAGTTCATAAATTGACTGATAATTACCCAGTAGCTTGACAAACATTCTCCATTCATGGGTTATTTAGCAAATATAAGCCAAAGATGTTTTTTCTTCTTGGACTCAGGCACCTGGGGTGTTGCATGAACTTGTTGACTGTGTGATATGTGGAGGTGATAATTTGCCAAAATATTGTACCTGTAGTGACGTGTAATGCAGGTTTTGTGTCAGTAGGTGGTAGTGTACAACAGGGAAACAAGTCAAACACTGACTCAACACACACACACACACAGGCAAGTGGGTCTCAAATGTGTTTGATGAGACCTTTTGGAGGACTTGATCAAAAGCCTGGTAACAGCACTTTGGACCACTTATAAGTGAAGTGTTGCTAAGGCAGGTGAAAAAGAAATAGCAATATTTCATACAGGATGAAACAAACCTCTGAATAAGCATCTCTATCTCAGTTAGGGACGTAAAGGTTTAGCAGTGATCCTCCCACTGGTAGAAGCAGGAGCAACTAATTCTATCACCCAGGACAGCACCTAATAAGAACTTGTTTGTCAGCATTCAGCTGCAGAAAATAATCTGTCATTACATTTGAGTTGAGGCAATTTTGTATAACTTTTGACAGTTTTGCGTTATCTTGAGGCTAAATCAAGATGTATAATTGAATATTGTCTGGATAAATCTTTAAAATGACTTATGCTGGTGAAGTATCATGTCGCTACAATGCCAACAGAATCAAACCCAGGACAGAACCTTGGGAAGTTGATGAGGCAGTTTCTGAAAAACCTCTGTCTGAAAGGTAAGAGGAGAACCACTCCAAGGCTGATTCAGAGATTCCAAACCCAGGGCCCGAATCAAGATTCAGGTCCACACCAAAAGCCCCAATGAGATCCAGTACTACCGACACATAACATTGTCTTGCATCACTGTGCATCAAGAGATCATTTGAGACTCTGACATTCCCGACCATGGGCAAGGGGAAATCATTCAATGGAGCTGCAGGATACAACAATGCATGGTTCATCAGACACTCCTCGCTTCTTTTTTCCGTTGACTCCTCGCTTCCAGAGCCATTTCAGTTTCACCTGAACTCCAACCCTTTTCCCTCAACCTCCTGTGGTGCCTGCAGGAACTTCGGTGGTGGATTCAGAGCAATGATCCACCACTCTGATGTACACATCTGGTGTATAGAAGAGTCTGGTGATCGTACATCTAAGCAAGTCTGTTGTTAACCAAAAGAAGAACAAACAGAACAACATGCAGGACAGGTAGGGAAAGACAATATAGACGGGCAGTGGCAAAGCCAAACAGGCTCGCTCCATCATGCCAATCCTGTCTGTCAATTTGGTCATCAGTATTGGAGAGATATTCAGATAAAGCCACTGGTTGGTTCTTGATTGTGTGCATCCTCTTTGACAAAGCCAATATCATATAGTGCAGTGCAACTCTAAATAAGAAAATAACATTTCCTTCTACCTCTCCTTGTGTATATCCTTTCAGTTTCAACGTCAGTAGCAAGACATGAAATTATACATAATTGCTGTTGTTTATTGGATGTGATAATGGCACCTTTTAAACCCTATCCTCGCATGGCCAAAATTGCTTTGAAATTGTCCTATCTTGACAACATTTGGAAAACCACATAGCTAACATCTGTCAAAGCCCTATGTCAACAAATGGAGGAAATGTGACATCAATAAACACACATTTAGATTAAATAAGGACCATCTTCCATGTCATATAAAATATAAGAATAATGCCACATTGTTTATGATATGATATTGAGTGACGCATCGTCGATTGAGTTCAAGTAAGTTGTATATCTTCACTCAAATCTCTTCATGCTCTTAATGCTAATGTTTTAGCTAATCTGATCTCTTATAGATAGATATATAGATAGTAATTCTGTTCCCAGCTGCAGTTTGTTTTAGGATACTGTAAGCATATCAAGCCAATTTAGTCACACAGGGACAAATGGTGGAGGGATTTTGCGCTTAGTCAGGGATGAAATACGGGGAAATGGCAAAGATGACACATTTTATATACAAAGAATTTATTTCTGTCTTTTCCTCTGTTAAGGCTCCAATAAATAACCCATAAAAAGTAACTACTGAACAAGAATATGATTACTGGACACTACACCCACATGCACAACAGGAGGTTGGTCTGTCCTGCCCTAAATAAATATCAAGAATGATGGTCAGGCCACCCGCTGATAAGAGATGTCAATATATCTGAAAGCTTTTTAGACAGTAATCATCCCCAAATGTTGTCTGCTGTGTATATTGGGTCCTCTGGCTGTGTGGATTGTCCCCATGACAGTATGGTTTGACTCTCTGGTTACTATAATGAACACTGCTGATTCAGGGTCATGTTGACCTATCTTGAAAACGCTCACAACAATTAGAGGGACCCTTCAGTATGCTGGAGTATGTTTCCCTTTTTGTGCTTTCTCTCTCTGGACATTATGCATATTGATCTGTTTGGAGATTAGATGACCAATGTCTCATTTGGGAATATTGAACGCACCATTATAATCAACTATTAATCCTTATTTATTCTTGGCAACGCAAGCGTTAAAGAGGAACTGTGACATTTTTGCTACTAATGATGAAAACATTTTAAGACTGTTTTAGACTTTGAGAATGCGTTGTAGTAAGCCTTTTCAACTTTGATGATTGATAATAGTGTAAGTATAGTGATGAAATGAAGTAATATGTCATTACATTTATATGCATATGCAGACCAGGTGCTATAATAAGGAATAGTGTACAATTATTCAGCAGTTTCAATTATCTGATAAATAATTACATTCATTTTTAACAAATACATCTCTGATATGTTTCCCTTCTGGAATCAAGCTTCTTACAGTCACTAAAATGTTAGAATAGTGAAGAAATCTACTCTCCAGGACAAAGGACAAGTGGTAATTTTTCCTCGTTGGTTTAGTGACGCAGGCAAAATAACGAGGATGCAGTTTTATACAGTGCTGTATGTGTCTCTATCTGACCTTCTATAACCACTGCAGTGGTAGAGAGAAGGGGATAAAAATGCAACACAGAGAATTTTAATTGAA
This sequence comes from Morone saxatilis, assembly GCF_004916995.1. Lineage (NCBI taxonomy): Eukaryota > Metazoa > Chordata > Actinopteri > Moronidae > Morone > Morone saxatilis. Next base: position 10,085,514 of record NW_023339807.1, on the reverse strand, counting down.
TCACAAAATAAAAGAAAGAAAGAGGGAAAGAAAGAAAAAGGCAAAACAAAGAGAGAGACATTTCAAATGTAATAATTCAATTAATTATACTTTATTTGACAGTACAAAACAAAGTCATACAGTCAGAAACACCACAAGGCACAGTACAGCAGCACAGGCATACAATTTGGGATATAATCAACCCTTCAGTGTGTTACATGTACCACAAGGTGAAAGCAAGTCATTGCTGACCAGTTTGAAAAATGATGTATGGTTTCTGAATAAACATAAAGAGTTCATGGGAAGAAAGTTTATATGAATTTTACATGTAATTCTCATAAAGATCCTTAAGGCTAATATGTATCAACTTCACAGTAACAAAGCAATAATCCATATATATATATACATATATAATCTTGTTGGTCTTGTTATTCAATATCATACAGTACAATACAATACAAGCCCCTCTACAGTACATTTACTTACACAGATATATAACTTAAATTACTTCATATATTTCATTACACTCTATTTGTTTGCAGTTCAATAAAAAGCAGCTTTTTAAACAGTCTTGAAACACTGAATAAGATTCTGTAAACTGTAAAATTAAAGCTTTATGCTTTCTGGAAATGTGACAGTCATAGCTTTCAAATCACCACCTGAATCTTTTGGGGGTGGGGGGGCAAACACACAACTAATCTATAATTTAACAAATAAAAAGTGCATTGGCACTGATTTATTGTAAACGAGAAGACAGATTGACCTGGGACAATGAAGTTAACAATCAAGTGGTCTATTGATTAAAAGAAAGAAAATCCCTTGGCAAAATATTCTCACGTGAGCGATATCGGAATTTGTGAGTTTATTTTAGTCTTTGGTTGATTAGATCAGCGGTGTGGCTGATGATGTGGTTTTTTGTCAGTGTGTGACAATAATTAGGAAGTTGACAAGTTTAGGAGTGTTCACGTATTAGGGCTTTTAGGCACCTGTTTAAAACTAATTAAGTTTGATTGTATACAGGTTTAGTTTTAGTATTGTTTTAGAATATATTCAACCACGTGATGGAATGACAGTGTTACTATAAACCAACTGTTTTTTGGTTGGTCCATCTAACAAGAGCAAGGTAAGAGGAAGTGACAATTCTATTTTCAGACAATCAATTCTCTTGATTTATAAAGGATGAGTCACTTTTTTAGGAAGACCCCCCCCCCCGTAGTGGGGTCGTGCTTAGTCAGACATAGTTTTAGTTTATTCAAATGATATGATTTTGGTTTATTGATGTACAAACTGTTCCTTCCTGCAAATTGTTTTCATGTAAACAAAAGTAGGTGTAATTCTTCTAAAAATTGTGTGTATTAACAGTCCTTAAGAAGAGCAAGTAAATAAATAAATATTATAAACAAGACATGGACTTGGATTCAGTAAAACCTGTGGCATTCATTACATGCCTACTGCTACAAAATCGAGGCGTTTTGATCCAGAATAACAAATTGAAAAAAATTGACTGAGAAAATATAGAACAAATACAAATTATTTAAAAAAAGAAAAATTGATTTCCAAAAGCAGATCCTGCATCTTGGAAATTATCTCTTCTAGATGTGTGTAACTCAATCATCATCTTCACCCCATGTACATAAACAAAATACTGCAATTTAATCGTTTTAATGTGCATCTTGCCTTAAAGAAATACCATGCCACTTTAATTATTAATTATGTCCCACTATGCACTTGACACAATGTACAGTAAACCACTAATCCTCTCATATGTTCTCTTTTCATTCTTATGAAGGGGTAATGTACGTAATTCCAAGAAAAGTTCTCACACTATAACACGTGCAAGTGCAAAGTAAAAATAACTAACATCTTAACAACTTGCACGGTATTTCTTCAAGAAGAGTTTTTTTTTTTTTATTTATGGTGGAAGCAGCCTGAACACCACATTACCTGTTTGACTGAATCCTATTCACCAGTGTCAACACAGTGGTGGAGAGGGTCAATGCACAGCTTCACACATCCACTGTTGAAATTAGAGAACACTACAATTTCTATTTTTGTCGGCACTTTTAAACTGCTCCCACCACCACCACCATTGTGATCTTTTTAAATGACTTTTTCTTTCTTCTTAGCTCTTCAGGCCTTTGCTGTGCATCCATTCATCCACCCAATGTCCATACTCTCATTCTCTTTCTCTCACTCTTTCATTCTCTCTCTGTATTTTTCAGACCACCAACCAGTGATGCAGCTGTGGAAAAAAAAATGGAAAATGCCCATGAGATAAAACACAGTATTATTCTACTGTAGTTGTCATCATGATTCAATTCATTTAAATAGGCTAAAAGTACATAATATTATCAGTATGAATATTTGTCTTGCAGACATGTAAGAATAAATCATAGTTAAGTCAGCACTTACTGTGAACTGCCGAACCTCCCCATTGTCTACCAAATGATGCTCTGTCTCTGGGGTGATAGCATAAGCCAGTCTCTGTTTCAGGATAAAGAGCGAAGAGAATAAGCATTTCAAAAAGAATACTATAACTTTAATGAAAGTCAAGACAAAGCTTACTGAAGATTAAAGATTAACTTTAAAACTGGAAATTGCAATAACACATTTGCCCTCACTAAGTCATAGCTCTGACTTACATCACAAAACTTTCCCGGCAGCGTGCAGAGTTTGTAGATGGCGTAGAGAGGCACCATGGACATTGAGGAAATGGCCAGACACCACCCCACCATGTTAGCCCATGGAGGAAACATGTAGGTGCCGTAGTTTGGAGGGTTAAATGTGGCAAAGCTCACTACCACCATGAACTATGGAAGAAAATGATTTGAATACAAAAGACTTGAGGTTATGAAACCATTAGAATTAGTATATAACAAGAAGTGGTGGATGTGTTCAATACCAAGCCATGTGTTCCAACTATCCCTAAATCACACCTCTCAGCCTCCCAGGTAAAAAAATTGCAAAGATACTAGTAAAAACAGGCACAAGAAAGAACCTCATTGTCAAAAGTCAAACCTTAAATCCTCTCCTCTCAAATTAAGGGTTGAAGAGATTTATTGATCCTGTCTTGTGTGAACAAGGAGTTTTTTCTATATGCATCTTTTGGCCAGAGCCACATGGTTGAGACACTGAGTAAGAATTAGCCTCATAGTGTGTCTTCATTTATACCAGAGATACATTGATCATGGCACCTGTCAGTGGGTGAGATATAATTAGGCAGCAAGTGAACATTTTGTCCTCAAGTTGATGTTTTAGAGGCAGGAAAAATTGGCAGTGTGAGGAGCGACTTTGACAAGAGCCAAATTGTGATGGCTAGACAACTGGGTCAGA
>NW_023339807.1:10073118-10082184 GCF_004916995.1 Morone saxatilis | reverse complement strand
GTCTGCAGTGGTCAGTACCAATCAACAGTGCTCCACAGAAGAAAAAGTCTCAGGGTGCCCAGGTGGTTATGGCTGATCAGTGTATATTTGTGAATATGTATACTGACTTCAGGACACACAAGAGGAGTTATATTTTTCAGGTGGTTTAGGAGCATGTGAGGAGTAACTGGAAAACATCCGTACTTGTCTGTTTGACTTAAGTCTACACTTTTATCCTGCTGTCTACATTTAACTTGTCTTGGTTAAGGTTCCAATGTACAATGCAACTGTGCACAGACTCACCAGGAGGAAGCAGGGGCTGACAAACTTCCAGCACAGCCTCCAGTACAGTCCTGGTCGCTGGCCAATCATCTCCTCAATGTCATCACTGAATCGGTCTACTCCTGAAACACGTGGAAATGTTTGATATTACTACCAAGACATGGTTGAATACAGGCTTTGCTAAAATTGTCAAATATACATACTCTACAGTACTGCATATTGAATTCACAGCAGGTTTGGGGGTACATTCCTTGTTTTTGCTGCTTAGTACATTTTATATTTGAGAATCTTAGGTATTGGAAATAAGGTAGTAAGTGTGTATGGTCACTTATGGTATGGTGTATGCACAATTTTTAAATCAAAAGTTAGCAGTTAAGAAACCTATGGCACATAAGATTGTTAGTAAAAACACACACAATTCAACTATTTCCAGAAACTAAAGTTACTCTTTTACAAAGTTGCTGCACCATTTTTACCTTAACGCATATTTCCTTCTCTTTTATAAACCTGGCTGCACATTTTGCTCTCGTGCCTGGAAGGCATCCCTCACTGCGGAGGAATATATCCTGACTGACGACCAGTTATTCAGCACAGTAAATGTACTTATGTAGTGGACAGCAGAACGAAAGACCACAGTGGCCAGGAGTCAAGGGTTCCTGTCAGCTATTATGAGGATGGGGAAAAAAGGCCAGCTGAACCCTTAGGCTTGATTTATCTGGCTTGCCAAGGTCAGGACCCACCAAAGTGGGGAAATATGCTGGCCCCACCGCCTGGGGGCTGGTTAGTATTTAGCCCTTTATGGATCTCGTCACCGTCAGGTTCAGTATACATGAGACATAAAACTCAATACAGAAGTTCAGGTCAACCAGTTTCCTGACCTTTAGATTGTTTTTATAATATTTTGTGCCAGCTGGTGTTTCAAAATTGGGATGAGTTTTTCACACTATGAAAAGTCAGTTTTTTCCTTCTTTCAGCTGGTGGTGCTGTAGGTGAAAATACTGTATATGCAAAGGTGCATTTCCATCATAAAGAAGTTGGTCTTTAGCAATTATAATACCAAAACAAAAACAAAACAAGAAGGAAGTAAGGAAGGGAGAGGACAAGAACCCAAACGGCTAACTCTATTGTAATTATTTGCACAGCTATTAGACGTCAGTAATCAACACATATGGGGTTGAATTTTGAGGACCTAACAAATAACATATAGTACAAAAAGGATATTTACTCTTACACAGCTCAAGTGTTTCTTCCATGTTGTGCTGATAAAGTGCTGGCAGAGTACAGTAAAGAATCCCCCTTGAGACATGTCATTCATGCCAGAAAACTAGAAAACTAAACCTAAAAAAGCATATAGTGGTGTAGAGATAGTGGCAAAACTGTGTAAAATTGAGCATCAATAGAATTTGGACATCTGGAGAGAAATTGACTTTGAGTCCCCCCCCACTTGCCACCCACAACAATCTACAACCTAGCTATTAGACAGCTGACTCCTGTCCATGACAAATGGGAATTGCCTGTTCCCCAGCTGCAATTTGCTTTATGTGGTGGCTCACCACTGCTGAGTGAACACAGAGGTAAAAACTGGCAGCGGTCAAAACGCGGGTCATTTAACATCACAGAGTTCTTATGAGCGCTACAGTATATCCTTGTACCTTAACAATACATGCACAGAGACTGAAGAGGCCAAAACCATTAGTGGGAAGAGACCCTTTAGCTGCAGTATCCTTACGTTTAATAGAGCTGTGCTGCGTTGAGGCACAGCACACCTATACCAACAGATTTCTCATCAAACCCTTAATATAGGATCAGCTTTGCTGACCATGACAACATGAATCATCTGTTTTTCCTTCCTATTTTCACCTGTCCATCTTCCTCACCATAAAACCATGCAATGCCGATGGCTTCAATAAGCACTCCGAAGAGAATCGATGTTCCTGCTGCAAAGTGGTCCAGCAGAGTGAACACATACATCCCTCCCTGGAGAAACATAGTGAATGTATAATAACTGTGTTATTATATTAAGTTTTATCATACAGGTTACAAAGAGAAAATCATCATTAGAGTAGGACAGTGTTACAATCAGATCCTGTGGGAATGATTGAATGTTTATATGAAATTGCCATAGTGCAAAGATGAATATTAAAAATCAAATAAAGGCAACATGCAACAGACTGCCCAGTATTGGACTTACATTTGTAACACAGAAGAGGGATATGAGGAAGGTGGAAACAACAATGAAGAGGGTGAACAGCTCTCTGTGCTTGTGGAGGAATTTAAACTCATCAATCAGCCCTGTGATCACCGACTCCATCCCACCCATCTGCAACAGAAAAACAAGAGTTAGAATAAAACAGTAAAAGTCAGCGATAAATGAGCTGCTAAATCGTTGTAGATGTCCAGCTTTTATTACACAATTGCTGCACTGAAGCTTCAAAAACAATATGGAAATGAAAATAGTTTGTTCCACATTACGAGGGGTGTCTGAAAGGTCTGGAAATGAATTACAGTACATCAGTTAAAATACGCACTGCGGATATTGCAGCAAAATCACAACCTTACTGACACACTCATAGGGAAAAGGCACACGTCACCTCGCTGAAATAACAGGTGTCTATGTGAGTAAGTGTGTGTGTGTGTGTGTGTGTGGGTGGATACTCACAGCACTGTCAATGCCCAGTGTCAACAGCATGATGAAGAAGATAACCGCCCACACTGATGACCCTGGTAATGTGGCAATGGCTTCTGGGTAAATAACAAACACCAAACCAGCACCTAAAGAACAAGAAATTCGAGAGATTAAGGTAGATTTTAGACATAACAGCAGCTTCCAAAATAGATTGCTAAAAAGCAAAACAAATGGTTAAAGAGCAAATATAACATACTTGTTTTAATGAAAGAATCAGGGGAATAAAGTCTGGTACACCGGAGGGGAGTTTGTGCAACATGTTTCATTTTAATCGACCGCGAACCGCATTGGTGGCATTTGAATCCAGTCATTGGGTTCATGAGGGTTTCTTCACTGATTACAGTCCTGGCAACTAAAGATAGCTCATCTTAAATATCATTGACTCTTGGAATAATCAAATAATGCGCATTATCCTGCTTCTATTGAGCTGTTTGCAGTGTCATTTAATAGCACCCATCATGGAATACCTCTAGAAGTAGCCTGCTGTGGGTTACCTGGCATTAACAACCTATGAATATATATCTTCCACTCTCTTATTTCACACACCACATTATTGACATGTGAGGGGAACACACAACAGCAGGTTAGACTCATAGTCAAATATGCAAAGTGCACTAACAAATGGTCTCAGTGAGCTCAAGGAATCCACGCCAATACACCAACAACACATTACAAGGACAGACAAATAATACCATACCATCTCTGGCAACTTTGTCAAGGGCTACGTTGTGCTTGTAGGACATGTACCCAAGGAAGGAGAAGACCACAAAGCCGGAGAAGAAACTGGTCAAAGAGTTGATGGAGGTGGTGATGATGGCGTCTCTGGATCAATAAAAACAAATAGGATGAAACAGTGCAGGATGGGAATGTAAAAAATCATCAGTCAGCCATCACACAGTCAATATCAACATCACTGACTAGCCAGTCAAGTGAAGAGTATTTCAGGCCTCTAGCCTCTTAAGAATGCTAGCTTGCTGTAATGAGTCTGGGTTGCAGATCAGTTTAGAGATCTTTTATAGATTTTATGGATCATTTTATTAGTCAGGTAGTCAGTGTCATTGGTAGTTGGTATAGTTCAACCTCCCTCAGTGGCAAAAGAGAAATTAAAATTAAAATTAACAAATAAATTAGTTGGTCAGTGGTGAACTGGGGTAGGACCCTGGTGTGTGAAAGGGAAATAAGCTGAATAAATGTACACATGCAGCAACAGTGTCCCACGAAATTGGTATAACCATCACAGTCATTACTTTGAAAAGACAAGACATATTTTGGAAATTTACTTAAATATATTTGCAGTGATGCTCAAGGAGGAATCCTCAAGGTGGACAGTGTCATGTGTCAGTTATCAGAGGTATTAAAAAAGGCAAAAAAAAGAAGATAAAAGCCTCCTGCGGGATGCTGATGATTTTCAAAGAGTGCGACAGTTTTGATTGGTGTTTCAGCTGTCTGTTGCGCAGCATGGTGTCAAAGACATAGCGGGTTTCAAGGAGCTTCAAAGGTTATTGTAATTCACCTGCTTATGTTGCGTGCATGAGTTTGTGCGTGTGTGTGTAGAAGCAACTCTCTGTCCTCCATTTGTCTCTGTGAATTCCCCCCCGCTCCTCTCCGTGTGTGTCTTTACCTGTAACAGTTGTTGCTGAATTTATTGTAGCTGGAAAAGGCAATTAGCACACCAAACCCCACTCCCAGAGAGAAACAGATCTGTGTCGCTGCCTCAATCCAGACCTGGGGAGCGACAGAACAAGCACACTTGTGTGAAGCGGCAAACAAAAGGCACAGGAGAGGAAAAAAGCCATTATTAGGGATAATTGCAGGAAACTCATTCAACGGCAGTAGATGAAAGACGCTAGTGAATACGGGGGGTAATTTTGCAAATTACTGCTCGATGCATCTATCTAATCTAATTCTCCAATTGCTGCCATGCATCTCTGTATCTCTCTCCTTGCTTTCTCTCTCATTCTCCATAACTGAGTCCTTTAGTGCTGCATTGTCACCTATTGAGCCTGCTATTAAGATACTGTTAGATGTGATAGCGGGTTTCACAGATTAAGAATAATATTAGAAACAGTGTACACAAACAACTTTTCTCACATTACTTTTATGCCTTGAGGAAATGCCTCACTAACATTACTTAACAATGTGAACCAATGTTGTGTTTGACAGGTAATATCAGATGATATGCATTAACCAGATAGTTGTGTAAATTGAGTTCACAAGAATAGGCCCACATTCAAAATGAGAGATGATTAATTTTTCCAGGAAAGAAAGGAAATTGTTGTGCAGTGTGTGTGTAAGTTGTCTACTCTTTTTCACCCCCTGTCCTGCCTTTTAAATTCATTTACTATTTTCTTACAGTTCTCCATTCATATGCTTTTTTTGTCTATTTTTTTTTTGTTTTGGGCTCACTGTTACGGTTACAGTTTACCAAATATGGGAAATTGAACACTTACTACACTACTGCACAATCAGCATTGAAAATAGCAATATTGCTGTGGTTCCTCTTTAGCAGTAACACCTGGTGCAAAGCCTTGCAAAGCCCTGACCACAGATTGTTATCTGCTTACAATGAAGACGGTTATCAATTATAAATGAAAAAAAAAAACTGTCATATAGAGTTTATAATGATTTAGACAAAACGTACTGTAAAATCTACCCTCCATCACTGTGAATACTGTCACTTGTCACTTTTAGAAATTTCAAAACAGTTAGTTAACCTATTGCATGCTTTCTATTGCTGTTAGGGTTAGTCTAAATGTAAGACTACCTTAGCACATTAGCATGATATAGTTAGCCAAATATGTTTCAAGATACAAGCGAAGTATTTTTCTAATTATGATTTGTGATATTGGGCTACAGTATATAAATACAATTGACTTGACTTTATATAGCAACCCACTGTTTTCAGGTTTCTAATGTAAGATAAAGAAAATAAAAACTAAACTTCAAATATCAAAGCTTTCCTTTAGAATGTCTTTCAAATCACAGTTACCTCCCTATGCCTCCTTTTCTTCTTCTGCACCCCCAACCTTCCCCATCACCTCTTCCGTGTCCCCCCTCTCTCCTGTAGACACTCACCTTGGGGTCACAGAGTCTCAGGAAGTCCACAGAGAGGTAGGCCTTAATGCCATCGATGGCTCCGGGCAGAGTGACTCCGCGGAGCAACAGCACAGTCAAGACCACATAGGGCATTGTGGCTGTGATCCACACAACCTGAAAGGGTTGCACAAGGTACACACACATACACATACACAATACGCACACATTTACACAGAGAATGGATGAAGGGCATGAACACATTTATATACACACAAACAGTGACCTTAAACTGCTTAGTGGATTTAAACTGGACTAGAATATGCAGTATTTTCTTAATGCATATATCCTAAAGTAATTCTATAGCTTATGACTCACTTAAAGGTCCAGTGTGTAACATTTAGGAGGACCTATTGGCAGAAATGGAATCTAATATTATAACATAATAGTATATCATTTGTATATCCCCTGAAAATAAGAATTGTTGTGTTTTTGTTTCCTTAGGATGAGGTATTTGTGTTTACAGACGCCGCAGGTCCCCTTCTGTGGTGGCCGCCATGTTGAACCACCATATTTGACATATAACAGACAAATCAATAACTCACACCTGGTAGGATTGGGCCATTCATGTTATTCGTGCATTTTTGAGGCGACTGTAGTTTCTCCATCGCGCTTGGAAAGAGTGAGTTGCAATCTGCCACTACACCACTAGATGTAAATCCTACACACTGGATTCTTGAGTAGGAATAATGGTACTGTAGAAACATGGCTACTGTGTCATTTCCTACCTTGCCAGAGGTCTTGACTCCCTTCCACAGACTGAAGTAGAGCAGAACAATGACTACAGCTAGACAGGAAGTCAACTGCCAGCGTGGACGGCCCAGATCATTGATACCATTACTGTCCTGGATGTGGAGCACCCCTCGCCTAAGGAAAGACAGTATTCTGGTCAGAACCATGACCACTCATGAGTCACAGTTTATAGTGTATGTATTTATATTTATCAATCAATCAGATTTTGTTTGTATAGCACTTTTCATACAAGCAAACTATTACACAAAGTGCTTCACACATTAGAACACAGGGAACAGCCCAGAGAACTAGCCTAAGAACCTCTGATCACTTCTCTGTTGCTGTTTGACAACAGTTAACCAAGAGGTGCACAGGAGACCAAAGGTAAAACAGCACCTTTGTCTATCCCTTCCAAATGGAATAGTAAAGAGATTTAATCACATTTAAGCACACACTGTACACTATGCATTCAGAGTTGATTATTTGCCTTCAACTGAGCCAGGGATGCTTGATATTATCCTAGAAACTATTGGGTACCAACAGTTTCCCTATTGCACTGTACTACAATAAAGGGATTATAGTATGCACATGCAATAGTAAGTTTAAGTGAACTACAAGGGTAGACAACTATGATGACACAAAGCTCAATTAATCCATTAAAGTTATGAAAATGTGCTTTTACCAGAAAACCATCCAATGTATTCTTATTTGATCAACCTTTAGAAACACACAACCTTCTGGCCTTGAACCAAGACATGTTCTAAGACCTGCCAAGCTGGAGGACAGTAGTATAGCTCTTGACATAGTGACCAAGCCAGAGAAGAAGGTAGAAAAGGGCAAGTATTACCTAACTGCATCCTAGAGTCCCGCAGAGCTGCACTTTGAGCTCACCTCACCAAGCAATATTTCTAGGTTACCCTGAATGAACTTATTCTAGATGTAACACTGGGTGCATTCAGGATCTATATGGCTAGTTTCTAGCAAATGACAATAACCACGCAGAGAGTATGCTGCAGCCCACCCGAATGTCATTATTATTCAGTTGAGCTATACACCTGGATCTAGATCTTGATGTCTTAGATAAAACTGACTTAACAGTCAATATCCAGCCTTGTTGGCAGCTGAGTACCTGGGGTTCATGAGTGACAAGGGACATTTAAGACCCCAGGAAATCTGGCTTCATGAAGTGTTGCTACATCTGTTGCAAACTTTTGCATTTTAGTAAATCAGAAAGATCACAACAGCCGGTCAAGATGGGAGAACCAGTTTGACCATAAAAGGCTTAGATTTGAAAGTGTATTTTTATGTTGCATTCTATAAAGTTGAATCTGAACATGTGTCACCTGAATGACTATAATATTACTGATGGTTGACACCTTAATTCAGATCATTTCAGAGACTAAGATGAGACCGAATAAGATCAGCCAGCGTTCCACTGATGTGGTCAAATTGTCTGCAGGTGGTTCTGTGTGAATAGCACACTGCCATTTCAACTAGCATGGATGAAAAGTCTCAACTGTCACAACAGAACAACCCCTCACTTGCTGCAACAGGAGACACCTGGCCAGACTCCGGATCCATTTTGAGGAAAATATTTATGATGTTCACTTTTAAATATTTTATTTTATGATTTATAATTAGATATTCTAAGACATGACTATGTCTAGACAAAGGTCTGAGAGTAATTACAGTAACTTCATTTATTCTTTAGAGAGTCTTAGAGTGTCCAGCCAACTCCACCATTACATGGCAAGAGCGCATTGCATCAAACTTTTTTCTTGTTCCTGCAGTGGAAATGTATGGGTGATAAAACTCAAACTCAGCCAAGAAATGTTTTAGTCTTTCTAAATAAATTGTAATGCGCATTAAAATTTAAAGACAGGCAGTTAGACTTACAAAATATCCATATTGTTGTACGGTTGGGCTCCGAACTGACTATAAATCTATGTAATTGTATTTTTTTATATAGAACAAATATGAATAAATAAATGTGAGAGCCTCAAGGCCAACTTACTCAAAGTACTCCTGAGCAGGGGTGGACTTGTAAATGTCACTGACTGAGCTGTTGTCAGCCCAGTCAGAGCAGTTAGGACTGTTCCAAGTGTTGTTGCAGTGGACCCACGGTAGCTCGCTGGTAAACGAGGAGAAGAGGTAGAACAGTGCCCAGGAGATGATCACATTATAGTAGAAACCAACGTAGAGGGAAATGAGGATCACTGTAAAGCCTACACCTGTTAGGGGGACACAAATGATTATTTTTAAACACATTAAAGACAGAGATACAAACACAGAAA
>NW_023339807.1:10072831-10073093 GCF_004916995.1 Morone saxatilis | reverse complement strand
GTATGTGCACAGATTAGCACCTGAGATAATGGAAAGGGCACCTCAGTAGAATCCATCATCCTACATGCCCATCAGTGCCTTAGCCCTTCTACGTTGTTCCTGAATAACTGCTTTTCATTACTGACTTCCATGGCTGCAAATATTGTCCAGTATTGAAAGTAACTATGCACACATACTTCTACTTTACTTAAGTATTTCTATTTTCTGTCAGTTTATACTTCATTTAAGAGGAGCATATAAATTCTGGTTACTTTTCAGATTA
>NW_023339807.1:10061738-10072779 GCF_004916995.1 Morone saxatilis | reverse complement strand
ATGCAATATAATGCATTGTTAAAGGCTGAACCAGTGGTTCCCAATCTTTTTGCCTCATAACCCATTCCAAAAAAGCAGTGGCTGGCCAGGGACCTTTCCTGGGTGTCATTCTACATCTCTCTTTCTGTCTCTGAATTTCATCTTTCTACTAATCTTCTTTTTTATCTTAATCTTCATACTGTCAGTCATCAGACAAAGGCATAAAAGGCATGTGGAAAAACATTTAAATAACTTTTATGGCCCAAAAGGGTAAACTTATCCAATGTTTAACTAAATAAATTTAGAGAAAAGTCAAAATATGAATACATGAATACAAATTTATGTCCCACAAGCCATGACTCTTTATCTTTTGACCCTTTGGGCTTTTCATGTCCTACAGTACTGTGCTACACTATCAATCTGCATATAAAGAAGTTAAAACACATACACTGGTACCTCAGTAACACTAATAATATAATATAATAAATGAGTCAAAGGGAGGATGTTCTGGCAGACAAAGTATAATACTTCTGGCAGAATACTTTTTTCCACCAGTGAATATGTCCAGGTGAGAGGATGCACATAAAACACAATTAAAAAAGCATACCAAATTATTATTGTATAACTTGTTTTAGTGAATGCAGCAGATCAGATTATTGTCTTGCTTAAGGGACCAAACCTCTGACTTCTCTTGGGTGGTGACTGACATCACAGTCACATTTTCACACTTACAGTGATGTGCTGATCTCAGGTATATATGCACTCTCACTTGTCTTTAAATTGCAAGAATGTTTAAAAAGATTGTGAATCAGGTGAAAAACAGTTCCAACCGTATGCATTGCTTTACTAAACAGTGGCACTCTGACATTCAACCACCATGAAGCACAATCTCTTGCTCAGTATGAGTACAGTAGCCTATGATACATGCCTGCGGTCTCACAGAAATCACTACAACTTCTGAAGATCCTCTTCACGCCTTAATTATCAACACATCTGCCCTTTCTATAAATCTGAAACAATGTCCACTCTTCTAAGGCTGAATTTAATTGTTAACCTTTGCTAAGAAGCATGACCACAACTATGCCTTATCGATTCCTTTGTAATGTGGATGTGATATTTGTCCAAGGAGCAATGCCTCTTATTAGCGCCACATGCAGCCATGTTATCTCTCCATCTCCCTCCGTCTCCCTTTCTCAGTCATTTTTCTTCAAACGCATTGATCCTGAGAGGAAACCAGCTTGTTGATCAGAATAATTACTGTCAATATGGGCATGTGTATGTGTGTATTTGAATAATTACTGTTATCCCCCCACTGAGAGACAGAGAGAGAGTGAAGCGTGTGATTAGAACGTCAACCTACTCAGTGTGTGGTCCCTGACAAACGGCGCGTGTTCACACACAGGAGGCACACGCTCAGAGACACACGCAGAAAAACACAAAGGAACACGTACACACTGTGGGCCACCTTCAGACCAACAAGGACATGATGTAACAAAAGACAGCGGTATGGCATCATACTGTGAAGCAACAGATGGTCTGCTGGTAATAATGGTATTTGAGGTTGTATTTCTGTTGCATCTTTGGATTCATAGTGAGGTGTTAAATATGGATTTAGGTGCAACGATAACTTTTTTTTAAATAATGAAAATTTCAAACAAATTGATATCAGAGCAGGACATACTGTGCAAAGTCAGAGATGGATAAATACACACACGTCACAAGCTTGTAAACTGCATACAAAGTTGAACCAAGCAAAGTGTGTTATTATATTTTCAACACTGACTTTGCCTCAAAAACACAAATTGTTCTTAATGTTTGTTTCCCCCATTAGTGCATGTTCGGATGGCATTCTCCTCAAATGCGCTTTGCTTATCGATGTGTTGAAAAGTACCCCTAGAGAGTGTCAGCCAGTGTTTCCACGCCACTACTTGACAGAAGGATTTGGACAATCAGGACAAATGTCTAAAAGCCCAATTTTCATTTGCTTTCCATCTGAGTGCCAACAGAACCTGATGTTCTAGGGAGGATAAACAATGCCTGTCGCTGCTCAACGCAGAGACAAGCAGACAAAAGAGACTGGCATGTGGACAGACAGGCATGTGGGCAGACAAGCAGACAGAAAGACATGTAAATATTAGAGAGGGTATATCAGACAGACAGGCATGTAGGCCGACGGACATACCATGACAAACAGATTTAATACACATGTGCAAGCATTTCTGTGAGACATGCAGGTGTCAACAAAGGGTAATTTCCATGCGTACTTCCTCCAGTGTGGGCATGTGTCTGTCTGTCTGCATATCTGAATATGTGTCTGTAGTATGTCGTGTTACTTCCTACCTTTAAATATGGGGCAGATCTTCCAGACCCCTGCTGCCCCCTCTCTGTTATACTGTCCCAGAGCCAGCTCCATGTAGAAGAGAGGCATGCCTGCTATCACCATGAAGAACAGGTATGGCACCAGGAATGCACCTGCACACACAGAGAACACAGAGAAAGGTAAGACTTCATCTTTGAATTTGTAATTGATTAGTACTTATAGTGATATTGTTAGTTAAACTAGACATAAATGTTTAATTTTGAGCATAATTATGCAAACCGAACCTACTAAAAACGGGTGACAACATTCATCAGTTGATGCCCCACCCATATAAAATGTTTTAATTGGTTTCATTCTCTCATGGTGTATGCAGAGTAACCCACTGAGGAGAAACTCCAAGCAGGAGGGGAGTCACCTTTCTTTGCATTACTACACCCTGTAAAACATCCTCTGTGAAATTGGCCAGGTCCTTTTTTAGATTATGTGTAACAGCCGATGCAAGGTTTATGGAAATATTATAATCTGCCACAAATGATTGGATTTCATAGTGCTGGTACCGTCACAGAGGAGGGAATATAGTGATTATCAACAATAGTTGGGGTTTGGGGCATCACAATGGCTTAGGGGTTAAGACGACAACCACAAATCACATCATCCCTGGTTTGCATCTGGCCGTTGAACCTTTGTTGCATGTCGTTTCTCATGTCTCTACCTTCAGATTTTTTGTCATCCCTCTATCTGTCAGCTATCAAATAAAGGCATAAAATACCCCCCAAAATAATGTAAAAATATTATATAATTTTGGTTAATTGCCTCAATATTTCCCCTAAATACAGTTATGACATTATGTAGAATTTGGGGACATACAGTCAGCCCTGACTATGGCTACAGTATCATTTACAGCTCTTAAACATAATGAGAGCTCTATGTTAAACAGCCGTAATTAGTGGCAGTGATTGTTAGAGCTAATCTATTCGGAGCAGCTGTGGTGGTTTTTCCCCTATTTTGATCTCTGTAAAGGCTTAAAAAAAATCTCAAACAACAACCAGCGAGAACAAGGAGCTAAAACACACTCACATGCACACGCAAATCTGCATACATGGGCAAATAATCTGTGCATGCACGCGCATGCAGTACACGCAGGTGAAAATATACAGTATACAAGTGTTTTTCTCTCCTTTCTTTCTATATTTCAATATATTTTCACCATCAACCCTTCAATTCCTTTCTTCAGTGCTCTCATAGGAGAGGGGGATGATCTTATTCTCTCACATGAAGTACACCTCCTTCTTTCACGTTCTTACTCTGGTAGGGGACCCTTTAGACATGACTTCCCCTCCCTCCTTTAACCCATCTCACCTCCTCCATTCTTATAGCAAAGGTAGGGGAATCTCCAGACATTGGCGAGGTCCACGGCGAACCCGATCACAGACAGGAGGAAGTCGATTTTCTTCCCCCAGGTCTCCCTCTCCTCCTCCCCACTGGGGTGGGTCTGAGTAGGGGTTGGAGCCACTAAGGTGGTCGAGGTGAACTGAACCCCATTCTGCTCCTTCACCAGGATCAGCTCCACCTAAAATAGAGCAGACAGATAACATTTACATGTACAAGCAGGTAAATGTGATTTAATGGGTCTCTTTTAGTCACTAAAGTCTCTTCCTCGTTATTAGTCTCTCACTTCCCACACATGACAGACAGTGACAGTCACCCTCATTTCATCAGTGCTTCATGCACCATAATGAGAGTAATACTTTTAATACTTATAGGGAGTAATTATGTGAATTGTAAATGGTGCAAATTAAGCACATTTTAACTTCCAGAAAATGTGGCTTTCGTCACCATTATGGCAACCACTCAATTTTAAGTGGGTGTGCATAAACAGACCAAGTCAGAGAGAAATGCACTTAATTAAGGCACTTGCACCGTACAGTGATCCAGTTTTTCTTGATCAGATTGAACTGCGTGCCATTAATCCACTACAATTGTGTCTACTGTCTAATCTGCACTGACCTCTTTGGGGCCCATGGTGTTGGAGGTGGGCTTTTCTGGGGCTACAACTGAGGACATCAGGCCAACAGGGACTCTCTCCGTCAGCATGGAGGGGTGCACAGCCTTCAGGAGCGAAACGCTGGTGGTTGTAGAAGAGGAAGGAGGGTGCAGCTCGAGAGCCTTGAGTGCAGATTAAGAAAAACACAAGATGGAACTTTATTATTCCCCGTCTGGGAAATTGGGTTAGCACTGCAAAAGTTACAGGGTTCATTACAACAGTCAGAGAAAAAAATTCTGCAATAAAAATTAAAACAAAAAAACCTTAAAAAAAAGGAAAGCAAATAAACATGAAAAATGATGGTGTTTTATAAAAATGTTGATGAAACTGTAAGGACGGAATTATATATTTTAATTAATTTCAAGCTTTAGAGTGGAGAGGGAGAAAAGCAACAGAGAGTGCTAGGATCCAGGCTGAGGGTGTGGGGCCATCACAGCGTGCTCATTTCATATCACACTTGTTGATCGCCATTTTGCTCACACAGTTGGCCCAGTGTCCGCTAACCTTGTCTCACCACAACATGTTGTCCACAAGATTTAGCAACTGACTTCTGTTTGGAGCTAGTCACTAAAATTATGTTTATTGAAAAAGAAATATCAGTATTAGGCTGAGTTTATTTCTTAAATATAAGAAAGTGATCATAAAAAAATATATTCAAATTTTCTACAAAAAAAAAAAATGGGCCGAATTTTGTCATAAAATAGAGCTGTTTTGATTTTTTAGAGAATTGAAAACGTGAATATTAAACCAATGTAACAACCCAATCTTTCCAGCTATTATATCACCATTTAATCATTTGTTACTAAACTGCTAAAAATCTTGCCAAATGTAATAATTGACAACATAAAAAAACAGAGGTATATAAGTTACGGCAAAATGTGTGTCTGTATTATTACTAATAAAATTACTTTTTAAATATGCAACACATTAGAAACATTTTGCAGGAAATAAAACACTCACCTTTGAGAAATGAAAGGTGAAAGCTCCTCCAGTTGTCAGTTTGGACAATTTAATTCCAGTTGTGCTGATGTTCTTCAGTGCGCTGCAAACTGATGCTGACCATATTTACTCAAACCGTCCTTGATAAGTTAGACCCAGATTGAAGCAAAAATGTTTAGGGACACAAAAAGAGTA
Organism: Morone saxatilis; assembly: GCF_004916995.1. NCBI lineage: Eukaryota > Metazoa > Chordata > Actinopteri > Moronidae > Morone > Morone saxatilis. The sequence continues at coordinate 10,067,302 of NW_023339807.1, read as the reverse complement.
AATGAGTAAGATATAGAGTAACAATAAGACAGGAGATAAGCAAAAACACAGGGAAAGATGACAGGAACTGGTAATCTATGAGTTGGAGAACGCCCTCCCACCCTCTTTGGCTCCTGTGACAGACACACAGAGCCCAGAGTACCCTGTGGTCTGGTATGGAGATCTGTCTGCGATACCACTCTTGTATGAGAAACAATCAACAACACCCCCCCCCCATTGCCGTCACTCTCCTCCCTCCCTCCTCACCCGAGCTTTATCTGTTCCTCCTCCTCTTTCTCCCATCATTGCATATTTTCTCACCTGATTGAAGCATTTTCCTGGACGACTTTTGAACGTGTATCTGTGCGGTAACACACAAACATAAAGAAACCAAATATTTCACCATGTACACAGATACAATGAGATGCCTTGCCAGTGTAGTATTCTTCATTAGACTGTGGTGTATTCATAACAAAAAGACCAATGGAAGGCATTCACAACATGATATAATGTGAAAATGTGCCAGGTAATGCTTTTTTATATGAATCGTGTAGAATTAGTCTCTTGAGGGATGCAATGTTTTAACAATGCGAACTGGCAATATCAGATTTGGAGGGCTTAGGGTTAGGGTTAGGGTTAGGGGCGTTATTGTCTAAGATTAGTCTAACAGGGAAAAATAAGCCAGGAGTCCAAATTTTATCCCATTTATTATCTTATACATGTGGGTGGTACAGTGGGACAGTTGCAGCTAAATCTTTTTTTTGTTATCATGTTAAAGTGACTCTCTCTACAGAGCTGTTGGGGATGGTTATGTCTTCAGCCATAAATGCTGTGAGAAAAGATGTGAAAACTAGAACCCTGAAAACTGTATCTGAAGTTTTTCTGAATAACATTAAATATTTTGTATTTTTTGGGGCATTTCGGACAGCAGAGACAAACAGGAAAGAGAGGGGGAGAGAGAGGGGATGCTATGCAGCAAAGGGCACCAGGCAAGACCTGAACTCGGGCCGCTGGGGCAAGGACCCAGCCCAGACACATGGCACACACTCCCACTGAGCCACACAGGCACCCCCAAGTTAAAGGCAAAGTTTAAAAAATAAAAATAAAAAAAATAAATTCCTAGTTATTAATTTTCAACAGTAAAAAATGTAGTGTCAGTGTCCTGGCAACACAACATCAGTTATCAGATTCTGATTCCTGATTGGCTCACGGGAGCAAGCGATATCAACTTCCTTTAACTCAGCCCCGCCCACTTCAAACCACTGAGAAAGCTCTTGATTGAAATAGCAGAAACTGAACTAAATTTTGTGTTCAGGCTGGACCCCACCGCTCATAGTAGCACTGAAAGAGATAATGTGTTATCAAGGCCTTGAAATACACATTGTAAAACATTAAAGTTCCTCCCTGCCACTCTCTGACACCAGTTGCCGTTTTTCTTTTCCTCTCTTTTTGCTCCACCCTTCAATAGACCCCGGTGGCCCCGCCCACCCTTGTCAATAGGCAGAAATCTCATTACCAATAATGTCTGACAGGCCTAAACACAATCAGCTCTGACACCCAGACCTCTCCCATTTCAAACTCATCCAAAACAGGAGCACAGAGTGCATCAAATAACACAATCAGCCGGTTCCCCACGGACAGATTTATGACCTCCGTGTCCACAATGACAGCTTGTTGTTTGCAAGCCAATCGCAATGATCAATCGGCCACTAATCCCCAATACTAACACCGCCGGCACCGCAACGCACACACCTTTAAAGTGCAATCATCCATCAAGCCTCAGGGCTCATATCAGAAATTGTTGGGTCGATGTTAGCCGCGCTGGATGTGTGAGGTTTCTGATGGAGCACGGACAACGATGAGGTGAACATAATCGAGTGTCTTGTTTCCATAAACGCAACAGCTGAGACCCACAGAGAAGAAGGGCGAAGAGGACGAGGGAAAAGAGCAGGAGAAGGGTGAGGCAGAGGAGGAAGAGGGATGAAGTTTATTGTTTATTGTACAAATTATGTAATCTTGGGTTTTAAGAATCATCTGATCTGCTCTGTTCAAGCTTTTATATGTGGATCTTAAACACAGACTTCCATTTCACCTGCTGAGAAACACAGTGGGGACTCTTGATGAGAACTCGTTCAGCAGACTAATAAATGATGCATAATAAGATCTGCAAGAGAGAATAGTTCTTGATTAAAAGAAACATTTCATTAGTAAGTAATCACTTTAAACATTCGCTTTATTGTGTGTGGAGTTAATGAGGAAACGCCACGGGCACTTTTTTTAAGTTACGTACCGAGAATGAGAGCAGCTAAAGCCTTGTTACACATATACTGTTGAGGCGGCTGTATGAAGCAGTGCTCTGGGCTAAATACTAACACTAGCATGCTCACAATGATGACGCTAACATGCAGATTTTTAGCAGGTGTGCTAAGTTCACCACCATCTTAGTTTAGTGTGTTAGAAATGCCACCATTTGTTAATTATCACTAAATTCAAAGTAGCTGAGGTTGATGGGAATGTTTTGTTTTGCAGGTCCAAAGAATTAGACACTTTAAAATGTAGAATGAGGAAACGTTACTGGATCAAAGTTACTACATTTCATCCTCAGGGGGACAAGAAGGCTAATTTCATAGCAATCCACATAATAGCTGTCAAGATAATCCACTCAAAGCCACCACCCCCTTATGGTGCTAGAGATGACCGAAGTTGTGTGAAACATTGTTTATATTGTCTTGATGTTTCACAGGGGGAGTGAATCCTTTGACTTGATGGCGACACCGGAGGAAAAGTCAGGGGATCATTAGGATGCATCCTCGGTTCATCATGAATGTCTGCACACAATTTCATGACCAAGCCACGCAACTTTGGCATGGCTAAGTAAAAGTTCAGAATATTATGCCAATCACTGTCTTCAAAAAAAATTCACAAAAGATTCCACACACTGGCTTTCTGCAAGAAAGTGATCATCATCATCATCAGACATCGACATCCGATCAATGAAAGCAAAGGGGACACAGTCAATTCCTGCTGCCAGGGTCTTGCTAATTCTACTTACACCATGCATCTCCTGAAATAGAAATGATGTGCAACAGAGCTATTTGACAAATATAGTTACATGGTAAACTTCAATACAGTATACCTGTATATAGTCAACTGCACAGCCACAATGTTACCTCAAGAGGGAGACATTTATACAATAAGCCAGGTTACTGTAGACCTGCTAACAGAAAGGCCCATCTTTGTAACCGCTAACCTGACATCAGCGTCACTCTCTCCTTAAGAACTTGAGAGGATGAAGAAAGATCAGTTGCGATATACATGGATATGCAGTCTTTTGGCCATCAATGTCAGTAAATAAATGCTTTAAGTTAAAGTTTAAGTAACATTACACTTTGACCAAGCCTCAAAAATAATAATTTCCTGGCAATGTTATGGTAGAACTTGTCATACAACACACTCACACAACACATTCTAGCTCTATATCAAGCTACCAAACACACACACACACTCAATTATACCATTGCGACAGAACTGTGTGTTAACGTTTCTTTTTTTAATTCAATCCAAGTCACATTAACAAGTTATATCATAGTAGTCCTGAACAGACAAATTCAAAGTAGCTTGCAGTCATGACTCTTCATAATCAAAATGCATTAATAAAATAAAACTTGTTGAGTATAGAAAAAGACAGGAAGTAAAGCTACAGAGAAACAGAGTTCAGTTTCTTGGTCCACAGACAATAAGCCATCAGAAAGACACTATCGCTCTGTCAGAGTACACAAGTCTTTCGTCTTAGGCTCATTACGGGACAAACTGTGGTAAGCAGGCAGCAGAAGCATAAATACAAGTTCATCTCTTGCAGGTTTACATTTTCTCAGATTGACAGCAAGTATAAAAATGAGATTGACCTCTATTGAGGTATTTGAAATAAAGGGGAGTGAAACAAGTGTGAAAAAGAAATGGACCCAGTATTTTCATACAGCCCCAATGCAGAATCGTTCTGAATGTAAATATTGAATATATATACATATATATATCTATATATAGAGATATATATATATCTATATATATATAGAGATATATATATATATTATATATATATCCTGGGGTTGTATTGTTAATTAAACACACACACAGGCTGACTAATGTGTCGCTACACTGTGTAAATAACCCGTAACAACTGGTTTAATAGTGCAGCTACCTGACATTAGCTTCAATATGATGCCTGGAGATTCATGTTCATCAACACACAGTTAAAAGTTATCCTCCCGTCTTAGCGTTAATATCAATTCCCCTGCGTTAAAAATGTGCATTTAAGCATCTGTGTTTGCCACCAGGCCGTTTCCTCCCGGTGCGAGCAGCGAGATAATGTGTAATATGTTTGGAAACAAGACATGTCAACTATGAAGCAGGCGAGGAGTACACACAGTGGGGTCCTGCAGCTGAGCTAACGTCAACTCAGCTGTCTGTCTGCCTCACGTTTAAAAGAAAACAAGAATAAAATCCACTTTACTCGCTTCCAGATTTGTGTTAGATAATCGTCTGGCTACTAAATTATCTTCTCGTCTCCAAGCTGAGCTCAAGGGCTAGCTGTTAGCACTGAGGTGTCCGTGCTAACACACAGTTAGCTGTGGTTAGCTCTCAAACTAACACCACTATTATCCGGTTCAAGCGTCTTAAAGTTGCATGCTTTTGCTCGGCGGGCTGCTGTGTTTCCCCTCGACCCAGCACATCGCCACACGGCGGGTTAAAGCATCAGTAGCTGAAGTTGTTTCGTGACACTGAACTAAAATCATTACCAGTGCTATTTAGTATTAAGCTAGGGCAGCTACCATGCTACGCACTACGCCACGCTAGCCATCGGGGCTACTGCTGATGCATAGGAAAATGGGAGGTGGACATGTTTTCCCCCTTCTCTACACCAGCTAGTATGTAGCTAGTCCCACAATAATATCGTGTTTATACTGCTCGGAGGTGACTCTGACACACAGACTCAGAACCACTCGTTTACGTTTACTCCCGAAGCGCCAATAACAGTATATCGATCATGTTTTGGGGCTCTGATGTCGTTGTGTTTTTTTTTTATTTATTTTTTTTCATGAGAGGGCGAGCTTGTGTGACAGTGTGCCAGGGCTTGGCTTCAATAACATACGAGCCCCTTTCTTGACGGGCGTTTGTGATGTGGGGGTGTGTTCGCCTTATGCGAACTACCATTTTTCCTTCTTCATTTGATGAGAGCATGGTTCATTGCAGTTGGGAGTACCTGTGTGGGGATGTTTACCCAGCTCCACAGTCCTGGTCGGAGCACAGAGGGGATGGTGTTTAGTTGAACAGCAGTGTTTGTTGGAGCTTAGCTGGTTATATGTTTTTTTTACTTATTATGAATGTATCCTTAATATTTTCTATTATATTATTTATTTTTATCTATCTATTAGATTTTGAATCGTTGATTTTCCGAAGCATTTATAAGAATCTAACCATATTCTAGTGGGCGTTTGGTACTCGTTGGGAAGAGGGTTCTCCCATGATATTTCTCGGAAGAATGCGCCTTTTTATTTTATTTGAGAGATATATTTAGTGAGCAAATC
>NW_023339807.1:10014411-10061713 GCF_004916995.1 Morone saxatilis | reverse complement strand
GTACATATTTGACTTGCTGATGAAATATAATATCATCCTTCAGATGTTCAAATGGAAATCTCTGTTTAAAATAAATAAACACAGTTGCATGTGGGGTTGCTGTGGCATAATACATTTCATTCTAGGTCAGGTCTTGAATATTAATTCTTTGTTTCAGTTGTAATTCACAATCATATTCCCCACCTATGTACAAAAACAGTATGGTTTCCCTCATACATACAGACTGAATTGTATAATTAACCACCTGCTGTAAAAATCACATCACTTAGGATTACATTAAATACTTATCCATTCCACGGTACAATTCAAATCTGTAAGTTGTTGCCGAGTCTTACGAGTTTACAAAGTCATTTCAAGCTACAAAATTTCCACAATCCTGAGACAAGGCAGAAAAGTAGGTCTAAAAAGTGGGTTTAAACTAATTCTTACAGTACGAAACTAAATTTAGGGCGAGGGTCAGCCTCCTTTAATGTGTGATCCCTAACTTCCTCTGTGCTCCCATTATTGCAGCAAGTATATGAAAGCAAAAACCGTTCATATTAACAAAATGGAGCTGCAATACTGACCCTACAAACTTACCATGCTTTACAGCAATGTGACATTTCTTTACAGAAATAAAGAAAAGAATCTAAAGTGCAAGCACAAATACATACAATTTAAAAGCAGTAAGGGGGAAATACTAAAGGATTGTGATTGAACGTGTTATTTTGTGTGTGTGTGTGTGTGTGTGTATACAGTCTGCAGTGTTTGTGCGATTGCGGCCCGTCATGTGGTGGCAGACATCACCTCAAGGCCCGACACACTCACAATTTCAACCTGCACGGCTTAAACATAAAACATAAAAAAAGTCAATGGAGAGAGGGTTCAAACAGGATAAAAAGTGTACATTTGAAAACCATGATTGCTTCGGAAAATGTCCACTGGAGATCAGCGCTTTGAGTAGCTTCTGATTGTGACAAGATTGTCTATACATTCTCTTTTTTAGCATAAAAATTCTATAGATTCAAGGCTATCGGTTTCCATAAGAAATCTGCATTTTGTTTCTAAGCAGTCAACTCAGCGATAATAGTAATAATATAACAACAATAAAACTTTACACTGTGTAGGAGGAATACAGCACAAAACAACTGCAGTATTATACAAAAGAAAAAAAAAAAATGTGGCTCATTTTTTACCATCAATACAATCTGCAGAGGAGAGAAGATCACAGATCTTTGTCATGGCAGTGAAAATAAAAATCATTCATATACGTATATCAAAAATTCACAAAATGTCCTGCATTTGGAATATTCAAAATACATATCAGAACTCTTCAAAAGCATACATCTTGAGAAGGCTTAGGAGATGTGAAATATTGCTTCACTGAAAGCCATAATGTGGATTCATGTACAGTATGGTCATGAATGTGGTGGGAATGTGAAGCTCACCGACATGATGAACTTATAGAATAATAATAAAAAATAAAATAAAAAAAGTTGCAAATCCTTATGCGATATCCATAAACAAAAGATGAAACCACGAATGCACAGATCCCGAGTACATCTGGCTACACACAGATTCTAACCGAGGTATTCCCTTTAACAATTAGTTGTCCAATAAAAACACACGATGTGAAGCACTGTGCATTTTGAGAAGAGCATAATCTAACTTTCATTTTATATTTTTTTAATGTTTTCTTTTTATTTTGTGTGCTGAAAACTTCAAGAAGATGAAAACAAGCCAATTACTTGTTGGCAAATGATTGAAATGAGCATCAAAAAGTTGATTGTATTTTCAGATCTTCAGAAACAAAAAACGAAGAAGGACAAATTACAAAATTTAGGGGAGAATTGTTTAGTTCTTCTTCCCAGTATCAATCAAGATAACTGTCTTAAAATCAATAATTTAAGGGCTGACAAACAGCTCCACTATTTGCCTGATTTGAGAAAAAGAAATTCTTTTTTTGGAAAGTATTCCTTCATTATAATCAAATTCGAAAAAGCATAGTCCCACCCGGCCAGTGATTATTAACACATTAAAATGGTTACAGGCTGCATGTCAGTGTTCTAAGAAGTAATTAAAATCACATTCAGTGACAACTAATTTTGCGCCAATTAGACCACCATTAGCAAAAACTTGAAAACAAGACATAAACCACAGTTGGATATTTTTCAATTCCAGTTCCCTCAAATTAAATTTGAATCTAACACTGAATAAAAACAGCACACAGTTTCTCTCATGCACGTCTGAAACATAGCATGAAGGTCCAATTTACAGCTTACTAAGGGGCCAATGTTAAATTACTACACCGTTTACCGTCCCCACACACTGGAATAGGAAACAGACTGACTGACTGTTGTGAAAAGTAGAAATGATAAAAAAAATTAGCAGTGTAAGGCAGAAAGGGAAGTAGTATGACTTTGCCTTTAGAATACCCAACAAAGCCACCTAACTTAATGTGCTTTCAGTGGCTACACATTGTGAATCCCCCCCCCCCAAATATCGCCATTACACCACTGACTGAAAAGGACAGTACAAACAAGACGGGTGACGTTAAATCACCCAATGCATTTTTGGTCCACGTTGTGTAATTTCAACAATAAAAAAAAAAAAGACACTTGAATTTAATAACATTGGTGAAGTTGTGAATGAGGAATAACTGGGCAGAGAGAAAATAAAGACATGCGCATAACCCAGTGAGCGTCAAAAATGATGACATCATACAAGTTAAATTTTTCATTTTTGTCACTGAAACCCTGAGCTAAATCAAATATATCATTTTATGTGTCTCCCACACACGATAGGCTCGTAGCAATGATGACTGTCAACTCACGAAGACCTGAGTTCACCTCAAATGTGGCTACTGTAGCTCAACACTTCGAGTACTCACACAATTGTCACTGGTACCCTCAGGTCTTCCTTTTTTAAATGAATAATCCACAATACTGCTCAAAATAACATGAGCCCATGCATTCTGCACTTTCAGTTAAAAAAGGCAGCTACCATTAAAGAGAGAAAATAGATAAAAGTTACAAATAAAAAAAAATAATTAGAAAAGGAGAACAGATTTCACTAAAAATTTGACTTCACTGTTCGGGGCTTTTGTTTTTTTCTTGCTTCCCTCATGTTAGAAACATGCACAGTCAGTACTATGTTGGAGGGAAACGAAAATAAAATCAAAGAAACATTTGCCCCAGGAATTTTTGTAAGTGCCTGCCCTTCAAGTATTCAAGCATTGTATCTGGAACAGCCAGTGTTTGGCATTTTGACGATCCTTGCTATGAAAAAACAAGAAAAAAGAAGAAAAATAAAAGAGGGAATTTACAACAAAATAAACTGTTACAAGGCTGAAAATAACCTCTGACGTTTAATGGACACAATACTAATAAAAAAAGGGTAAGGTAAACTTCTTCATTTTTGTAGTTGTGATTACTGAAATATAGTCCCTTACTGTTCAAACAAGTCACTAACTAACCTCTGCCCCTCTGCCCCCCCTTCCTACACAACACCGTCTCACCAGGAGAGGTGTCTCTTTCCCCCACTACATGTTTAAACCTTTTTAGTTGTGTTTCTTGAGGAGTCCATCTATTGTGCCATGGTCGTTGGGGCTGAAGTCGGGGCAGATACCGTTAGCTGTTTTGGTGGTGGCAGTGCCTTGCAGATTCGGGACAGACAGGCTGGGCTTTGTTTGGTGACGGTGGCAGGGACCGCTGTGGAGGCCTGTGTTTTCTGTGTACAGGTAGTCCTCAGCAAAGTCCGGGTGCTGCTCCAAAAAGCTTCTGAACTTGTCTGTAGAAAGACCACAAGAGGGCGCCAGACACAGAGGTATGAAACAAAGCCTGAAAAAATGCCCAGAGAAAGACTGCACTTAAAATTGAAGTGGCCTGGTTTTTTTAATCTAGTGCTCCACATGAGAGGATGAAAAAGGCCACTTCTACTACTCCTATGACCAAGCAAAGATTAAATCAAATATTCTATACAGAAATATTTATTTATTTTATTCGGTGTCTTACCAAATGTGATCTTCCCTGTGTCTTCTTTGTCGATGGCAGTAAACAGACGCGACACGCTGAGGTGAGTCACTCCTAAAGCAGTCTTCAGGATAACTGCCAACTCCATCTCTGTGATGGCACCGTCCTCCTCTGCCTCAAACATCTGGAGAAGATACAATGGGAAGAAATGCTGATGCCATCTCTCTCTCTTTTTTTTTTTTCTAAACATAACACTGACAGGGTTGTCAGATTAAGAGCCGGTTAAACTGTTAACTGAGAGCCCTTTATCTGAAATAATTGGTGGTATTATATATAATGTAAGCCCTAAGGTCAGAGAACTTGCTCAACTTTAAGGATTAGGAGAAGCAATTCAAGTGAAAACATGAAGACGACTCAAACTCGAGCGGTTTGGTTTCTAAGAAGCCACAGCGACAGATCGGTTGCAATGATAACCCATGAAAGCACACTTCATCTGATGTAATGAAATGCATAACATCTGGGCATGAACATGGGGAAAAGGTGTGTGTTAATGTGTCAGTATGCTACACACTAATGATGGAAAGAGCAATTTAATCACTCTGCAGTGCAAAACACAAGACAACCTACAGTAAGTGGCATTTTAATGTTGCAAATGTCATGCTGATCTTGAGCAAGCACAGAAAACTCTATTCTGCCTGGTGGTTTAGAGAAGTGTAAAATCTGAAATAGAACATACCTTGAAGGCCAATTTCATCGTTTCCAGAGTTCTGGCAGGTCTGCATACGACAGATAAGGCTATCACATATTCTCTTATATCCATGCAGTTATCTTCGTGCTGGAAAAAAAAAAAAAAAAACAGGGAAAACAAGACGTTACGAAAGATGAAGACAGAGGATGTGAACAAGACTACTTATTTATTTATTTCCCACAAGGAGCTGCAGCTGATTGTTGTTTAGGTCATGAACACATTACTGCAATAAAACCTTTATTGTTTGTTTGGGTACTATGCTGCAAATGTATCCCAGAATGAAAAGCAAGGTGCTGTGATTAGTCTCAACAAAAAGCATCTTGTATTCAGTCCAGCTTCCAGGCTTGTCAGTGTTTTTATAGAAGCACTTTGTCAACTCACAACTTGCAGTTAATTCAAGTCCTAAACTGAAGCGGAGATTGCTTACTACATACATACTAAACCTTTAGTTATATATTGCAACTATATTACTGTACTGCAGTTCTATATTTGCAGTGGATGCAAGTATGACAATGTGAGAGTCATCGTGAAGAAAGAGACAACGTTACTAAGTAATGGTCACTGAGGAAGACTACTGAGCTATCGTGGTTGTGAGTGAAAAATCTCCATCGTCTTTACCTCATCGAAAAGAGCGAACATGTCTCGCAGCATGTCTGAAACTGGCACATCAAGGAACTGAGCAAAGTCATCCAGGCCCAGCTTCTGTCCCTCCAGCTTCCTGGCTCTGTTCCCGTACTCCTGCAGAACCTTCTCTGTGTTCTTGGGTTTCAGCCTGGGACAGCAAGGGGAAGACACTTTATCTTAATTAATCACTTGGCCATAATGTCAACAAGGATATTTACAAAAGCTACAATCAAATAAAGACAGAAAGATAGAAAAAAGCAAAAAAATGAAAACAATACAGTGAGTACAGCAGTGAGTGATCTTTTCAAGACTGTAACCTGGAGTTGCATTAACTTCTTTGTTAAGCTGCATTATATTGAATTGTTTTCAGTATTTCATCCATCCTATTTACATTCTTTCCATCCCTGTTTTCTACCACCTCCCCCATTTCCTCTCCTCTACACTGTCCACGGTGCTTGTCACTGCCAAGTGTTGGACCAGGGAGGGAGGAGACAGTCATGCACCTCCTCCAATGTACATTGCCAGTTCTTCTTTTTATGTGCCAGAGAGGAGTTTCACCAGGAAACTGTACCGTGTGGAGATTCACACTATCCCCTTCTAGATCCCCACCTGTGCAGGCACCTGACCAACCAGTCACTAGCTCACTGACAAGGACACAATCCCCAACTGCCTTCCCACCCGTGCACATGACCAGTTGCGTTTGTTGGAATGCAAAACCATGCCGAAATGCCACTGCCAGAAACTAAATCCGGGTCCCAGCTGCGTTAGGTGAGTATTTTGCCCCTGTTTCACCTTTTTGCCCCTTCTTTGGCTCTCTTTGGTGGGAGCATTGCATTGGAAGGTTTAAGTGACTCACCCCAGTCTCCTGACGAGCTTGGCATACTCCAGCAGACAGGTGTCGACTGGCAGTCTCAGCTGGCCTTCTGCCATGGCCAGCTGGCAGTCTTCAAATGAATAGTCTGTGATGGGTACCCCTAGGGCTCTGAGGAGAGCACAGAGGAGACAATGACAGGACATCAGTATGTGCAAATCAATACGAAAATTGATTAAGGCTCAGTAGGTAGCAGCCAATAGACTTTTTTGTCCATCTGCAGAACTTAAGTTTCCCATTCTAGGGTTAAAATGGTGAAGAGGAGTATGGGAGTGTATGAGAACATAGGTAGTAACTGTAACCTGAGCACTGCCTGGGAGAGTCTATATGAACTCCATATGAATCAACATTGGATAGTATATAATGTGAATAATAAATCAGGAGTCAGACTCAAAGCAGGATGACAGTAATGAACTGACATATGATTAATACTCAAAAAAAAAAATGTTTATGAAAAGAGTTTGGGAAACCTTGGCTAAATAACAGAATCTGACTTTGTTGATGAAACCGCAAACACCAGTCTTCCCTTGCTTGTTGCTCTATGTAAAAGCGGCATTAAACAATCTATGCAAGAGATGAACTCTCTCAATTACTGTGACAGAAAACAAACGTAAGGTATGTTGCGTTGGGTGGTTTTATGTGAATAACATAAATGAGGTATTAAGTAATAACTCAGTTCTGCTTTTTGTATATTCAGAGGATGAACTGCAACATATCATATGAGCAATAAATTTGAACTCACTTAGCCATGACACGTCTCACATTGATAGCAAAGAGAGCAGGGTTCCTTTTCTCCTCCTCTGATGGTGTGTAGATAGGAAGGAACTGCAGAGAGAGAGGCAAAGATGATTAATTAGGCAAAAGTTAGAGAGATTTTTTCATATATATGTATGCATGGAAATATTAATTAAAGTATGTGTATATGTATTTACAAGTATATATATTACATTTATTGAGGACAACTATTTTTTTCCCTTGCATGAAATTAAGAATACTTAAAACACAGAAGGGGGAACAATTATGAGTCCGTACTGTTGAGATAAAAAGATAAGGATAGGGAGCCTCTTTTTATATTGCACACATGTTTTGGGAAAAACTGGAGTAAGTGCTGTAAATACTGCAGTATGCAGTATGTGTAGAGAACACTTACCTCAATCACAAACTCGTTGTGTAACTGGCAGAGTGTCAGCCACAAGATTTCAAACCTGAATAATAACAGGACATCATCAGTAAATCCCATTTTTTACACTTTAGTTTGAACAGTTTACAGTTGAACAGCTTAATTATTCATTTTATAAGCAAAACTTACAGGTCATAATTTATATTACTTTTCTCTTTATATGCACCATGCTCAATTTAGAGCATCAGAGCAAAGGGTATAAATACGTATGTAAATGTGGTAATACTATCAAACGTACTATGACCCATTAGGAAGGAAATGTCTCTTACACATACTTGATATGAACATGCTTGAGTTTGTGTATATCTTTTGGACCTTTAGTTAGAAAATCATTTTATAATTCTGTTCAGCTGAGCTTGGAAGTGTACTGCATGCAGAGACCCAGCGTAATGATGGAAGCTAAACCAAAACAGGACATAGTATTCTGAGGAAACTACAGAGACTGATAACAAGGACAGTCTTTTTCCTCCAGCCATAACTAATCTGCTTCCAGTCTATTTGAGATCTCATTGTGGAGATTCTGGTTCAGACCACAATGTTCATTTCCAAAATAGTACCCTCCACTTGAGAGGTAGAATGTAATCAATGACCTTTACTATGATACATGATAGTGAGTGTAATTTAAGAACCATTCATTGTGCTCTGGTTACAAACAAATCTAATACATAAAAATAAAAATATTATTATTATTATTATTATTCTTCTTCATGAGAAGAGTGGAGATAGGCACTATCACTATCACACACTAGCCTACAGAAATGTATTCGTAGATTTATTTATAGACTGTATTGTCATAATAATTATCTTCCTGTACAGTGTGGTTGATGACGTGCCCCTGCATGCTGAATGAGTGAATTATTTATTTATAATATCAAGTTTCAATATTTGCATATTTGAGCTTACATAGGGTTTTTTTTTTTAACAGAATGAATTTTACTTTAAAAAATATACAGAATACAAATATGTGTTCAACTGTAACTTAACAGCAAGTACAAAATAAACCTTATACAAAATGAAGAAATTGTGTACTTACGCTCCAGGCCCTTGCCACGTCCATGTGATTGTGTCCTATAAAAAGTACATGAAGTCAAGACATTATTAGAAATACAAAATAATAAAAAACAGTTGTTCTTGCCCTTAATATGAGAACAGGTGTTTAAATGTGTGAGTTATTTTAAATACAAATGTGGTACACATGGGTAAGCACACAGGTCTCCTAAACAGAAACATACTTGTGTTAAAGGAGTAATGTGGAATTCCTGGCCACATGATCCAAAACAATAGGGGGTAGCATTTCACCTCCTCCACCCTTAAAGCCGTGACACTGACTGCTTACAACTGGACATGTGTAATAAACCTTGCAATATCCTCCAACATTGACAGTTAACTTTCCAAACTCTCATACCGGTTTATTTATCCACAGTAACTTGGAACCCACTTACTATCATTACAGCAGTATGAACCCAAAATAAACAGACTTTGCTGTGATTTGATTGCAACAAAAGGATGAAAAGAATGGAAAAATAACTACGTGATGATGGAAATTTGTAAAATGATACTGTCAGGTTGGGAAGCAAGAGTGACGCTAAATCTGCTTTTCAATCTCAAAAGTTTAAAAAAATAAACTCTGGGCTCTACTCCATCTCGTCTGTAAACATCTCATCTCTGACTACAGATGTTTATTCCTCAAGAAAGTCTGCCTTTTTTGTCTCTCTCTAGTGCTCCCACAGCCTCAGTAGCCTGGGGACCCCGACGCTAGCAGCTGTCTGTCGGCAAGCTATCGCCTCTCTTCGTAAAAAAAGGGACTAAAGGCAACAGCTAATAGTTTCTAACTGGTTAGCTTTCTAATTTCAGTAGATACATCACAATACATTGTCCATCCATCCATCCATCCATCAAACATATAAACCATAATAGAAATACAAACTAGATGAAATAAATGTAAAATACAATATAAACATTTAAAAATGTCATAGCTGTTACCTCTTCAGATTCTGTAGATAATGTTTTTAACTTAAAACGAAAACCTGTGTTTGCAAAAACTATTGCAAAAAATGGAGTTACTAAAGAGCATGTAACATAGTAACATTCACTTTAGTAACAATTGTGATTTCTGCAACTGACCTCAAATATTGCGTAACATCTAAGCACTACCTCAGCCAGTAGAAGATGGTACGGGTTTGCTGGATTCATAAGATCCTCAAACAATCCCTTCTCACAGTGTCCTCAGTTGAAGTTGGCTTTCCACAGCCTCACTAACAAGCCTGGGCAATGCATTGGACTTGCCTTCTGAATCATATCACGATTAGCCAGATTCCCAGTCAGGCTATCAGAAAGTTGCTGTGCATGCTTCACTGAATTCTTCTCCTAACCAGACTGAAACAACTTCAACTAAATCAGCCTCTAGGGCCTGCCAGTAGGTGTCTACTGAATGAAGAGTCCATTGTTCTACACTGAATGTAGTGGTGAAGGAAGCTGACAAACTCCTGTAGGCTAGCACAAAGTTGCTTAAACTTGAAACTCAAGCTTCTCAATTAAAGCTTTACCTTTATATAATTATTGCCAAAGGCTATTTGTGAAGTACAAATTAAATAAACAGATGCAAATGATTGATATTCATAAATAAAACAAAATAATACAGTCACTCAGAAATGCTACTGTGGCCACGGGTCCTATATGCCTGTGGCATGTTGTATCTACATAACTACCATACTCGACCTGATTACCAAGCCTTTAAACAGACTACAGACCCACATGATATCTGTGGACCTCTGGAGTGTGAGCAGCCACAGTCTATCAGTGAACAAAGCACCATGCAGACAGATATAGTGTGACTTCTGATGGCACTGATTGTGCTTTTCTGGATTAAATAAATAATAAATATCAAGGCATTTATCTTTGGTTTTAAATTTAGGTTCAGCTCATTTACCAACAGACACTGTTTTAATCCCATCACCCGACAGTAGGGCGCAAAACCTTTTGTACCATTCCCCACATGTAAACTATGAAAAGCCATTCATGGATGGCCCTTATGCAGTCATTGTTGCTGACATTATGGAAGGTGCATCCAAACTGTATGGAAACTTGGTTTTATGTCCAGGTCCTGAAAATGTCGGCATGGACTGATACGGCAGGGGTTCTTAGAATCTCTCAGTGAAATTAGTTTGGCAAATTGTTGATCAACCATTAATCATTATTACCCCTAGCTGCCACCACCAGCTGCCCATATTTAACCAACATCGTGTCTCCCCCCCTCTCTATGACCATTGACTTTTCACTCTGCCAGCAAGTAAGGGCACTAGGTATGCAAAACTACAAAATATGACCACGACACAAAGTGTTCTCACAGTACTGTATGAGATTCTGCTGAGTTTGCAAAATGCTTCTGTATTACTCAGAACATTTTCTCCTTCATGGATACTATATATATCTGCAATATCTTTCTTCCCACCATGTGACCGGCAAGATCTTTACCTACCCACTGAGTGAGACAGATGCCAAGCAGGCTACAGGGCATGCATAATATACATACAGGCACACACACAATAAAGCCCATTCAAATTGATCATAGAACTAAGAACACTAACATTTTACCAATGCATGTCCATATAATTGAATCACCAACCACTGTCACTATTAGGTTTTGATTTTATATTTTCCTTAACATGGATCTCATTTATGTTGATATAGTTGGGTTCCTGCTACATACCCTAATAATTTGTATGATAGGCTACTATCTGCTAAATGAAAGTAAGACCGGACAAAAGAGCATTGTTGGTGGGGATCAGCGTGCAGATGTTGGGTCACTGACTAGTATCTATGAAAACCATTGTTATAACAATTATTTTTGTAATTTGTCACAAAGTTAACTTGTAAATAAGGAGACAGGTGTTGAGTCTCTCCCACTCCATCTACCACCTGTTTGAATACAAAGTTTCAATACCAAACAATTATATAATTGCTAACATTAAGCTGTGCTTTAAGCAATCTTACCAGTTTATTAGGGTAACGAATCACCACAGGCTGCACTGGTACAGCTGGAATGAAGGCCCCTGCAAGAGTGAACAAGACATAAAAGATGAATTTCAAATTTGACACATCTGCATAAACCATACATTGGTAAGCAAAAGCACACAAATTGGAATATGAATTGCCCATTTGATAAAGTGCATCCGATAATTACATTTTACTGTCAGCCAAAAACATTGTAACAAATTCAGAAATATAAATGCACTTATTTGCATAAATCTGCCAAATTAAGTCCATCAGCAAGAGATACAGCAAATTATGCAACCCTATTATTACCCATTTATCGTTTGTATATCAGAGGTGTTTATCTTTCAGCATCAGGTTAAACTTAGATTGAAACATTCATGTCATAATTAAAACCTTAGGAATGCCAACAAGGATTTTAGCTGTTATTTCTCAACAATTAAAATCAAACAACATACTTAAGGCTAAAGCGGGCATTATTTTAATGTGTATTTTTATTTAAATAATAAGTCATTATGCCCACCAGGTTGAGTATGAAATATCAGTGCATGCAATGAGTAAACAGCTGGCAGCGTGACTCCAGAGGAGGGAAAAGAGAGGAAAGCTAAATAAGAGAAAAAACGATGATGGAAAAGCTTTACCTGGCTTAAAGGTGATTAGGCATGATCTATTGGTGCATGTTCCCTCTGGAAAAATCATGATCTGTAGGAAAGTAGGAATGATTCACATATAAAAAAAAATTTTAAAAAGCATTTTAAGAACGTGTCATTTATGTATTGTGCGCTTGCATTATGTTGCAAGTTGTTGTAAGTCAGATGCACACTTAGTTAACAATGTTTTCTGCAACACACTAGTAAAATGTCCATTTGTCTGTAGCTTTTTCCATTTCAGGGATGTCCATACATCACTCATGCTATCAGAGAAACATGGTTACGGTTGTAACCTTATAGGTCTTTTGTGCAGATAAAATGTTTGCATTTGATTTTAAATTGGCTTGGTTAAATAAAAACTAGTCAGTGTATCAAAGTTTTAAAACGTTCAAGATGGTAATATTGTTGTCCTTTTGTTCAGCAGAAAGTCGTACAAACATTCAAATAAAGTGTATTAATATTGTAATCAGATGCTGTTGTGTGTACATGTGCCCACAAACACATGCAAGTTATACATGTTTTTTTTGTAGGGTTGCACAAAAATCTCCATTCCTTTACCTGAGGCCATTCCCCTCCAGAGTGGGCTCTGCGTTTGATCTCCTCCACAGTTTTCTTTCTGGAGTCCTGGTCTGACCGTGATACAAACACTGGTCTGATGTACTTAATCAAAGCTAGAAGCAAAAGCAGGGAAAGAGTAGAGAAAATACAAATAAATACGGAGACTTTTTTTCCTTTCTTTTGACAGCCAAGCAGCTAAAACGTCTCTGCATGATCTTTATCTACTGGTACGGGTACTCTGACTAAGACCTTTTCCCTTGGTTCCCTCAGGCTGGTTATAGAGACATCTTATTTGCCTCAAACAATAAATATTTTCAATGAACATTATGATCTGAATTTTAAAGCAATTCATTCAGTAGCATAAACACATTACTGTGCTGCCTAAGAAAAGTTGGCCACGCTCTAATGGTGTCCTTAAACGAAGCACTTAAATCGTGTTCACTCCACAACAGCGCTGCACAGTGCTGAAGAAGTAGAAAGTAGAAGTACATGTGTTAAAAAGCGTCAACATTGTCTTATTTAGATGATGTATGTTCTGTTTTTAACACATGGTCATGTGTTCCTCACATAAGTTAGATGAGTCTCACATAATGATTACAAATGCAAGATTGTAATTACAGGCTAGGAATAAGGTAGTTCCAGCTGCAACGCTGACAATCCGGTCAAGGTTTCAGAGGCCAGTGGGGTGATTAGGCCAGAATGGGCTCATCTGAAGCTGCTGGCTAAGCTGATTATGATTAACTATTAAGAATTTAAAACTGAAATCCATAAATTTATACATACAGTCGCCCTCTAATGCAAAAATTGTTGACCATCAATAGATTAAATCCACATAGATTGCTATTAGTTAAATGTGCTTATGTAAACTCAGCTGTACTGTGGGGCTAGATGATATCTCAATGTAATTTCTTTTTTGTACATTTTTGTATTTTTCTGAAATAGACAAGAGACAATTTTTACAACAAAACACAGCTGCAACAACCTGATTTCTAAGTCAGACTGTTTGAAATAACCATGTACCCATAATAGTCCACTCACCACTACACTATAATACAACTTTATTTTTTCCTCTAGAGCAATGTGACAACCTGTTAAAGGTTTTGTCACTGGAGTAACACAATCTGTTAATTTCACCTCCCATAGCATAGACACTTGATTGTGTAAGAACATAAACACCTTATTAGGGATCAGACAAGCAGAGTAATGCAATGGACAAAAAGTTAGCACATTGTGAAAAGAGAACTAAATGACATTGCAACAATATGCAAGGCATGGATTGTTGATGTCTCTTGGATCTGAGACCTGTTAAGCATAGCTGAACTACAAAGGCAAAAATGGCAAGGAAATGAAACCTGTGATCAGACAAAGGCTTAGGTTTGCAGGGGTTTTATAGATACTGGAAGCATTTTCTTCTACATCCCATCTTTATCAATACAATCTAAAATTAAAAAGAGCAGTGTTCCTGGTAGCCCTGAGACTGTCAGAAAGAAAGAGTCACAACAAGTTAAGGAAAGTGATGATAAAATAAGATGAAGAAAGACAAGAGTGAGTCCATGAAAAGAAGAAATTGATTCTAACTGTGAGCTGTCTGCCGACAGGAAGGGATTAGGGCTCTAGCTAGTACCCTGAGAGACACTCTACACACGTCACTGTGGCTGATCAGCTCTTAATGCTTATTCTGGATTCCACTTGCTTGGCCAGACATTGGTGCCTGGTTCCTGCAAGGCCAACAGGACAACTCAAACTAAAGTTGGAACCGATATTAGTGGATAACCTTTTAACATTTTCAGGACAGCTCAGTGTACACGGTCCGGGCACACCAAAAATAAACTGTAACAAAAGTGGTATCCAGTGTTTATGCTCCTTTGCTTGCTTCAAAACATCATCTGAGCTGACTGCATGTTGCTGACAATAATGACAATATGCAAGTGTGTCCTACAAGTACAGCTAGAGTAAATGGAAAGTTTAACTCAGCCTGGAGGTAACAAAGAGGCTAATTACTGACTTAATAGGCAGAGCAGGAGGAGGAGAGAGTAGGGCTAAAATAACTCATCACAGCCTTTTACTGTATATCCTGCTGCCAAGCACATAAGAACAAATACCTAAACTGGCAACAAGAAAGGTAACTGAACTTGTAAGCTAGTTAATAGGATCTGATGTTACACTGGTGTGTGTACTGACTGCAACTGAGCAAGGCCTACTTGGCCTTTGCACATGGCCTTAGGTGGTGCATAGACAATAGCTCCAGTTAGCTATCTTGGTTCTGCTGCTTGGTGGGATCCATCACTGGCAGTGGTAATAACACAACAACCAAAAAACTAAATACCATCTTCTCTGACATGAATAAATAGATTAGTAGGAACTAAGTGAGAGATGCAGGTTAAAACAGGTTCAGGCAAGATTTCAGTCTCCATGCTCTCCACCTTAGTGACATAATAAAACTATTTTTTTTCTGGTTCAGGTTCAGAATTGAAGCAGTATTTTAAGAATGCTGTGAGTTACTATTAATTATTTTCCTGTATCAGTCTCAGTGTGATCATTTATCTGGAGAGGAACATTAGCAATGGGTGGTTTTTTGACTTTAAAAGTGTCATCAGGACTATATCACAACATTGCAAAACTGAAGATAAAAGAATCTAAACGTTTCACAGAATTAACTTGCTGAGTCAGAGCTGACAAATCAAAAGGTCTTAGAAAATAACTTCTGCTTCCACTACAGCAAGGAGTGAGTATTTTTGTGTGTGTGTGTGTGTGTGTGTGTGTGTGTGTATACACATTTCCTTGTCTGCTACTGCTGAAGAAATTAGCCGTATTTGGCTTCAACTCGAGTAAAAGAATTCTGCAAAGTAGATTGGGCAATCCCCTTTACTGATACAGCAGCAAATTCAGAGGAACTGTTGTGACCTGCCCTTTACAAAGTGGCTTTGCCTGCCTCAGAGCACATCATAACACAAGGTGCTTACTGTATATACTTAACCTTCCCTGGAGAAGCCTGGGTAAAAACTGAGTCTATGCATCGACATTCTGTACTTTGGTCAAATAGATTCTTGCTGTCAGATGCTGTCATGATGAATCAAGACCACTTTTTTTTTTAGACTGGAGTCTTTTAGGCTTTAAGTATTCTCTCCCTCAAAATATAGGTCATAGTCATAGAGGTAACAATGACAGCAATATATCATTGTATGTGTTACTTACTGCCCCAGAGAGGTATATCCTTGCTCTCTGCCTTCATGACAATTGAAGCCATTGTCATCGTGACTGGGATGGCATCAAAGTACGAAGAGTGGGGTGCCAGGGTGAGGATGGGTGCTTCTGCAGGCAATGCCCTTCGCCCTTTCACAGTCATCCAATGGAAACCTCCCGCAAACCACATGACCCGCATGATGATCTTCAGAATTATGTCCACCAATCTGGAAACAATAACATGCATTAGTGAGGGGTGCTTTTCATTTAAACTGTGGATGGGGATGAAATGTCCTACATTGGATAATATGATGGATGCACAGGTGCACATGTGGGATTGCTAACCTCACAGTGTGAACTGAAAAAAACCTTGAATTTGACTAAATATTGTTGAGTGGTTTGCATGCTCAAGCCCAACAGGACACAATGTTATCTGGTATCCTAAACTATTAATACTCATATCCATATATTGGTTGTTGGTTGCTAACCACTTGTGTTTTTGTTTTTTTCTTGATTTCTTCTCTCACCAACTTACCCACACATTTAAATTACAAGCATCATCTATGCTCCCACGTCTCCTATAAAAATTATTATTCACATGCATGTTCATTAACCTTTCAGGTGGTATTTTAAGTGTTCAAGAACAGGAGACCTGTAGCTGCTGTGGGAGTTTCTTTGACTATTACACAATCAGGAAGTACGGAAAACAAGACTGAGACAGGGGACGCAAAAACTGAATTATCAAAGCCTAAGAATGACTCAATAAAATGAGATATCTAACACCACATTGTGTTTACTTTTTTCCCTAAAACTGAGAAACTGATTGTTAATGATGATCTAATTTTTGAGCTATGCGATTCTCTATTCATACTGAAAGCATTATTGTTTTTTATGGCTATCTGCCCATAGCATTTTATCATTGTCAGTGTCGAGTACATTACACTACATTACATTACATTAATTAAGAATTATAATTCAGAAACACACACATATATATGCAAAGCAAAGCACCCACCTCCTCCAGAGGCACTGGGGTTCAACGGTGGTCTCTGAGCACCCTACTGAGGCCAAGAAGGCAAAAGGCCAAGCCAGCAGCATCATGAATGCAGCTATGAGTAGACGGATGGGGAACAGTGTGAATGTCATTATGGCAATCTGTAAGAGATTAAGGAAAAGAGAAAGGGAAAAGGGTTAAAAAAACAAATCCAACAACACACATTTTTTCATCAAGAGCATAGAGAACAAGAACGTAGTCGATCCTATCTATAAAAAGACACATTAAAGGAAGCCACATCAGAAACAAAGTACACAGTGCATGCAGTTTACAGTCCGACATGTAATAAAGCTAAGAGGGGCTTTTTCCCTTATGGACCCGTCCTACGCAGCCCAGAGGACAGCAGGCCTTTAGCATGTCTCTGATCACAGTGGTTAGCTGCAGCTCGGCAACACCAAACACCAGAGATCCTACAGGAAATGTTATGTGTACGAGACAATAGCCACATACATACATAAACGTTATCATATCAACGTTACATATAGCATATATTCTTCATTCTTGAAGGCTCTGATAAAACCTGGCACTTCATTGTTTGGGGCCAATGGTGATGGTTTACAGATTGTTATGACTCCCTGATAGCAGCGCTTATCTTCTGTCAATATTTGTCTTGATAGCAACCACTACTGGGGCGCATGAGGTCTATCTTATCCAGAGAGAGTTTTAATCTGACAGTGTAGTCAATTTAAATCAATCAATTTAAAGCTTGCTTGTTAAACTACTGATAAACAATAAGCAGCAGAACCTTTTGGAGACTAGTTGGACAGTACTTAGTCTTACAGGAACAACTGTTACACATGTTCTTCTTTTCCAAAAACAGATACACTGAGAATTAACCATGTCTACACTATGATGGTATAATCTACATTTAGAGATGTCTTTTGTTGGGTTTAGGGTGGGGCGGTTTCAGAATGACATTACTAATCTTACAACTGTTACTGCAGTGGCACACCACCCCACTTTTTGTCCAATTTCATAGTCCTCCTAACTGGTTACTTTCCCAAGATCCTCTTAAGATACATGAATTAATTATACACATCCACCACACATAGTTCTCATTTTATACAAATATCAAGTATACAGCTTTGCACAAGAAAGAACAAACAACTGTGTACTAAGTACCAGTACTTTTTTTCTATAATAAAACAGGCCTTGCTGGGAATGCTTTAGATCCACTGTATAATGCATTTGTTAAAAGATTTATTCAGACTCAAAGCATGAGAATGCATGAATGTCACTTAGAATTAAAATAAAGGCAATGCTACAAAAGCAGAGGGGTTATTTAGGAGTTAGAGTGAACTCAGGTACTACTAAATTCATGCCATAAGGCTTGTCACGTTCTTAAAAATAAACGAGAAAGCAAAATAACCACACACACACACACAGCAGCACACCACACACACAGGGCACACAGACCACACAGCACGTGATCACAGGCGATACGTCCAGAAAAGGGGATTTGAGCCCGATTATATTCATAATAGGTTCGAGTACACACTGTAGCTGCCAAGGAAAAATAAACTTGGGCTTCTTGATATCAAAATCACAGGCTAGCTAATCAAGGTGTAGTCATTTGTAGTGGAAACCAACAATTTCAGTAAATTGTGAACCAGATGTTACCGGTCTGTTATTATCGCCACACTGATGATGAAGACCCTGCAACCACTCTGCATTTGCTAACAATGGTTAGGAGAGTGGGTCCTGTGTGTGAATGCAGGCCGTTTCAATGGCAGTTTCACACTGACCTCAAAGCCGCCTACATGTGTATTCTTTTTTTTCTGAATCAAACCAAGGCTTCTTAAGCTATTGCTTTTCAAGGCCTGTGGCCCATCATGTAGCTGCTAGCCAATTATCGTACCTTCTTTCCATCTATGAACAAACACGCAACCATGGTCATAAACCAGGCTATCAGTCTGATTTTATTGACTTTCCTTGACTCAATCCACACTGTAAAGGAAGCTGTGCCAAATAAAATAAAAATCTGACAGAGAGCTTAAACTGTAACGTTTGTAGTGCTAGTTAAGATCTGTGTACAAGCTTCCTGTTTTCAAAATGTACATCTTTCACTCTTACCAGGCTGAACAATTTCCTCATTTGACTGTGTTTAAGGTCAGAGAGAGACTGCAGCAGTGTTCAGTTTCTCAAGCTCATTGGTACGCTTGTTATGAGTAGCTACTAGGCATATAAAACAGAATGGATATTTCAATAATTAATTAGTGGATAGAATGATTATATTTTGTGGGCTTGCAAGAGTTAAGATAAAAAAAAAAAAAGGTGTACATCCACGAGTTTAAAAGGCTTACAAGATCATACAGGAAACCAAAAAAGGTGAGTTTATAGTAGAGACCTTTAAGGCTTTACTTTAACCACACACTCAGGTCTCAATGGCAAGCAATACTGCGAGTCAGTTATTGACACAATAACAGGGATTATTGAATCTTTTCCATCCTGGGCATTAAATCTGGCAGACTGCACCTTAGAATTCTGTCTGATAAATATGTATGTCTACT
Organism: Morone saxatilis; assembly: GCF_004916995.1. Taxonomy (NCBI): domain Eukaryota; kingdom Metazoa; phylum Chordata; class Actinopteri; family Moronidae; genus Morone; species Morone saxatilis. The sequence continues at coordinate 10,042,392 of NW_023339807.1, read as the reverse complement.
CTTGTGAGGAACACATCAGTTGCCCACTTTCGCTGCCAATCCACAGAAATACTGATCTATGGAGTGTGGGAATAAGCTATTGACTCACTGCTGCTTTGCCAGGATCAAAACAGATTTAGGTCTTTGTGGGGTTCCCCAATAAATCACACAAGGAATGTAAATTAGGCTTGTCAAAGCTATACTGGGAATTAAATTAACTTTAACATTACCAGCTTGCCCTCTGACACCTTACCAACGTTTAGGTTTTAAAACTAGATTAGGACTGGAATGTCTGATGATACACTTACATCAGTAACAGAAACACAGCGAGATTTTCTCACATTATGTCTACGCCAATCAACTCTGTTAATCAATTAATTAGCTCACCAAGGTGAAAAACTGCAAGAACATCTTTATATGGATTGAAAGGTCAGGCTACTGAATTACAGTATGGCTTACTAATTAGTATCTGCAAGTATCCACGGTGGCTCCAAGATTTACAGACAACCCCCGATGTCACAGAAACAACTAAAAGTCACATGTTAGCAAAGAAGTGAAAGGTCTCCACTTCCTCTCAGTGTTATGGTCTACTGCAGAGGCTCCTGCACTGTGAACAACAATGCCAATTTGGCATGTTACAAATAGGATTGTCTTTAATTCAGCAACAGCCGATTAGTTTTCAGGCCTTTAGTCTACACTTGCAGGCAGTACCGTAGCCTAACACCAAGAATACTCTTGTGGCATGCATTAATCCCACAAACTGTATCTGTGCCTGTAACAATGTGTTACCCTTCTCAGTGGGCACTGTGAAGGGAAATAAAAATATAGCTCAAAATTATTTTCTTATGAAAAGATATTATTTGGAGACAACTTTATCCGTCTTTGGCAAACCACTGCAACAACAAAAACAACACAACACAACAATAACACCCTAAAACCTATTCATAGGTTTCATTACAGTAACTGTAACTAGTCACGAGAACCAATACTTTGGTACCAAGTCAATACCAAAGGTTATTTCTACAGCACCGCAGGTACCAAGGATGCAGTTCTGCCGGCGCAGTATCTACACCTACAAATACTGTAGTCGGCCGTTAAATGCCACAGGAAGAAGAACGTGCTGTGGGAGGGGCTGAGCTGCTGGTCACAGGTGGGACAGAAAGCCATAGAGAGGCTCACACTCGCCACACCACTGCAAGTGCAACAAAAAGCAAATCAAATAATTTATGAATTAATCGACAAGATCGAAAAAGATTACACACAGAGTTTGTTAGGCTATTCCATAGCCTACTTTATTTATTCTTTATTTAGTATAAAATATGTCTGCCAGGTAAACCAACTGGTAGATTTTGCACATTCCTGCACAGCTTTTCGTTTTGCTCTAGTAGTCTCCAGAGGTTCGGATGAGACTGCAGCCTGCTGTTGCTGTGGATGCAAAAGACCAGCGCAACATGCTGGAAGCAGTTCTTCTCACAACTAGGCAACTCAACTCCATCACTTCAGGACCTACTCTTGGGTCGGCATTTAGTGTTTGCAAGAAACAAGTTTTAAGCACATATCCTCTCTGACTGCTTTAATGTACAGTTACAACACATGTATGCTTACAAAAATGGAATGGCTGTTGGCAAGGACATGACAATGAAATACCACTGTAGGGAAACGTGGGGGAGTCGTGTGTAATATTTGGCCATTATATTTGAAACAGCTGTCTACATTTTAATGTGCATATATATTCACAAAGTGTGGCGAACAAGCTTTTAAAGCAATAGATAGTAATAGGTCTAAATGAATAAGCTAAGCTTAACGCTCCATTAATAATGTCCCCGACTTTATTATGTTAGCCCTTTAGGAGAAAGCCTCAAACCTACACATTCCCTTGGTTTTGGTCCACGTGACAGTCTACTTTGTTTCCCCTCAGTCTCTGTCAAATGGGCCGGGAGGAAAGACATTTCTGTGATCCTCCCTAGGTCACTATTCTTATTTGTAACAAAATACTTAAACCCACTATGCCAGAGCAGCACCATTCATAAAAATGAGGCCCTCCCATTCGACTTAACTCTGATAGCTGATAGCTCTGTCCCAATTCCACACCAATAATACTTTACAGTATACCACATGTACTAATCTTTATGGTAGCCGTGTTGGTGGTCAATACATGAAAAAATTTATGTGCCGTACTGTTTTGTACTTTTTGTAATAGAAAAAAATACAAGATACACGCTGCTGGAAAAGGGTCAAAAGAAAAATATCTGGCTATATATATTTATATATGTTTGTGTTATTTTATAAATGTGTATTTCATTGAACACACTCACTTCTGTAACTATTTAAGCTATTCAGAGAGATCATATGAGGTGAACTACAAAGGCCCCGCATCTGTCTCCAAATTTATAAGCAGCCCTAGTTTGAGAGAACGAGACAACGCAGTGCCTACACATACACATGATGAGTGGAGGTTACTTGCATCTGTGCAGAATGCCACATGTTCCAATATTTTTCATCATACCTGCAATATCAATCAGATAAAGACACATTTCAAAGGACTGCCTTGTAATGTCCCTGCAGGCTGCATCCCCAATGATACATTTCCTTAGTGTTTGGGCAATGAAGCTCAAGTATATTTAACCAGTGGCTAGAAGTAGCCTGCAAGTTAACACCTTTAGCAGTGAAGCCTGGAAGCTCTAAATCTGATTATCAACAGCAATGAGGGAGAGCTGGGCTGCATATCTGTTCTGTGCTGCAAAATATATTGTCATATTGAATCAATCCACTCATTTATTTTAAACGAGATTGGCAAACACCTGGTAACTTAAACAGCAACAGGAAGGAAGGAGGGAGGGGGATCTAAGTTATAGACAGGGGGGGGAAATGAACATGACTGTCAGTTCTCCATCACATTCCCCACCCTCCACATCCACACGTGTTGGTTGCTGGTGGAGTGGGACGCACCGCGGTAAGCAACAAAGCGTGAAGAAAATGCAAGGGAAGCTAGCAAACAGCGCCCTGTTCAATAAATGCCACATTCAACTGCTCCCGCAAAAACGTGACATTTTGACAAAAGCTACCCGACAACAACGTTTCTAATGGCTGTGATAACAGTTAAAGAGCAACAAGCTAGGCCCACCCTGAACAGGCGGCCATGCTCCAATAGCTGTATTTCATTTTAGTGGCTTGTTTAGCAGATTCCTGGGTGAGAAGGGTTGGTTTTCACGTTTTATATATTAAACGTATGAAATGCGTGCAGTTGCTACAGTTTAACAACCATTTAAAATAAAAAATAAAAAAAAGACTCTCAGCCCTTCACAGCAGCATTAAAAGGAAGGCAGCAAGCCAACCAGGACCGAGGAAGAAAGCAACATGTATGTAGCTAACGTTACTGTTAGCCTGATAGCTAACCCTAGCTCAGCTGACTAACGTTACATGCAATGAGGACAAAACTGCCAAGTTAAATGATGGTGGGTGACAGCGTCTCCAATGTGTCGCACTACGGTCTCAATGCTCTCCTTAACTACCAAACAGCGCGTTCACGAGTGTCTGTAAGAGTAAATCATTCGCATACAAACATTAATTTACCTTTGCCTTTTCCAGAGGGGTGAATTTCAAGACGTGCACAAAAGGGTTTCTGAACGGAGGAGCTTGGTCCATCTTCTTTCCATCTCCTTCCACCGCACATTGCCTGTTACTCGGCAACCTCATTCTTACGAGGAGGGACGTTAGTCGAGGCTGCAGCTATGTTCTTAATATTCAAAACAGAAAAACTGGTTTCTGCCTGAAAGGAAGACTCCTCGCGAAAAACGCAGTCCCCCTTATCTGTCTTGCACGGTGGCTAATTGAGGTGGCAGTGCAGGGTTATTACTGTTATCTTTCTTTCCCGGACAGCATGGAGGGATAATGGTTAGCTCAAGGATTAGCTGGGGATATTTGAAGTCGCCGATATCTTTCTGGCTACAGTGCGCAGGACGACTACCTCCACACCGTGTTTCCCCCCCAACCAGACCGCTGCTAGCTCTGGATGCTAACAGAGCCACGATTCCTCTGCTGAGGCAGGGCGCATGCGCAGGGCACATCCTTCGTTTCCACACCAGTGTTTAGCACGATGTGATGCTGCCTTCATAACCCTCCAAAGCATCGTAATTTCTAAAACAGCACAGATTTGCAGTGTTTGGTCTTCTGTGAGCCGAGGGCAGCAACTCCTGTACAAAATAGGCTTACGTAAACCTATACAATATCCTTACTGTCAAATATTTTGAAACTTATGTGAGTTTTTTTTTTTTTTTAATAAATAAAAATGTCTTAGTGGTGTAACCATTAACTGGACTAGGAATTATTGCAGTGCTGTGTTGTGTTATAGAGAAAAGATGTCCCACCCATAGTCTGACAGGACACTACAAATACATACATTATAAATAAATGAATAAAATAATAATAACAAAAATCTACTTATGGTTGCTGATTGTTGTCATGTTTACCATTACTTGCACACGCTGAATTGTACACAGTTTAAATGGAAAGGGAGTGAAAGGGTTAATACAGGTAAATATACATGAATACAATTTGTATTCCCAACATATACTTGGAATTTTTTGATTCTCTGTTTGAATTTCCCCACATCGTTGAGCATACTTATGAGGGACACTCAGCTCAGGTCATTAAGGGCCCAATTCCTCCTTCAGAAATTGAAAACAGGAACTAACCATTGCTACAACTTAAGTGTGTGTATGCGCAAAAGCACAGTAAATACTGGCATCTATATTAAGAGACACACAGCTGTAGATACAGTTACACCTCACCACCTCTTTGTGCAACCAGCTAAAAATGGTGTGGGTTGGAACTATGTTTAATTATCTCATTCCATCTCTGGATAAGATCTAGTTATCAATTGACCAATGTGTCTGATCTATCTATCTCTAGCTATCTAAACACTCTGGTGACTAAGGCTGCTAATGAGGGGGCAGCATCACCAGCTTTGCTTCGAACAAAAGGAAAGGTTATACCTATTATTAGCAGATTAGAATTGGTGTTCAGCTCTTCATGTAGCAGAAGAGTGGGAGTAATAAAAGTTGGTGTTTATTATTGGACGGCTCAGTGAAAATGTACTATAAAGTGGATTGTATGGTTCATAAGAGCTGTACCTGCCCTTAGTGTGTGTGTGCGTGCAGGCGCACATGTATGTGTACACATAAGTAATCGAGTGGGTGTAATGCTCTGAGTGCAGTCAATGGTTCTGAAAAATGACTCACAACAGCCAGATATGACATTACATCATAAATACTATATTTATAGATTGTATATATTTGTAGATGGTTTAAATGTCATCATTGCATGTGGGAAACTATAAATTGGATTCTGCAAGTGAACAGCCTATATGATTTTAGTCACCAATTGTAATATATATATATATATATATATATAAGGATATCAGTAGTTCCCAAAGTACAAATGTTTTGCAAATTATTTTGAATAAATACAAATGCACTTTAATTGAATTGATGTAGGGATTTTTTTTTTTAATTGCTAATTGAAACCCATAACAATATAAAAAATAAATGTCCAAATGTGAGGGCATTTGACTTTGACCCGTAGCAGTTTCGCGGCAAAATACAATACTGAACTGGATTATCCCCAAAATGTGTATTGCAAACTATGGTTTTGATATTATATAATATTAATTAATCAGTATACTACATATATAATAATAGTGCATATAAGGCATTTGACAATGTTGTAGTCTTTCAGAGGTATTCTGGCATATTACATTTAGTATTGTGCTTTGTTTCACGTTAATGGCTCTTCATAACTGATTGTATGCCTCCCTCTAGTGGTGAAAATCCCACAGTACACTGTGTTTCAGAAAAAATAAATACTGAAACTTTGTACCCACTCAATCGTAGCCTACACACCACAGCACACACACAACACACACACACAACACACACAAAACACAGGCACATTTAACAGCTCGTGGGCCATATAATCCATTCAGAGTACTTTTCACCCACACCTTACTACATGAAGAGTTGCACACCAATTTAGTCAACAAATAATAGGTATAACCTTTCCTTTTTGTTAATAAAATCTATCTATGGCCTTTTCAAAGGATAAGAATAATGACTACTGAGACACAATTTTATTATGCTGATGATCAAATAATGAATTTTTGGAATGCAATGGAGAAGACTTGCATATGCCTTGTGACCCCTTTTTCATAATTATCTGTCAATCATAACCTTCTGCTATGTTTAATTCCTTTTACACCATGCCAAGTTTAATTCTTAGTCACTTGTGAGGGGCGAATGTGTAAGAGTGAAGCAAGTTTTGCAGGAAGTGTAAATGTATGACTGTAATAGGGTGTTGAATAAAATGTTCTGTGTTCGATGCAGTGTCATTAAAAACTCATGGGACTATGATACCAGACATTTATTTCAGAGTAAAGTTGCCAATAGGTCAATTTTGAATGGACCACATATCGGGTTATCCACAAAGAAGCATCTCTTTGATATCACTATTATTATATATCATTTTGCTATATGTATTTTTCCACTGTCTGAGTATATGATAACGTGCTTATGACAATGAAGAACTGTAGGACAACTTGAAATCATAGCCAAAATACACAGATACAAATCGAAAAGCAGCATTTATCTTTGCCACAGTGCTGTACTCTATTGCTTATAAGCTGAGCTATGTATGCAGTTTCTGAAGTCTCTTTTGAGACTCCCATTCGAAAACCTATTGATTCAACTACATGTTCATATATGTGCTCAGGCATGCTGTGTGAGCAAAGGTACTATACTTTGGAAGTTGTATGTTATTTATCACACTTTCTCCTTGTCCTCTCAGCAATCATGTTTTTGCTTACGTTTTTTGTAATTGCAAGTATGTCAAGATCAGCCCATCAAACATGCACATGTGCACAAACATGCAGCATGCACATGCACACACCATTCAACTTCATATTTTAATTTGGGTGTAGAACATGTAGTCAAAGTGCCCTCTGGGCTGACCATATCAGGTCGTGACATTTGCATTTGACAGGAATCACATCAGACAGGGTTAATACTGGAGAAGATGGAGGGATAGAAAAAGAAAAAAAAATAGAGGAAAAGGTTTTCCCCATTCCCTTACCTCACTCCTTCCCTCCTTCAATCCCATAGCTGAGGTGCTTAAATTAAAAAGGAAGAAATGCAATTTAAAGACATGGGGTAAACAATCACAAAACACTTGTTTCTGGAGGAGACACAATTTCCTGGTGCCTTGTCCAATTTCTTATGGCCCGGAGGGCTGCCGCATGCGTTTTTAACACCTGGTTCTACACCGCTGATTAAAATTGTAATGCCAGTGTTGAATCAATCCATATGACATTTTGGAAATACACAAGTATCAGGACATTTTATATATACAGCATTTTTTTCTATTGTTTTCATTTGGAAACAGAAAGGTGCAAGGTGGTGACTCGCACTGGGTGTCACTACTTTGCCTTCCAACTGTTTGAAGAAAAAAAAGGAAGTTTCAATATCCTAAACAAATATAAATATGTCGCTATCATTGCTATACATAGTATTTACTCAAAAGCCACAAGTACTGTGTACTGCAAAACCTAAAATGGGACAATATATATTCGGTTAATATGTGGTTTTGTCAATAATACTGTGATGATTATTATTAAAAGGGGCCTGAGATTTTTTCCTTTAGGAAAAGTCAGAGGAGATTGTGGTGCATGTGAATTACGTCTATCATCTTGGATACCCACCAGCATCACCAATGTGCCTAAACTAAACACTAAAACCCAGATCCAAAACTAAAACAACCTCTTTCTCTTGGCCAAATGAAAACTGGTCATGGAGGACATTTGAAGACTGAATGTGTCTTGCTAAAACAAAAGAAAGTTGAGGCAGAGCATAAGAGAAAGACATCAGTGCAGACAGTCCGAAGACCAGGTGGAGGGCTGAAAGATAATTTAAGGGCATTAACTTAATCGAGAATGTCCAGATTTCTGTACCATTATTATATCAGTATAACCCCTCAGGCCAAACATCTGAGGCAGAGTGACAGACGGACTGTTGTTTGCTTCACACCACAGTAATGTTTTACCAGCCCCTGCGCCCATGTCAATCAATGGCCGGCATGTTCCAAAACATATTCAACACACAAAGAGAACACTTTGGCTTGAGGAAATGGATTGTGCACAAGATTGGCAGGGGACTCTCTGGATGTGTCAATCACCAAAGGCCCTTTGTTTTACCCCTGTCCCAAGCTTCAAGAACAAAGACATTTCCTTTTGTTTTATTTCTCTTTGTATTCAATATAAACACATGGATTTTCTGTTTTACATTTGGCTGCAGGAGAAAACACTTGTTTTAAGATGAAAAAGCTCAAACAAAAGTATAATACTGTGGATGTATCCCAGAGAGGGGATTTTGTCCAACAGGTAAAAGTGGAATTCATAATACTGAGCTCTGTGCAGCTTGCTTTTGTGAATGCGCTAATCTACATATTTCATGATATGCTGATGATGAGTGCGGGATGAGGGGTAGAGGTGGGTAGGCAGTCTGATTGTTAGCGTTTGAAACCACAATTTCACACAACGAACACTTGAAGTCGGAGAGAGCTGCCGGCCCCTTCTCTGGCATTGAATCTAAGCAGCTTCTCTGTTTTTTTTTTATATATCATCTCTCTCCTGTAGTCTCTTGTCCTTTCTTCCTGTCTGGCCTCTCCAGGTGCCACGCTATCTCACAGCTAGCACAGGAATCCATGAGCCGTGTACATCCACGGCCCTTTGAAAGAGGAAGCCACTTTGCCGCTCATCTTGGAAAGCACCTTCCATCGTCCTCTGTGTTCCTCAGGGAGATGAAGGGGGCTTCTGCTAGAGGAGCTGGGTTTTTGTAACCAAAGCCACATGCTGGGCAGGACAGCCAGTTGTAAGACAAGAAAGATCTTTGTGGCGAACACAAGTGCTTGGCTGTCCTCTTGCATGCCTGTCTGTCAACATCGCTTTGCCGGCTGGACACCTGTACAACTGTAATTTTACACAGGCAAAAAACAAAGACGTGCTACACGAGGGGGGGGGGGGGGNNGAGGGGGGGGGTGTAAAGAGGGATTATACAGGCGTGTGTTTGTGTGTGTGTTTTCTTTGTGAAGAATTCAGTAAGTGGTGCTGAGTGCCTTCTTCTGAAGGGTAATGTTTGATGGGGGAAATCATCACCCTCCGTCTGAAAAGAGTCGGCCATTCAGGAGGTGAGACTGATACACCGAACACATGTGACATTTGACACTTGAAAAAATTTTGCAGAAATATTCAAGGGATGGACTTTGACCTTGAGAACAAGCTGGGCTGTGTGTGAGCACAAGGGACTGAATAATCGCAAATTTTGGATTTTCAACATGCTTTGATCTTGTCCGTGTAAGCTTAACTTTCAGTGGTGTTTTCAAGCTTCTTGAAAGAAAGTCAAAGAGACATAAAGACTGAGGTGTTGAAAAAACAGAGGAGGGACACTAAAGAGACATGAGCCTATTTGGGAATGAAAAGGGAGGTCATGGCTTTGGAATGTGACTGGGTGATAGAGAACAGGAAGAGAAAACTGATAAACTCTTACACGCTGCCCTTGCTCACACACACACACACACACACAGTTACCCATGCCCTGTTGTGCTATCGTCAGGGGTCGAGTGTTAGTTGACAGAAACCTGTGCTAAAACCGTGATAAGGCACTAGGACATCATCGACCCATGTCTTTGTGTGCATTTGTGCATGTGTATGAGAGTGAAAGAAAGATGTAATAAAACCCAAGGCTTTGATTTAAAAGGGAACAGAGAGGGCACAGACTATGATCATTTAAGTTATTTCCCCTTATGAACTCTTTTATTGTATCAGTGATTTCTACTGTAATTGGAATGCCCACTAGATCTTGCACCAGACTGTCATGGTACACTGGTAAAGAACCAGATCTTTCAACAAGCGTAACTCTGGTTTCTGAGGTATAAAACAACACTGCCAACATCATAGTGTGGCAGGTGTTATGCTTCATAATTTAGTAGGAATAATCCATTATGTATATCATTTGGCTTAAATGATACTCACTAAAAGGCACACCCATCACTTCAGTGGGCCACATCTCCCGTTAGCTACTTTCAGATGAAGATCATAAAATAGACTTTGCTTTGAAAATGTGTAATTTTAATATGCCCCATATATGGTTTGTGTTTGCCAAATACTCATTTCAGTCTCTCATTTGCCAGTGAAAAAAAGTTAAAGCCCCTGTGTTTAAAATGGAAAGGTGAATTTACATTTTATAGTTTTGGAGCAAGTACACCGCAGATGATTTTAAAGGTCAAAATGTAGGTTTATTCTAAACGTCCTAAAAGTCAGTTTTTTTTATTTGTGGTCAATGAAGCAGTAGCTTCACATACAAGTTAAAGGAATAATTTGTAATTTTTTGGAAATGGGCTTATGTGCTTTATTGCTAGGAGTTAGATAGAGATTAGATAGTAGATTGATTCCATTCTCATGTGTCACATAATTATGACGCTAGCTGCCAGCTAGCTTGTCAAGGTCTTTTTAAAGTTAACAAAATCCATCTATACTAGTGCCTTGAAAGCGCACTAATTAACACATTAGGCTTATGTTTGTTTAGTTCATGCACAAACCCAAGTGTGCAAACAACATGTTATGGTGCACTGTAGGTTATGTGCTGGATTATTTCTTGAACAGGTGCAGTAACTTTCTAGATCCCCATCATCACTGTGACGTTGCCAGGCGAACCTGGTTAATGGACTGCACTTAAATTGCATCTCTCTACCTTAGCAGACAACACCCTTTAAGCTTTGCATCTCATTCACACAAATAGCTGCACTGTGATGGTGGCAGAGTTGCCATGCAAGGTGCTGGCCTACTCATCGGTAGTAATTCTGGCTTTAGTGTCTTGCCCAAGTGAAAGACACGAGTCCCTCTCTCCTTCTATACTGGGCTCTCTCAGAGTAATATACATTAGTCATGTGTTGCTCGTGAAAGAGTCAGCTCTAGCAGATTTCTGTTTTTCTTTCTTTTTTTATAAATGAATGCAAGACAGAATATAGAATCACTTATTTGTTAAATACAATCAAAAACAATGTTATACCTTGGTCATAACTTTAAGACTCAAACACGGTGGGACTTAATATAATTCAATGTTTTATCATTTTAATAAAACAAACATTTGATACACATGTGTTACAGACTCACATTCAGTGTTATTTTAGATTTTTATATCAAGTATAATGTGAAATTATGGTATTCTCGAAATTACAAGGTTTAGTATAATTAAATTGAATAATAGTGATATATGAGCACACATACAAATCACATGTCAAAACATAGCTGAATTTGGCTGAACTATAAAAGCCATACGTGGTACTAAATGAAGAGCCTTTTGGGAGCAGAAAGAGCCGGCTCTCATTGCTGAGCTGAGCCAAATGATCTGGCTCACTAAAAAGAGATGGATTTCCCACTAATATACATCACCACTCATTCAAGACTAGCAACACAGGCAACATAATCAGCCTATCAAAAGAGAGCTTTGGCTCAATTACATGACACAGTAGAGGACCACTGCAAACATTATATAAACAGATAGGGCAAATATCAAGTAGACAAGGCTGGGTATAGAGAATCAGACAGAGTAACAGAGGGTGAATTCTTTCCTTGTTGAGCAGATTGAAAAGATGTAGACAAAAACAAAATTACACCCCTTTGATAGGAACAAGTGGTCAGGGAATGCAGGAATGGAAGACGCATGGGGGGCATGGAAGGATGAATGTGCAATTTTGTGAAAGGCAGTTTCTTGTGGTGAATGTTCTCTGTAAGTTTTTTTTTGGTAAATGTCCTTTTGAGTCTCCACATCTGTCAACACTGCAACAAATGTGCCCTTTTTTTCTCTCTTTCGCTCTCGCCTACTCTCATGTCATGTCCTGTTCTGTAAGGCAGATAATGTTGAGTCTAATTGACCGTCTATGGTGATGACAAAGATATCAAAGCAATGAGATTTTGATTTCACGCTCTCGTTTCCTGTTGGACCTTTCTCTCTCTTTGCCATGGTCATTTCCTCATCTTATCCAGGGCATCTAGTTCACGTCTTTATGGCAGTGATGGCGACACAGTGAAAATATGAGTGTAGAATGTGAACAAGTAAGAAGAAGAATCTCCTCTCCCTTGCTGGTAATTGGAATAGTACTGCTAAGCAAAACAAACAAAGCAAACTAAGCAAGTATCAAGTTTAGTGGCATTAATGCATAATCTTAAAATTACACTTTGGAATTATTTTGTTTAGTGACGTCTAAGTGTCTTTTTTATTTGCTTTTGCATTGCATGCACAGTTGAGGTACATGTGGTATTACTAATATTTTACCATATTTTTATACAAGGTAGTTTAGGACCTTTTGTAAACTAAATACTATGTGGAATATAGTAAACATATACAGCCAACATATGGTACATATCTAAGTATGTATTACAAGATATGTAAATAACAAAAACAATAAACATTTAAAATGTTGTGGGACATCTGTACGAAACAGTTTATATTATGTAATTGTGTGGTTCAAGTAGGATTTTTATACAAAGAGAGTCAGAAACTTCTATGTTACGTCTTTGCACCTAACATAAATGTGATTTTGGTTCTATTTTCTTCTTATATGTAAAAAGTATGTCTGTGGCTTACATTACTACTTAATGCTTGCAACTACTTTGTGTCTGAGACATTATTCTGGCCTGGCATGGTAGAGTGTTACTGTTTATAATAAATAAAAGTTACATAAGATGTATATATTTCATTAAATAGATGTCTCTTTAGTTGTATTTTTACATAGGTCATGTTCTGCATGTCTTTTCTGCAGCTACACAGTGGGATATGTCATACAGGATATTTTTTGTTGCAGTACTAGCTGTGAGCAAATGGAGGAGCTCTAGTGATGTTCTTTTGACCACTTGGGAAGACCACTGGGAGGACCGCAAGACAAACATTGTGTCTCTGTGTGTGTACATCTATATCTGCATGAATGTGTGTATAAGCCTCCTTACTGTATCTGTGTGTTACTGCATGTACAATGTGTGTGTATGCTCCTTCACACACATACACATGCACGTGCACACAATTGTGTTTTTGTGTCTCTACATGGGGGCCAAGTGTGGTTTTCTGTAACTTTACATGTCCCCTCATGTATTTTGTGTATGCATGGTTATTGATGTGAATTGTAGTACATCAAGTAAAAACAGTGTGATTGCAAAGAAGCACATAATTACTGACGTGGCTGGTGGTTTGGTCACAGGTGAAATGTTGCTCTTTTAGTCAGAATGGAAACAACTTCTACATGATTTATAACATGCAATCTGGTCGGTTATGCCAGTTTTGCAGAATCACATGATAAACTGTCCTGACTGAAAGTTTTTTTTTGTGAGCTGGTGATTGGAATTACTATTACCACTATAATTATTATGAAACTTGTAGTGCTTAATAGGTGAACAAGTATTCTTACCAAAATGTAAAGGTAATTCTATAGATATATTGAGGGACTATACGGAGGGACTGTCAAATTGTCAGAAATCAATATTAATCTGACATGGATTACATTGGGATGGAAAACATGCAAGTAAAAGTGGCTGTTACCTGGAAAGTCAGAACACTTGTATTGTTTGAGAAGTCAGCAAGATATTGAAACTATCAGTAATGGATGATGAAGAAAACTAAGAAAAACAAAGGGGCCTAAAAGTTAGGCCACACAACACTAACAACCTGAGACTTTTCACATTTTATCTTAACACCTCAATTGAGTTTTTGGACAGCTTAGCCTTTTACATGAATTAAATAGGTATCTGCTTTTACCAAGCGTACTTCTCAGAACTGACTCCTCAAGAGAGCACAATTCAGTAAAACACCTTGAAAAGTTCCAGGAACAGAATTAAACTGCACAAACTGCATGAATCTAATTCTGTAGTGGAATTATAGCTCAAATAATGTGTGCTTTGTATAAATGAGAAAGAAGAGATATGCATTTGTCCATCATAAAAGGGTTAAAGAGAGGAGACAAAACTCAAAACAGGCGTCAGTTTAGTGAAAGGAGGAAAAGAAAGTAAAGATGTGAAGGTCAGTGTGCATTTGGCTCTGGTGACTTGGGGTGATATGTTCCATAACTTGTAATTATGAGAATAAAGAAGATTATTCTTGCAAAACCTCTCACAAGTGTTTTGTGAAGGAAAATTAAAAAATGTGAGGGGATTCTGTGTAGTTTTGAAGAGTAAATGTAATTTTCCACTGTGGCTGAATACAGTGACATTCAACAGCAGACAGATTATCAAGCAGAAACATCCTTTCTCTACATCTGAAACCCAGCTGTCTTGCAGCCCTTACATGGTGTTAAAACTGTCCCAGCACAATGGTTGACATTGGTCTTGCAGCAAAGAAAACAATGGCCCTACACGCTCCTATCAAACTCTTACTTAAATCCCCCCTTTTACCCCGCTTTCATTCTGTGTCATTCTGCCTTGTATCTGGCCAGGACTTACAAGTCTCCGGCTGTGACATAAGGGATTCCATGTTGTCCACTCCTAACAGATTACACAAGGACGCAAGACAAAAGAACAGCAACACGGCCTATGCATTTATTTGCCTTGGTAAAGAGAGGGGGAGAGAAGGAAGGGAGTCGACAGGGTGAAGGGTGAGGGAGAAAAGGAAAGAGTAAAGGGAGAAAAAAGAGAAAGAAATAGTAATTTATGGATATGGATATTTATGGACTCAAAAACAGAGAGAGAAAAATACTAAAAGAAAAAGAGGGGAGAAAAGAGAAGCATTTCTTTTTAGTCTCTGCGGTTATCGCTGGTCCATGCCAGCATCTTTATTCTACCAGGAGAAAATGCTAATCATCAATCTCAGGCTGCATGCTACGTCTCTGTTTAATAGCTGATAGGGAGTCTCCACAGGCTGCTTTGCTGCTTTGTTTAAAATGACATATAATGGGACTGAGCCTTATCAGTGTCTCAATGCATTCTCTCTCTCCCAGTCTCTCTCTCTCCCTCTCTGGGACTGTGGTCCAGTGTAAAGGAATAAGGAAAAGCAAGCCACAATTGATTTTGAGCCAGGGATAACTTAATCCATCAATTTAACATGAAATGAATATGCAAAAGTGAGGGGTGGCTGGTGGGAGGGGGGTGGGCTCTTCAAGAGTGACAAAAGAGGAGGAAAAATTACTGGGATGGTTGTAACTAACCATCCCAGATTGGGATGGTTAGTTACAACCCCCAAAAACCATATACTCATCTTCAAGACAAATCCATCACTAGATGTTTTGGTTTTCACCATATTTCAAAGTGACAAATAAGATGTACTGGAGCCAAATCACAATCCCAATTCATTGTTGGACACACAAATAAATCTACTGATGAAAATACATCACCATTGTAACATAATTTCAGATGAAACAATGCCTTGTTTGTCTGTAGAACCACAATCTTTCCCTAGCCTAAATGTACCCTGTAGAGGTTTTGACCACCAGTAGCTAAATGGAGCATGATTTATTTTTAACTTTTGGTTCCCTGTTTTGTTTGTTCTTATGCATTTTCTTGGGGACACACTTGGTGGAAGTGATAAACATTCGTGCTAATAGTTTCATACTAGCACGGTCATCTACAGGTGGAGGTAATGCACCAAGAAATGCAGCAATGTGCCAGCAAGAAGCAGGGAACAAGAACACTGCTAGCGAGTGAACGTGGATGTAATGCAGGTGTAAAACTGTTAAGAAAACTCAACACATTTGTTAGACCTCAAGGATACACAATGCATTTTGATGAGTAATAATCAGAAACTTTTTTTTTTCAGAAAGAGCATCAGGGCATCTTAAGGTAGCCGTGAACCTTAAAGCTGGACCAAATACAAGTCTCCGTCCTGTGCTTTGTATTCCAGACCATTCACCTTGTTGGGACTTTTTTTCAAACTCTGCAAGATTGTTGTTTTTGATGATTTTTATGTCACATTTGGGAGTAAATGGTCAAATGGTTTCGGTGTTCTGCATTACATTTCCCCTGCAATCTCACGGCAGTGTCTTTGCTTCCGTCACTGGAATGACAGAAGCTCTCAACACCCCAAATAGCTGTGCAGTCTCTATATTTGTCCAGCCATCGTGGCTTTTGCTAATTATCCTACAGTAAAAGTTCCTCTGTATTCCAGAGGAACCACCGTAGCTGTGAAATGCATGACCAACCAGACACCAGGTTGTAGAATAACAATTGTGAAAAATTACTGTTAAAATGAACTGATATAGATAAATTGCAGCTACAGTGATGGAGGTGGATGATGTAGCTAAATTCACATTCCTAAAACAGTTAACAATTTTTGGTTTGGTTATACAATGTGTTGGTATATGAGGATGGGGAAAGGGACACATGCAATTCTGTGATTAAATGATGTATGTACAGTATAACAGGAAGAGACAGACAATTATATCTCTGGTATTAAACTGAAAGGTTAGTATTGATTATATAATCTTGATTGATAAAAGCTGTTTGATTATGCAATAAAAGTATGTTATATAGCAATTGTCACCATCAAAACGTCCCACATTTTATCGTATGCTTCCTGCATTACTGTGAAACACTTCTTTCAGATAAATCATGTTTATATTAAAGCACACACTTGTTTGATGCTATATTGAGATGGTAATGAATTTGATAATTCAATTATCTAATTTATCGTTCTGGGACTTAAAAAAAAACAACAACTGCCAGGCCAGTCTTAAGTGTCCTGAAAAAGTCAATGAACATCGGGCTAAAGTGTTGTTGCTCCTTGCGTTTTTATTGAATTAACTGTATCTGTTTGTTTTCACTGGCCTGAGAGCAACCTCAT
Source organism: Morone saxatilis (assembly GCF_004916995.1). Classification (NCBI taxonomy): domain Eukaryota; kingdom Metazoa; phylum Chordata; class Actinopteri; family Moronidae; genus Morone; species Morone saxatilis. The sequence continues at coordinate 10,025,548 of NW_023339807.1, read as the reverse complement.
TCTTGTGAGTCCTCACTTAAGGGCCTTTTTCTTTATTGACTCTCTTTTCATTTCTGTCCCTGGCAGAACCAGGCTATATTTAAGTTCCCAAACTATATATTGCTTTTAAATAACTTAAGCTTAATAGAGCATAATAATATAATACAGGATATTTCAGAAATTCATTTTACCCATCAACTTAAGTGCTGGGGTTCGGAAAAGTTTGCAAACTTGAGCATTGACCCTGCCTGAGTAATGACTTTAAATCAAAATCAAATAATCTAGCTCAATATTTCCATTTCCTCACCGTCATGCACTTACAGGTTGCTACTGTTTATGGTGGTTTCGGGTCAGCTGCTTGTCTGTCACATGATCAGGAAGGAAGAAAAACATTAACATTGAACATGGGCTGGAGCAGATGAAAGCTCTTGGCCTGACTGTCAGTGCTCTGAGGTGATGAGAGATGTCATTACTTATTCATGAGTCCTAAATGCAGAGCAGAGGAGATGAGCATGGCTGACCCTGAATCATAGGGGGGTGGGTTACGTGTGTGTGGTGGGGGATATTAGATGAAAGCAGTGTGATTGAATCAAACTCAGTGCGCCAGCTGTGACGTTGACTTTATCTATAGAGCCATCTCAGATAAACAAAGAGCATATATTCAATCTTTATTCATAAAAGATGTTCTTTGGTCATGCCCAAACAATCCAAGTTTTTTTACAGAGAAGCAAAAGGGGCATGGGGAGTTTGGAGTGTGCGTTGTCTCTGGGGTTCTTTAAAATTCTGTTCAACTTTAATTAGTGATCTGGATCCACTATTAGTATCCAGTGGCAGACTCAGGCTGTCTCAGACGCAGGGGCTGTCTCAGACGCAGGGGCAAAAAAATATAAAGGGCACCAGCATGCGTAAAGTCTTGATCTATTTATGGTAAAACTGTTCCAAAGCCTGCTTAAGATGTAAACTGTTTTATTATGTTATGCAGATTTAAAGTATATACTGCACATCTGTAATAAAAACACAGGGAATATTGAACCATTTAGAGACCTAGAGAACAAAATTTTAAACATGTAGGGAAGCCTATGGCACTACACATTTTCCCCACTGTAAGGGCCCATATGTTTTTTTTCCCAATCTTAATGATGTTTTAAACATTCATTCCTTGTAAATTATTTGTGCATGGTTATGGGTAAGGTATTGTTAGGGTTAGACAACTAAAATATAGCACTACACTTCTATAACACAAGTTACAGTCGGGAAAGATTGTGGTTGAGGTTAAAAGAAAGCAAATATCAGCTGCATGGAAGTTGGACCCCACTACACACCCATCCACCAACCCCACTTTTACATTCCTGTCTGCGTCACTACAGGGCACATACTTCCTTCATTGGCACTGAATGTTCCAAGGTATATTTGCTGAGTTTAACAAATTACATTGTATGTGCTTCTCAATATCTGACTTGTTTATTTGTAATAGGTGATATAGAAAATATACATTTGAACAGAGATTTAGAGAGAAAACCACTGCTATGATTCTTTCAGTAAACCTAAAAATAACTTCTTGAAAAGTTGAAAAGCACCCTTTACTCATGTCAGTTCTTGCATGACATTAAATAGTGGCCAAAAATGGAGTGAATGGCACATACAACACAACATAAAGTACACCACTGTAGTCAAACACTGATTGCATGTTATATATATGTTAAACACACAGGGAATATTGAACCATTTACAGACCTAGAGAACAACATTTTAAACATGTAGGGAAGCCTATGGCACTACACATTTTCTCCACTGTAAGGGCCCATATGTTTTTTTTCCCAATCCTAATGATGTTTTAAACATTCATTCTTTTATTTGTGCATGGTTATGGGTAAGGTATGGTTAGGGTTAGACAACTAAAATATAGCACTACACTTCTATAACACAAGTTACGGTTGCTGAAATTCAATTTTCATTCTTGAGTATTCTGATTCTGCTTTCAAATAAAATGAACACTTCACTGCTTCTTAATAGATGTAAACAGTTAAATGACTTGGAAAAGAGTGAATATAGTGTTTCATTTTGTTTGCCCAGCGAACATGAGGAGACACCTGTTAATTTTTTCTTCTGACACTTTGTTTGAACTCTCCACTCCTCCTCCCTCCTCTGCTGAGTTGAGTTACACCGGAATGCTTTGGACAGGATATTTTGAGTGAACAGCATCTTTTATAATCCATATCCAGTTATCCTGTGACTCAACTTCCCGCTGAATACAGGTCTTGTGTGATCAGAGACCAGTACACAGCTGAGGGCGCTACTGTTTCAAAGCAGCTGGAAATGACCTGTCATCAGAGGGGGGAGCTGAAGATAATGGATGGGTATTGTGGGTTGTATCTGAAAGCTTTGGGATATCATACACACTTAACACGTGTCCGCACATTTTGTTTGTTTCATTGTGATACCCGGAGAACAGGGTTTGGAAAAAGTCAGCCAGCTAAACTGGTACAATATTACTTACAAAGTGAACTTAACATAATAGCCATGAATAATCACTTTGACTGTTACTACTGTGCCCATACCCGGCCCTCACAAGTCTAGTGAACAGTTTGCCTGATTTGATAAAGCTGGCCAGGGATGAAAAATGTAAACTTAGTCCCAGGCTTGTAGCGAGACAGATGATAGCAGGTAAAAAACAGTGTAGCTCCATGTTCTCAACCTGATTTACAAACTCTGCGCTCTGTTTTCTATCTACCAGACTCCCGAGCAAACGGGCCAAGAGGTTACACTGCAGGAAATGAACTCAGTATCAAGTAACTACTTCTATTTGATAGAGGTGGGTGTAAAATATGCACGGCTGGACTCTGTGGACCACTATATTATTGACTATTCATTTTTCCCTGCTTGTCATTGATGTATGTGGGCGAAAGAATAAGTAATGCACATGTAACCTATAGCATACTCCTTTTTAAATATACATTGGCCAAGAGGTAAAAAGCTGCCCCAGTGATTTTTTGCCACAGTCCTTATCTGCATTTGCAGGTTGCCCAGATCCATCAATGTTTATGAAGGCAAGGCTGGTGTAATTCTAGCACATTTATCCAGCTGGAACACACACATGCGTGTGGACATGCACATGGAAACATACAGACACAAGCACACACACTTAGAGGGACTTTTCCATTAAGCCATGAATATCTCTGGCATGGCCACTATGTTTTTTTTCCCTTTTCTTAATATCCAACCCAGACAAAAATCTTGAATTATTTTCAGAGGAAAAATTCCCAAATATTTTATAGTAGATAAGGGGAGATATGGCTGAGGGAGACTCCTGGCTGGGCGTCACTGGAAGATAACTAGGTTTTATTAATGACCTGACAGTGGAACAGGCTAAAGTAATTAGGCTCTTCCCTCTCTCCTTCTCTCCTGCCCTCCTTGCCTTTTCCCGCCTCGATAGATGGGTGAGCAAATTTTGGCGATAGTTTGATAACCAAAGAGACACCAGCATCCTGTGGACACCAAAAAAAAAAAAGAACAAAGAATGGAATGAATGAGTTTTGGAAAAAAGAGGGATGCCATTGATGTTATCGAAGTTCATTCGATTTACCGCAGAGAAAGCAAGGCGCCTATCGGTTACATTCACCTGTGAATGGTTAATTGTCCGGCACATGCATATAGGAGAGTCATTAATAACATTTGACTAATGGTTTAATTGTCTCTCTTTCTCTTTCTCTCTCTGCCTGAAACAACATTACTGATGTTTTCTTCTTGAATATATTTGCCTTTGCTGGTCAGAGTATGACTACCGCAAATAAGGCCGACATTCACAACAATCTATAACTCTTAACATTTACCCTCTCAGTTCACTCGTACAAAGCCATGCCATCCTACATATCTTTTGTTACGTATATTTGTATAAAGATTTATACTGACAATTCTGTTGATTTACGTTCATACATTTGAGTCACTGTTTAGTTCTGCATACCTCAAGCTCTCTCTAGAGCCTATACTTAAAAGAAATTTAGATCACAGCACCACAATATTTTTTGTATTTGATATTCACGTTCATGCCTTTTCAAATCTTTTTTGAATAATATGCCTTTACAGGGCAGTGAACAACTGTGAAAAAAAGCCACAAAACCAGGGCAAGAGACTTACTACCACTTGCTGCTTAATTTCAGAGAGAACAGTATAATTTAAAACAAAAGAAAAGTAGAACACAACTTTTTGTCAAACAGAACCCACTTACGTTAATAAAGTAACCTTTACACTCTCACTTGCCATAGTCTGTATGTGAACTAGTGTGAAAATAACATAATATTCACAAGTAATAACGTAAAATTGATGTCATCTCTCATGGCTGTTCATGATGACAAACTCACTGCGTAGAGAATATCATAAAACATGTAGTATACAACGTGATACATTGCACTGCTGCAGTTGCAGAATACATTCTCAGGTGAGCTAATAAAAATAGCATATGATAAAATCACCAGACAAAGAATATGTCATATAATTATCTCCCAAAGACACACCACCCCTGTGAGGCAGCTATCCCTTTTAAAGACCCATTTGTCTTTTGATCCATTAGTAGAAACATCTGCAGTATCAGTCTATCTCTCCCAGCAGCTGTAGGATGGAAAGGAAGAGTCTGTGATACATTAAGACAGCCAGTTGGCCTGTTAAGTGTTTAAATGTGATGCTATCCATCCCCTGGGTGCTCAGCCAGACCCTCAGACTATGTGCGTGTATGTGTATGTGTGTGAGAGAGTGAGGAAGAAAGACTGTGTGTGTCTATGTTTGGGTCTAACTGTGTGTCTATGCTGAAAACTCCAGTGTGTGTGTGTGTGTGTGAGAGAGATCTGATAATGACTCTGACAATGTCTATGAATATGTCTCTGTGCCTGTGCATTTGTGTATGGTCAGACTTTGTGTGCGTAAGTGCATGGATGTGTGTATGTGTGTGTGTGTCTGTGTGACAAGGCAATCAGGCAGACAGACAGAGAGCAGCAGTGAGTCACTCCAGATAGATCCAATGTCCACTTATCACAAAGGAGAGGATAAGGAGATTATCTCTAAATCAAAGGTTGCTACTGCTATCTGAACTGGTACACTTCTGAGCCGGATGGACAGGCATGTCTCTATTCCTACTGTCTCTTGTTTCTTCCTCTCTATCCCTCCTCCTTGCTGCCCAATTTTTTTCTTTCTTTCTTGCTCATGTCTCTTTGTTTCCTTGTCACTTGACCTCTTCCTCTCGCTTTATTATTTCTGTCTCTGAATCTACATAATCATATCCAGAAACCATAGGTCTTTGAGACGAGCTGCAGTTCAGTTGTCTCACCCTGAGTGGATTTTTTCTTCCCTGACAGAGCTTTGTAAATGCATCAAGTTGGGATCAGGTCAGTGTGACTCTGTTTGAAGGTTTGAGGGGTGATACGTTGAAGCAGGAATACCATATTATAAAGAAAAATCAATCTGTTGGAAGCACAGCAATAAGATAAGACACACAGACTTCAAATTCAAAATTATCAGCTGATGACATAACTATAAGATGGCAGCAAATTTCCGCATTGAGTTTGTGTACAACAGAAACAGTGACAACAACATAGTTCTGAGGAACACAGTGTATGGGAAAGTCCATCATCCTATCACAGACTCACAGTGAATAGTGTGAGTTCCTTTTCACAATTTACCAGTGTTAACAATCTTTTTCTGTAAATAATTAAAAGAAATAATTCCTTAAGGCACTACTTCTACTACACTAAAACGTTTCGAAATATTATTTTTTGCATTTTTACATGGCTTGTTTACGAGCAAAAACAACAACAGTTTCATTTGACTTTGGCATTTAGTCTATTGTTTCCCAATGAACAACCACCTATAAGTAGTGAACAAAGTCATGCCATTGGTTTAGGGAAATATATTTAGATTTTGCTTCCATAAAGTTTGTAGAAGTGTGTGCTTACTTAAAAGTGTAGTATTGGTCTGGTGACAGTGAGTGATACTGGAAAAAGGTAAGAGCCTGTGGGCTTGTGAGTACTTATGTGGTTGCATTCATGTTTATGTTTATGTACTAAAGAGCACAGTTGTTTTTAATTTATTTCTATGTGCATGAGGGTCAAGCAAAGGGACTTTAGTCCATCAGACTTATCAATATGATTGTCAGAAAACAGCTGTTGAGGTGCTTGAGAGGCACACAATCAGTACGCAATTATTTATTTGTGCTATTATATGTCCTTGTAATTAAGCCACTGTGTAATGGTGTGTGTAGATGCATTATGTCCATATAATCAAGTCAATATAACATTTTCTTTGAGTGTGTGTGTGTTTATGTGTAAAATCCATGAAGCCATAATTGCCTCAATTTGCAGTCTTAGGTTTGTAACAAGACAGACTAGATGTTCTTCACCCAGTACAACGATGGACCCTTGATTTAAGATGTAGTACAGCTGTTTAGCTGCAGACAAGATGTTCTACAGCTTTTAAAATGACAGATCTGCGGTCGGAGATGCACAACTAATGTGTGTGAGTTTCTGAGTGTGATGGATCAGCCCTCGGTTGACATGATGTCCAACAGGAGTGTAGTACAAGCTCCAAGAAACCATGTTGCTTCTGGTCAACATGCTCTGTGCATTTGCTCAGCAGTTTCCTATTGTGACAAGCAACCAACACTTTAAATCTGCGGGCAGCTTTCTTTCCATTCTGGTATCCTTCTTTACTGACCATTTCTTTTTAATTTCTTGCTGCATGCTTTAGTTTTAATGTTTAACTTTTGTCTTGTTTTCTTATAATATATAGTTTATAATGTCATGCATTAATTAATATAAGGTGCGGACAAAATAACAGGTACATCACATAATCTATTTTAATAGATGATAATATGATATCAATATGATTATGGTCTCAAAAACATAGATTTTGAATCAACTCCTCACTGACACACCCAATCTCAACAAAATGTTTACATGTGTGCTATTATATTATTGTAATGTCTTAAACTGTACAGTTTCTTCTGTCCATTCCATACTGTAGTTACACATATTACACCTGCTAAAGGCAAAGCTTTGAGTATCAAGAAAATGACAGCTCACTTGTCACATTTACTTACATTTCATATATTGTTATATTGACTTTTTGATATGCACCTCTGCCTCCATCTATTATAAATAGACAGATGCAATAATTACATTTTAGCATGCAAATTAGATTTTAAAGGAATTCCTGTGTTTATTTGTAATTTCCATGTGTGTGTCTGTGTGTGTTTGGGGGGTAATTAGGGCAGAAAAGTTGCTAGATTAAATTTATTTTCCTTGTACTGACCCGCTGTCTGCCATTGCAACTTAAATCCCCATAGAAAAGCCTGGTCTCTCGTCCTCCTCAATTTACTTTGTCTACAAGGGCTGTGGAGTCCCTGCGGAGCATTACTACAATGCAACACACACACACTTAGACACACATGCACACACACACACAGGGCCATTATAAAATGGCAATTTATATTTCATATGTTCCTGTTTGAATCTGTTTGGGCCACACAGTTACAAATGGAGGCGACGTGGTTAAAGTATTTATGCTATGCAACCCAACAGTCTATCTATTAGTAATACGAGGGAGCGAAGGGAAACATATTCTTTGTCTTATATCCCATTTGTTGTCAGGATGGATTCATTCATTCAGCAAGATGCCATACGGGGATAACAACAGGATCATAAGGGACAGAGAGGAGGGTGTGTGTACTTACCAGTGTTTACAAGCAGAACTTTACTGAATGTTGGTTGGGTGGAGGCAGAATTGAGGGAAAATGTATGTAATTGTTATGTTGTAACCAGATGTTTATGGTATGTTTCACTACTACTGTTGTACTGTCTTTTATGTCTACCTGTCCAGTATATACACAAAGGCTATTAGCTAAATAGGGTGTAGCAAATTATATTTTATTTATACGTGTTTATATATGTTCATCATTATTTATATATGGTTTGGTATTCATTCTTCCTGTACAAATATGGTTAATACATAAATAAAATGTTTGCAGCAGGAAAACTCTGACTGCTCTGAAGTCTATTTAAATCAGGGCACACAGATGAAACACCTGGAACCTGTGGCACACTGCAAAGAAGTGCATTGTGCCATCTGGAAAAAAACAGTGCATGAAGCAGAACACACAGCATAAAAGTACATGAAGTGCTTATGGAGATACCACTGTAGTATTGCTTTGTTTATGGGGAATTCCTCAGTGCAGACAAAAAGAAGTGAAGAGTTCATTTCTAAACAGGTAAATGTCATTCTTGAAATTAATTAACCAAAACCAGTTTGATTGATATTCCCTGGATTGCACACAAAAGAACTGGATTTAGGAAAATAAATGAAAATAGGTATATGTTTTTTCTAAAACATATACCTTTGAGAAGCCATACAGTAGCCAGTGTATTAAACATGAGTCATAAATGTACAAACAATAAATCCCTTCCATTTATAGTGTTAAAGTGTAGTCCATAGCCAAAATAATGACCATAACCCTTCAGTCAACCTCAATAACTAAACAATAACTTTTTCTCATTGTAATTGTTCCTCTTGTAAAGGTGCTGTAAAATCACTTCTACTGTAGGTATTCTGGTAGCACCGAATCTATTTGTTGAATCACTTTAGGAAACAAACAAACTAATGTAACCACAGTGGTAGTAGTCAGGCTAACATCATGTAAACAAGGAGAACTGGATGCTGCATTAGGCCAAATGACAGTTAAATCTGAGTTATGCAGTGCTGGTAGCGATATGCCAAGAAGCAGACAGCAAGACAAAAGGAGGGATGTTTACAATAGTGTGACAATGAACCAATGCCAGGGAGAAAGGTAAGAATTAATAGTTACAAAATGAAATCTTGCTTGGGATGCATGTTTACCTCTGGTTAAATGCATATTAGATGACTGGGTTGAACTTCAAAATAAAAACAAATAAAATTTCAAAGCCAGGCTGAAGTGCACAGCGGCATATTGTAATCATAACATGCTGGAACATAAGTTAAAAGTCTTTCAGAATTTATATAACATGGAAGCAACATTATTTTGCATGTAAGTGAGGAGGAGAATTTGCATGAAATATGAATTACTTATAAGGGCACAACACAAGTTTTTTAGTACTGTAGGCACCAATCAAAATTAATTATTTCTATTGTTAATTTTTTATTGTCTCAACACACGACTGAGAAAATGCATTAGTCACTTAGCATCCATTTAATTTTTCATGGAAAGCTGCTTGGGAGAAGAAAATATAGTCACCAAAGAGAAAAACAACAAAATGCAACCACATGATGCAGCTACATACAGTTGTCATAGAAGTAGACAGTTGTAACCCTGATAACATATTGGTGTTTAAATGCAAGAATTCCATATTTACAATGAGTTTAGTTATGTATGTAGTTATTTAGTCATTTTTTACTGAACAAAATAAGAAAAATGTACTTTAAGGAGACTGAATTAAACAATTAACAATCAGAGTTTACTGTATTATTTGTATTATATTCCTTACAGCTGACTATCTAAGTGTGAAATGTGTGATGTTACAGATAGGAATGCAAATCACTAATAGAAACTGTATCTTCCAAGGGCTTATAAATGACATTTAAAAGTAAATTTTTTGGCAGAATTGCATTTAAACGCATGCACTCTTCAAATAATTTAACACTGTAAAATGTTTCCAAACATATGCCCCATACCAGCAAAATGTTCCCTCAGGGAATATGATATATATATAATATATATATAAATATATATTATATATATATATATATATATATAATGAGGGATATGGACTCACAGTATATGGTTTATAAGCCCTTTTTTTCCTTTTCTAGGCCGCAATCTTGCCCCATATTATCACCAATGTAAATAATGGTGACAGGCACTCATGCATATTAACGACCATTCATTTTAGTGTCAAACCATGATGATGATTTTGTTGAAAATATGCTCAATTAGATATTAATCCTTTACCTTCCGTGCAATAGCATTCTTTATGGAGAGGGGGAGATGGGTGCCCTGGTTATACACGGTTTGGTTCCAGAGGTACAGGAGGTTTTCAATCCTGTCAAAAAATACAGCCTTAATGGAGGCGCAACTTGCCCCCAACTGGGAAGGATTTCATCCAAAATTCATTAATTTCTGTTATTAATCTGGAACCACCAACTGAAGATGTTCAAAGCTGCAGGGAAGGCCAGAACCTGTGGTGCAGGGATAAGAGGGCAAATAAGTAGAGGTAAAGAGAACCAGAGGAATTATGTATGCATGTTATTGCCACACTTCCTCAGGAGCCCCTACCATCCTACCTTCAAAGTTATATGGAAAGTCACTAAACTCCCTAAGGAACTGTACTTGATCCACATACAAAGCTGCCTTTCCAATCTTTATTTCCCTGTGACATGCAGGTTGGAAAGGTTACAGTAAACATAATTCTTAGTCATGTGTATAAAAGTGTGATAATAGTTAGTTAGGGTTTATTGTACAGTAAACAAGGGTTAAAGGTATGTGTGGGAGCAGGCACACATATGGGGGCGGACACAATAACTGGAACACCGCTGTAACAATCTATGCAATTAATATAAACAGCTCTATAAATAAACGTTTGACAAGGAGCTGGGTTGATTCAAACTCTATAACGAAAATAAAAAGCATCTTTGGGTGCTGTTTTATAAGATTACATAAAAGTGTTTAGTTAATCCAAACATGTATATGATGACTATACTATATAAATATTCCTCTTGGTAGTCCAAACAACTTAGTTGTAGACAAGATATTTGACAATTTTTTATTCAGCATTCCAAATAATTTATAGGAGCTGAGTCTGGAAAGATGTGTGTGTGGAAGGAGTATTTGCAGGAGTACGATGGACCTGTCATAATTTACTGTTTAGCACTCTTTGCTTCCTATGTGATTTGAACTTTCAAATCCAGCTTCCTCACGGTTCATTACATTCATTCAATTTTTTTTTCGCACAGACACACACCACACTCACTCACAGTTTTGATGCTATGTTCCATTAATTTTCTGGTGTGGATGTGGAATATGTCCCTCAAGGTCACGGGGTGTCATGGCTTTTAAACTGACAGGGAATTTTGCATCCAAAAAGTGTGAAGGGAGGATGATGGGGAGAAGGGAATGAAGAGCCAAGGAGCACACAAGGGATGA